>NC_064640.1:646173402-646773402 GCF_023864345.2 Schistocerca serialis cubense
AAGATATTTATGGACGAAGTAGTGCATTAACTAATCCCGTGACACTTCATATTTTGGTACAACTGTTGTGCACAGGAAAATACACCTAGCCGATGCGCAGTTCTTTGTGTACTGTCAATATTAGGTGATTTTCTATACTTAAAAAGTTTAATATTTAGACTTTCAGGACATATTATTATTATATTTCACATAACACTGTGGCTAGAAGTGACACGGATTGCGCTGCCCTCCTGTCGGAGGTTCCAGTCCTCCCTCCGGCATGGGTGTGTGTGTTGGTCTTAGTGTAAGTTAGTTTAAGTAGTATGTAAGTCTAGGGACCGATGACCTCCGCAGTTTTCTCCCTTGGGAATCCACACAAACACATTGGAAGTGAAAATTGAAGGCTAGGAGCACTGACACTATTCACAGATACTAATATGGTGTCCTGGGTTTGGAACATGAGAGCACAGTGAAAGGTGACTACAAGCAATAGAATGTTTTTTAAACCTTGGTTATGTGGTTATCCTAAGAATCTCAGGAATAAAATAGATCATAAGAATGCAAATATTTATCTGCAAGTGACCATGACAGCTGCAGACCACGGTATGTCAAAGTAATGTGTCTAGCAAAGGGAAAATTATTCGTCTACTTATTCTGCAAGCACAGATCGGACGCAGAATCTCTTATAAATATAGTGCAAAAATCGACAAATTCGTCGTACTGCTGGTAGCACATTTCCGCGCTTATAATACAAAGGTCAGAAGAAATAACACTCAACCAAAACAGTTCAAAGCTGCATTTGCAATCCTAAATAGTCCGAATTCTCCACGCTACTGATATAAAATATGGACGGTGATCAGTGATTTTTTATGCCTCCTCCCAAAGAAACCGTTTCAACTGCGAGGGACATACAGGAAGAGGGTATGGGTCCTTTAATTTTTTTCCAACAAAACATTATGGTTTGATAACACTAAAATCTACCTGCTTTGGAAAGCGGTGAAAACATTTTATTTCATCGTCATGATCTTCGCAACAATTCTAGCCGAGTAGTGGGGTATTATCATCCGAAGAGATACAATACGCGACTAGGAGCGCTGGCTTCGCTACTGAACATGTAAAACACCTTCACGCAGTTGTCAAAGAACCGTTATTTAGCGCAGTAACCGCGATGGTATGCATTTCAAATTTTAGATGAATATTTGTGCCAGGACCAGAACTCGACAGTGAATCCCTAGATTTTAGCGAGCTTGTTTTGCTAGTCCTCCAAATAGAGCCATCCACCGACTCTCTCCAGGTAGTTACTGCTGTCGACTGCTCGTTCATGGAGGTAAACATTTCCTCCTTCTACAATTTATCTGTATATTAAAAAAAAGTAATTCTGGTTACTTAAATAAAGCAAATTTTTGAGTGCTGTATAAACCAACTAATATCTGACCTGTCGTATTATCGAATTCAGAGTAAGCGTAACTTCACTTACATCCGTAACACTGGATTGTCTTTAGGCTCCTGTTGTTAGATTCCCTTTTCTGGTTTATTTGCACTGCTTACACTATAACCGTACTAAGCTTCCGTGAAAAATATTTTGGAAAGAACGTGAAAATAGATAAATGAAAATATTCTAAGAACAAGATATCAACACTGCTAGCTCTTCCTCTTCATTCTACTTCCCCAGTGTCCGTCCAGATAGCTGTAAACGTTGCAGTGCCCACTTCTGGGAAGGGGAAGCTATCTAGCCCCGGTTCCAATCTGCCCGGCAAACACCTGTTATAGAAAGTACTCGGCTGCAGACCTATGGTGTACACTGATTCCGCCCTGGGGAGAGAGGGGGTATGCTGAATAGGAGACTGATGACCATAGATGTATGGTCCCCTTAAACTGATAATCATCAGCAGAGCAGTCTGTTTCTCCATCGTTGACCAATACTGTAGAGTTTCTGTGTTCAGTTGATAATAATCATGTCATACTTATTGAGATGAGGGGATCAGGGAAGGAGCCAGTTCATTTCTATCACAGTATATGAGAATATGCTTCATTAAATAAGTTTTGAGCTTATACACAAGACCTGAAGCGGCATCAAACAGATATAAACTGCTCTGCAAAACGTAAGGACGGTCTAGGTCAATTGATAAAACATATTAACTACTCGGTGGAAATGAATGAAGAGTGGAAGAATGGTGCCAGTGGTCTCCCTGTTGTGCACCGAAAGTTGGACGTCATATGGCGCGAAGTCAGTGAGACGATAGCACCAAATGGGAAAAAATGAAATGATCGTGTAGCATTGTTGGCCAGGAGGCCTCATCCGGGCGACTTGCGTGCCGGCGACCAAATGGGACTGGCCCACAACACGAGGAAGCTGAACGAGAAACGAAAGTGTGTGTTGATCAGTGAGATGTTATGGTGCTGTTACGTAACCTCCATTAGCCAGTGGATTTACACATTCCGGGATATAACTACTATAGACCTGGAACAAAGCTTCAGAAACGTTTGGCATGAGGTGATAATGGGGTTAATCTGCTCGACGAAGCATGTATGAAACATGACATTGCATACGCTGCAAATAAAGGTCTCTCAAGTCGTCACACTACAGATAGGATTTTAGCTGATAAGGCTAAAGCGATACGGCGAAGAAAGGATATTGGTATAAGTCAACGCACCGCAGCATTCACAGTTGATAAAACCATGCGTGGAAAAATTAAGTTGGGTTTGGGAGTGATGAATTTCAAGCGAGTTATAAATGCTGCACGTTGTGCACTAAACAGGGAGAAGGATAAGAGCGGGAAGCACACCTGTTTGAATAATTGTATCCCGACAGCGATGTATGCAGCTAACAACGCACTGAAGCAGAAAGGTGCGGGAAAAAGAAGAAGAAGAGGATCGATTAGAGCACATCGAATTTTATCAATACCCAAGAGGTCTGATGGTTTTCATCCATTCCTCATCCCAGCCCCCTCCGCCCTCTCGGCGGTAGGGTTCCTCGCTGGTGGTGCTGCAGCTATTGCTCGGACGGTCAATAACACGCAAAACTCCACAGCGCAGTCGGAAGAGGCAAGAAGACATAACCGCATGACGGAAGCCGCAGCCATCGGAAAAGGTTTATACTTGAAACCATACAGGAAAGGACTTGGTCTATTCATAAATAAATAAAAAGCCCATTAGCAGTCTTACCTGATCGACCATTCACAAATACTGTTCTTCTTAAGTTTGTAAGAAACAAATTCAACATTCCGAGATTCCGTGGCGTTTTTGTGCGGGATACATTACCGAAGACGACGTGGAAAACTGGTGAATGTGGTATTGTGAAATTAGATGTTGCTGGAAGACCCAGCTCCCACTGTGTGTCATATGTTATGAAAAATGAGGATACCGTCTACTGTTTAGACTCATTTGGTGACCTGCAACCACCAGAAGAATTACAACGATACTTCACTCACAGAAGAGGTGTATTCTACAATTGTCGGCGCTATCAGGAGTTTAAAACATACTTCTATGGACATCAGTGCATCATGTTTCTCTTGACGTTTACATAGAAGAAAAAGCATGTTATATAAGGAGGAGCCTTGTACATTCCTTCATCAGTTGAGGTTCAGATGCAATGCCGTACACTTTGACGTTAAAACAACGATCATCTGTATTGCGTGCAAATTACTTCCCGACAGTTGAATTGAGCGATGGTGAAAGGAATATTGCATTTATTGGACTGGGGACGTACAACAGCATCCCAAACATCATTGAGACTAACAACAGACTGCATCTGGATATTAATGGTGAAAACGACATTGTGAAAACACACACATCAAAACAGGATTTGCATCACCTCGGTTCCGAGAGTTCCGGAACCTGTACAGAAAATTGGAACAGAGATCAGCATAACTATCATTTTCGTCCTTTTTATTTCTCATGAAAACCACACATTTCATATTGTACCACCATATAATGAGAACTTCAGAGGAGATGGTCCAGACTGCTGTACACACCGGTACGTCTAATACGCAGTAGCATGTCCTCTTGCATTGATGCATGACTGTATTCGTCGTGGCATACTATCAACAAGTTCATCAAAGCACTGTTGGTCCAGATTGTCCCACTCGTCAACGGCAATTCGGCGTAGATCACTCAGAGAGATTGGTGGGTCACGTCGTCCATAAACAGCCCTTTTCAATCTATCCCAGGCATGTTCGAAAGGTTTCATGTCTGCAGAACATGCTGGCCACTCTAGTCGATGGATGTCGTAATCCTGAAGGAAGTCATTCGCAAGATGTGCACGATGTGCACGCGAATTGTCGTCCACGAAATTGAGCGCCTCGCCAATATGCTGCCGATGTTTGTCAGAGGATGGCATTCACGTATCGTACAGCCGTTACGGCGCCTTCCATGACCACCAGTGGCGTACGTCGGCTCCACATAATGCCACCCCAAAACAGGACGGAACCTGTTCCGTCCTGTTTTGGGGTGGCATTATGTGGAGCCGACGTACGCCACTGGTGGTCATGGAAGGCGCCGTAACGGCTGTACGATACGTGAATGCCATCCTCTGACAAACATCGGCAGCATATTGGCGAGGCGCTCAATTTCGTGGACGACAATTCGCGTGCACATCGTGCACATCTTGCGAATGACTTCCTTCAGGATTACGACATCCATCGACTAGAGTGGCCAGCATGTTCTGCAGACATGAAACCTTTCGAACATGCCTGGGATAGATTGAAAAGGGCTGTTTATGGACGACGTGACCCACCAATCTCTCTGAGTGATCTACGCCGAATTGCCGTTGACGAGTGGGACAATCTGGACCAACAGTGCTTTGATGAACTTGTTGATAGTATGCCACGACGAATACAGGCATGCATCAATGCAAGAGGACATGCTACTGCGTATTAGACGTACCGGTGTGTACAGCAGTCTGGACCATCTCCTCTGAAGTTCTCATTATATGGTGGTACAATATGAAATGTGTGGTTTTCATGAGAAATAAAAAGGACGAAAATGATAGTTATGCTGATCTCTGTTCCAATTTTCTGTACAGGTTCCGGAACTCTCGGAACCGAGGTGATGCAAATCCTGTTTTGATGTGTGTGTTTTCACAATGTCGTTTTCACCATTAATATCCAGATGCAGTCTGTTGTTAGTCTCAATGATGTTTGGGATGCTGTTGTACGTCCCCAGTCCAATAAATGCAATATTCCTTTCACCATCGCTCAATTCAACTGTCGGGAAGTAATTTGCACGCAATACAGATGATCGTTGTTTTAACGTCAAAGTGTACGGCATTGCATCTGAACCTCAACTGATGAAGGAATGTACAAGGCTCCTCCTTATATAACATGCTTTTTCTTCTATGTAAACGTCAAGAGAAACATGATGCACTGATGTCCATAGAAGTATGTTTTAAACTCCTGATAGCGCCGACAATTGTAGAATACACCTCTTCTGTGAGTGAAGTATCGTTGTAATTCTTCTGGTGGTTGCAGGTCACCAAATGAGTCTAAACAGTAGACGGTATCCTCATTTTTCATAACATATGACACACAGTGGGAGCTGGGTCTTCCAGCAACATCTAATTTCACAATACCACATTCACCAGTTTTCCACGTCGTCTTCGGTAATGTATCCCGCACAAAAACGCCACGGAATCTCGGAATGTTGAATTTGTTTCTTACAAACTTAAGAAGAACAGTATTTGTGAATGGTCGATCAGGTAAGACTGCTAATGGGCTTTTTATTTATTTATGAATAGACCAAGTCCTTTCCTGTATGGTTTCAAGTATAAACCTTTTCCGATGGCTGCGGCTTCCGTCATGCGGTTATGTCTTCTTGCCTCTTCCGACTGCGCTGTGGAGTTTTGCGTGTTATTGACCGTCCGAGCAATAGCTGCAGCACCACCAGCGAGGAACCCTACCGCCGAGAGGGCGGAGGGGGCTGGGATGAGGAATGGATGAAAACCACCAGACCTCTTGGGTATTGATAAAATTCGATGTGCTCTAATCGATCCTCTTCTTCTTCTTTTTCCCGCACCTTTCTGCTTCAGTGCGTTGTTAGCTGCATACATCGCTGTCGGGATACAATTATTCAAACAGGTGTGCTTCCCGCTCTTATCCTTCTCCCTGTTTAGTGCACAACGTGCAGCATTCATAACTCGCTTGAAATTCATCACTCCCAAACCCAACTTAATTTTTCCACGCATGGTTTTATCAACTGTGAATGCTGCGGTGCGTTGACTTATACCAATATCCTTTCTTCGCCGTATCGCTTTAGCCTTATCAGCTAAAATCCTATCTGTAGTGTGACGACTTGAGAGACCTTTATTTGCAGCGTATGCAATGTCATGTTTCATACATGCTTCGTCGAGCAGATTAACCCCATTATCACCTCATGCCAAACGTTTCTGAAGCTTTGTTCCAGGTCTATAGTAGTTATATCCCGGAATGTGTAAATCCACTGGCTAATGGAGGTTACGTAACAGCACCATAACATCTCACTGATCAACACACACTTTCGTTTCTCGTTCAGCTTCCTCGTGTTGTGGGCCAGTCCCATTTGGTCGCCGGCACGCAAGTCGCCCGGATGAGGCCTCCTGGCCAACAATGCTACACGATCATTTCATTTTTTCCCATTTGGTGCTATCGTCTCACTGACTTCGCGCCATATGACGTCCAACTTTCGGTGCACAACAGGGAGACCACTGGCACCATTCTTCCACTCTTCATTCATTTCCACCGAGTAGTTAATATGTTTTATCAATTGACCTAGACCGTCCTTACGTTTTGCAGAGCAGTTTATATCTGTTTGATGCCGCTTCAGGTCTTGTGTATAAGCTCAAAACTTATTTAATGAAGCATATTCTCATATACTGTGATAGAAATGAACTGGCTCCTTCCCTGATCCCCTCATCTCAATAAGTATGACATGATTATTATCAACTGAACACAGAAACTCTACAGTATTGGTCAACGATGGAGAAACAGACTGCTCTGCTGATGATTATCAGTTTAAGGGGACCATACATCTATGGTCATCAGTCTCCTATTCAGCATACCCCCTCTCTCCCCAGGGCGGAATCAGTGTACACCATAGGTCTGCAGCCGAGTACTTTCTATAACAGGTGTTTGCCGGGCAGATTGGAACCGGGGCTAGATAGCTTCCCCTTCCCAGAAGTGGGCACTGCAACGTTTACAGCTATCTGGACGGACACTGGGGAAGTAGAATGAAGAGGAAGAGCTAGCAGTGTTGATATCTTGTTCTTAGAATATTTTCATTTATCTATTTTCACGTTCTTTCCAAAATATTTTTCACGGAAGCTTAGTACGGTTATAGTGTAAGCAGTGCAAATAAACCAGAAAAGGGAATCTAACAACAGGAGCCTAAAGACAATCCAGTGTTACGGATGTAAGTGAAGTTACGCTTACTCTGAATTCGATAATACGACAGGTCAGATATTAGTTGGTTTATACAGCACTCAAAAATTTGCTTTATTTAAGTAACCAGAATTACTTTTTTTTAATATACAGATAAATTGTAGAAGGAGGAAATGTTTACCTCCATGAACGAGCAGTCGACAGCAGTAACTACCTGGAGAGAGTCGGTGGATGGCTCTATTTGGAGGACTAGCAAAACAAGCTCGCTAAAATCTAGGGATTCACTGTCGAGTTCTGGTCCTGGCACAAATATTCATCTAAAATTTGAAATGCATACCATCGCGGTTACTGCGCTAAATAACGGTTCTTTGACAACTGCGTGAAGGTGTTTTACATGTTCAGTAGCGAAGCCAGCGCTCCTAGTCGCGTATTGTATCTCTTCGGATGATAATACCCCACTACTCGGCTAGAATTGTTGCGAAGATCATGACGATGAAATAAAATGTTTTCACCGCTTTCCAAAGCAGGTAGATTTTAGTGTTATCAAACCATAATGTTTTGTTGGAAAAAAATTAAAGGACCCATACCCTCTTCCTGTATGTCCCTCGCAGTTGAAACGGTTTCTTTGGGAGGAGGCATAAAAAATCACTGATCACCGTCCATATTTTATATCAGTAGCGTGGAGAATTCGGACTATTTAGGATTGCAAATGCAGCTTTGAACTGTTTTGGTTGAGTGTTATTTCTTCTGACCTTTGTATTATAAGCGCGGAAATGTGCTACCAGCAGTACGACGAATTTGTCGATTTTTGCACTATATTTATAAGAGATTCTGCGTCCGATCTGTGCTTGCAGAATAAGTAGACGAATAATTTTCCCTTTGCTAGACACATTACTTTGACATACCGTGGTCTGCAGCTGTCATGGTCACTTGCAGATAAATATTTGCATTCTTATGATCTATTTTATTCCTGAGATTCTTAGGATAACCACATAACCAAGGTTTAAAAAACATTCTATTGCTTGTAGTCACCTTTCACTGTGCTCTCATGTTCCAAACCCAGGACACCATATTAGTATCTGTGAATAGTGTCAGTGCTCCTAGCCTTCAATTTTCACTTCCAATGTGTTTGTGTGGATTCCCAAGGGAGAAAACTGCGGAGGTCATCGGTCCCTAGACTTACATACTACTTAAACTAACTTACACTAAGACCAACACACACACCCATGCCGGAGGGAGGACTGGAACCTCCGACAGGAGGGCAGCGCAATCCGTGTCACTTCTAGCCACAGTGTTATGTGAAATATAATAATAATATGTCCTGAAAGTCTAAATATTAAACTTTTTAAGTATAGAAAATCACCTAATATTGACAGTACACAAAGAACTGCGCATCGGCTAGGTGTATTTTCCTGTGCACAACAGTTGTACCAAAATATGAAGTGTCACGGGATTAGTTAATGCACTACTTCGTCCATAAATATCTTGGACATCATCAATTAACACAACGAGAGAAGTTACACCTGAAATTTAAAACTACGATTTACTTGTGGACCAAACGTGTACTTTTCTGTCAGACACGAGTATGTCTTCAAGAGTGGGTGGGTACATTTTATTTTAACATTTGCTAATCTGATAGGTCTTCATACACTTACTGTCCTTTAATTATATCTAAATGCCTATAACGTGTGGTGACAATCACTTTTGTATCTGATACACCACAAGGGTCTGACTGCGTTTCCAACTGCCAACTGTACTGCTACCTTTGTATGTAGGTCATTTATGTATATTCTACATTTTTTCGGAGGCTATAAGTAGTTCATATGTTTTCAGAAGTGAAATAACGATACTTATTTCTCCACATTATCTTTGTTACATTCTAGATAATTTTCAAACCTTGAGTAGAGGAATATAGTGAACTATTTACACTGTCATTTAGTAAGCTAAAAGCCTTCTCCGTACTGTGCACTGAGTGATTAAACATTCCACGTGAGCAGTTTAGTGTATTATTATTTAGAAATGGCTATTAAACGCAAATCACTAAAATTCATGTTTACTGGTAGAAAGGAATGCCTTACTAAATATTTTTGTTGTTGTAGAGCTGCTAGTTGACCAGGTTCCATATCGCTTATGCGTTAATCTTGCTTTATGAAGTTTTCATATAGGCTTTATCGGACACGTAAATAGTGGAACAGATACCAGATTCAAGGCCACGGTGTAACCTTATACTCTGCACATGCATCTGGGAGCACTGCGTGTGATACATTCAAGATCAGGTTCTAAGCTGATACATGTCAAGGTCATAACCCACAGCCCTTGGGCCATTTCGAGCGGTACATTCAACGTCAGGGTGTATCCTGACACCTGTCACGTGTGCAGCCACGTCTGTTGCGCAGTTGTGTCACAAAAACTGCGGGTCACCCATCCACTCTGAGAGTTTTGGCTCAATAATAGTCAAATGATCTAAGGCAAGATTACCCTGGATCTCTAAGGATAGTAGTTTCTATGACGGTGTTTCGCTTGGTTTTAATCCGCAAAGTGATAGGATTGCTGAGGTTCAGAGGTTTCAGATTCTATAATAGTATTCTAATCATAAACCGATCAGCCATAAAGATAATTTTCCTGTTTTCTGTTAAAACTGAGTGTGAGGAATTATACGATAACAGTGTAGTGTAAAGTAAATTGATGAACATTTTTAGAGTTTCGTTATCAGTGTTTGCCTATCATATCTTACATTTACTCATATACACTCCTGGAAATGGAAAAAAGAACACATTGACACCGGTGTGTCAGACCCACCATACTTGCTCCGGACACTGCGAGAGGGCTGTACAAGCAATGATCACACGCACGGCACAGCGGACACACCAGGAACCGCGGTGTTGGCCGTCGAATGGCGCTAGCTGTGCAGCATTTGTGCACCGCCGCCGTCAGTGTCAGCCAGTTTGCCGTGGCATACGGAGCTCCATCGCAGTCTTTAACACTGGTAGCATGCCGCGACAGCGTGGACGTGAACCGTATGTGCAGTTGACGGACTTTGAGCGAGGGCGTATAGTGGGCATGCGGGAGGCCGGGTGGACGTACCGCCGAATTGCTCAACACGTGGGGCGTGAGGTCTCCACAGTACATCGATATTATCGCCAGTGGTCGGCGGAAGGTGCACGTGCCCGTCGACCTGGGACCGGACCGCAGCGACGCACGGATGCACGCCAAGACCGTAGGATCCTACGCAGTGCCGTAGGGGACCGCACCGCCACTTCCCAGCAAATTAGGGACACTGTTGCTCCTGGGGTATCGGCGAGGACCATTCACAACCGTCTCCATGCAGCTGGGCTACGGTCCCGCACACCGTTAGGCCGTCTTCCGCTCACGCCCCAACATCGTGCAGCCCGCCTCCAGTGGTGTCGCGACAGGCGTGAATGGAGACGTGTCGTCTTCAGCGATGAGAGTCGCTTCTGCCTTGGTGCCAATGATGGTCGTATGCGTGTTTGGCGCCGTGCAGGTGAGCGCCACAATCAGGACTGCATACGACCGAGGCACACAGGGCCAACACCCGGCATCATGGTGTAGGGAGCGATCTCCTACACTGGCCGTACACCACTGGTGATCGTCGAGGGGACACTGAATAGTGCACGGTACATCCAAACCGTCATCGAACCCATCGTTCTACCATTCCTAGACAGGCAAGGGAACTTGCTGTTCCAACAGGACAATGCACGTCCGCATGTATCCCGTGCCACCCAACGTGCTCTAGGAGGTGTAAGTCAACTATCCTGGCCAGCAAGATCTCCGGATCTGTCCCCCATTGAGCATGTTTGGGACTGGATGAAGCGTCGTCTCACGCGATCTGCACGTTCAGCACGAACGCTGGTCCAACTGAGGCGCCAGGTGGAAATGGCATGGCAAGCCGTTCCACAGGACTACATCCAGCATCTCTACGATCGTCTCCATGGGAGAATAGCAGCCTGCATTGCTGCGAAAGGTGGATATACACTGTACTAGTGCCGACATTGTGCATGCTCTGTTGCCTGTGTCTATGTGCCTGTGGTTCTGTCAGTGTGATCATGTGATGTATCTGACCCCAGGAATGTGTCAATAAAGTTTCCCCTTCCTGGGACAATGAATTCACAGTGTTCTTATTTCAATTTCCAGGAGTGTATTATATATATTTAAAAGTATATAATCTATGGCCTACCAAATGTTATTAGAATATTGTGTGAAAATTTGAAGTAAATCACTCAAGAACTTTCAAGATGTTTCCCGATAACATTTCCCCTTTATATGTCTTACTTAAAGAGTGGCTCACGATAAGTCACCCGACTGAATTTTGATCCTACAAGTATACTAGTGGGGCAATAGCTTTCGAACTGTGCGCTCAACTTCGAACAGTTCATGGAAATTACGCCAGATGTCGTTGCGAGTTAATAGCTCCCGTTGTGTCCGCCAATTCAGTTCGCCGCGATGACGGACAATGGACGATTGACCGTCGCGCAAAAGATGAAGATTGCGTTATAGTTCGCGGCGACGAACAGCGTTACATTGACACAGAGAAGGTTTTGTGGTTATTTCGGCACACGGTGGGCTCCCAGCCCACAGAGAATACGCAGATTACATAGAAAATTTGAAGGTACTGGATCTGTTTTGGAGTGTCAGCGGCCACATGCACGTACCGTACGTCTGCCACAAAACATTGAAGCAGATCGAGTGGCTTTAACTCGTAGTCCGAGTAAATCAACAAGAAGAGCCAGTGCAGATTTGGGAACTTCACGTCAATCTGTACAATGAATTATTCAATCCGACCTTCGCTTGTATCCATACAAGATGACTGTGGCGCATAATCTTACTGTGAGAGATAAGGAGCGGAGACTGCAGTTTGCAAGGTGGGCAAAAGAGAAAGACCGAGAGGCAGTGCTACACAACACATGGTTTTCTGACGAGGCTTATTTTTACGTGATCAGTGCTGTGACAAACAGAAAGTTCGATTCTGGGCACGTGAACCTCCGCGAATAATCCACCCAAAACACACATACGGGGAAAAAAATGTGCGTATGGGTTGCGATGTCAAGCCATGGAATCATCGGTCCATTCTTCTTCGATGCTACAGTAACCGGTGAACGCTATTTACACATGCTGCATAACCAGTGCTTTCCTCAACTCATGGCTTCGTGTCTTCCATTGCAGACACAATGGTTCATGCAGGATGGAGCATGCCCCCATACCGTCAACATTCTGCTCGATTTCCTACACGAAAGACTTGGCCGTAGGGTATTGTCAAACAGATTTCCAGAACGTTGTGCAGGAGGAGGAATGTGGCTGCCCCACAACTCGGGCATTGACCCATGTGACTTCTTCCTTTGGGAGTCCCTTAAAGAGAAGGAGTACCACAGAAAACCCGAAAATGCAGTGCAACTTAGGGCCATCATTGTGGAGTTATGTCGCGCACAAATGCACAAGGCGACTTGAAGAAGTTGTAAACCAAAGCGACAGTCATATTGAACATGTGATTTATTAGGGTGTATTTACATCAATAAATTACTAATCTTGCCAACAAGAAGTGTCTAATTCATGAAAGAAACCAGGTGACTTATCGTGCGCCACATTTACACACTATGTACATTAAAAATATGTCTAAAATTTTAGTAGAATATTGTATCGTGTAAGAATTAGATGTAAGTCGTTCAAGAACTTTTCAAGAATTTGCTAACAACTTTAAACAACACTCTGTCTTTATAAAGTAGTACTGATAACTTCATACATAAAAAAGTAACAGTCTCTCCATCCAAATGTTTAGTGGCGTATTGTGTACAAATTTAATCACGAGAGACTTTCGTGATTTTGCCTACAACGTTTCTCTGTTGTGTAGTACAGAGCTATATATATCTCTACACACATTATATATATATATATATATATATATATATATATATATATATATATATGTGTGTGTGTGTGTGTGTGTGTGTGTGTGTGTGTGTGTGTGTGTGTGTGCGTGTGTGTGTGTCTTTTAACAACCTTTCCCATTTCTATATTTAAAATGTGTGACTTATCTCCGCGCTAACGTTTATTAGAGTATGGTCTAAAATTTTGATATAAATTGGTCAAGAACTTTTCGAGATATTCACTGACGATGTTTCTCTTTTATAACGCATGTACATTTACATATCACATCTATTAAAAATATGTAGTGTATGTCAGTTTGTAAGTTAATTGGAGTATGGTGTTAAAATTTTAAGTGGATCTGCCAAGAATTCTCCAAGAGTTTTGCTAAAAACCTTTCCTCTTTATGTGGTACACATATATTTATGTACCACATATATATTAAAATAAAAATGAATTTGCCTATGCCCGTAGGAATGTTTATTAAAGTATTGCGTAAAGCTTTGAAGTAAATTGGTCAAAAACTTTTCGATATTTTTCGTAATAACTTTAAACTACGACTTGCCTTTATACACTAGGTGACGAAACTCATGGGATTCCTCCTAATATCGTGTCTGACATCCTTTTACCCAGCGTAGGGCAGCAACTCGGCATAGCACGGACTGTAAACGTCGTTAGATGTCCCAGGAAGAAATACTGAGCCTTGCTGCTGCCTTTATAGCCTTCCATCATTGTGAAAGCTATGCCGGTGCACGGCGTTCTGCACGAACTGAACTCTCGATTGTGTCCCATAAATGTTCGATGGGATTCATGTCGGGCGATCTGGGTGGCCAAATCATTCGCCTGAATTGACCAGAATGATCTTCAAACCAATCGTGAATAGCTGTGGCTCGGTAACATGCTGCATAAAAGTTCAATCGTTGTTTGGCTGCAAATGGTCTCCAAGTTGCTGAACATAACCATTTCCAGTGAATGATCAGTTCAGTTGGACCAGAGGATTCAGTCTATTCCATATAAACACAGCCTATACCATTATGGAGGCACCATCAGCTTGCCAGTGCCTTGTGGACAACTTGGGTCCATGGCTTCGTGGGGTCTGCACCACACTCGAACTCTACCATCCGCTTTTACCAACTGACAACCAGACTTATCTAAGCAGGCCACGGTTTTCCAGTCATCTAGGAGACTGATGAGAGACCTTCAGAGGTGGTGGTCCACATTGCTGTATAGACCGGTACCTCCAATACCCAGTAGCACGTCCTCTTGCATTGATGCATCCCTGTATTCGTCGTGCGATACTATCAACAAGTTCATCAAGGCACTGTTGGTCCAGATTGTCCTACGCCTCAATGGCGATTCCGCGTAGATCCATCAGAGTGACTGGTGGGTCACGTCGTCGATAAACAGCCCTTTTCAGTCTATCCCAGGCATGTTCGATAAGGTTCATGTCTGGAGAACATGCTAGCCACTGTAGTAGAGCGATGTTGTTATCCTGAAGGAAGTCATTCACAAGATGTGCTCGATGGGATAGTGAATTTTCGTCCATGGAAACGAATGCCTCGCCAATATGCTGCCGATATGGTTGCGCTATCGGTCGGAGGATGGCATTCACGTATCGTACAGCCGTTACGGCGCTTTCCATGACCACCAGCGGCGTACGTCGGCCCCACGGAATGCCACTCCAAACCAGCGGGGAACCTGCACCTCGCTGAACAGAGTGTCTAAGGCGTTCAGCCTGACTGGGTTGCCTCCAAACACGTCTCCGATGATTGTTTGGTTGAAGACATATGCGACACTCATCGTTGAAGAGAACGTGATGCCAATCCTGAGCGGTCCATTCGCCATGTTGTTTGACCCATCTGTACCGCGCTGCATGGCGTCGTGGTTGCAAAGGTGGACCTCACCAGGGACGTCGGGAGTGAAGTTGCGCATCATGCAGGCTACTGCGCACGGTTAGAGTCGTAACACGACGTCCAGAGGCTTCACGAAAAGCATTATTGAACATGGTGGCGTTGCTGTCAGAGTTTCTCCAGCCATAATCCGCAGGTACCGGTCATCCACTGCAGTAGAAGCCCTTGGGCGGCCTGAGCAAGGCACGTCATCGACAGTTCCTGTCTCTCTGTATCTCCTCCATGCCCGAACAATATCGATTTGGTTCACTCCGAGACACCTGGACAGCTCCCTTGTTGAGAACCCTTCCTGGCACAAAGTAATAATGCGGACGCGATCGAACCGCGGTATTGAACGTCTAGGCATGGTTGAACTACAGGCTGCACGACCCGTGTACCATCTTCCTGGTCTAATGACTGGAACTAATCGGCTGTCGGACGCTCTCCGTCTAATAGGCGCCGCTCAAACATGGTTGTTTACATCTTTGGCCGGGTTTAGTGAAATCTCTGAACTGCCAAAGGGACTATGTCTGTGATACAGTATCCACGTCAACGTCTATCTTCAGGAGTTCTGGAAACCGGGGTGATGCAAAACTTTTTTTGATGTGTGTAGTATATATTACACTGTGGTAATTGTGTAACTTAGGATATCACTGTATTTGTTAAAATATCACACTGTAGTAATAGTTAAATATTAAAGTCTGTTAGTTACGTGTGTGTTTGTTTGACAATCTAGAAAAGTGGGAGAAAATTGGTCAGAATATGCGATAACACTGCAAACAGTAATGGAAAGTTCTCATACGTTCGACTGCTTGCAGAAAATTCCATGACGTCATTAAATTATAGTAATTCAGCCAATACGTCAACATGCCCCATCGATTTTCCCGTGACTTCTTAATCATACACTTTAAAGTGAATGTGTCTTAGATCGTAAGTTATGCTAATATTCACAGCTATTTTTAGTAGGATAACACACTGTCACACGATTCACCTAGAGGACTGGGTGGAGAGATATGGAAGTACTAACACTTACAATCGAGTATGAGTCTTCCTATTCTTTTTTTTTTCTTGTCTGGTGGCAGTAGCTGATCTCTCTGATGATCCTCTGCTATGGTGCACAGACCTCTAATTATGAATCGCACACAACTGGCATGGTAATAACAGGAGCTAGTGGTCAGAGGACTTGATTTCATTCGTGCTATTGATCAAGAAAGAGGAGAGGGTGGGATGGGGAGAATGACCTTAATTTTTTGTTACACAATTGTCCGAGAGACATGGATGGACTAGTGACAGGTATCAGGCTGCATTCCGACCCTGACTCCACCACTCACAATTGTCCGAGAGCTGTGGGTAAACTGTTTGTAAAAACATACTGGACCACTCTGCAGCAAAAAATCCTGAGCAAATACGGAGCATCATGACGGATACAGGAATTAGTGGCCACAAGGTTGTTGTAGCTAGACTAAATATCGTAACATCAAAACCCACCAAAAATAAACGCAAAATACATCCATTTAGAAAAGCAGATAAAAATTCGCTTGACGCCTTCTTAAGAGACAGTCTTCACTCCCTCGAATAAATACAAAGAAATAGTTTCAATGGCAGTTAAGAGGTATACACCAAATAAACGACTAAGAACCAATACTGATACCTATGTTACACTAAACAGGTCAGAACACTGTTGCAGCGGCAACGAGAAAAGCATGCAAAATTTCAAAGAACGCAAAATCGCCAAGATCGGATACGTTTCACAGAAGTTCGAAATTTAGCGTGAACTTCAATACCAGATGCTTTTAATAGTTTCCACGACGAAACCTTGTCTCAAAATCTGTCAGAAAATCGAAAGACATTCTGGTCGTATGTAAAGTACACCAGCGTAAAGACTCAGTCGGTACCGTCACTACGCGATTACAATGTTGATGTCGCTGATAACAGTGCGACTAAAGCAAAGTTACTAATAACAGTTTTCCGAAATTCCTCCACCACCCAAGACGAAGTAAATATTTCAGAATTCGAATCTAGAATAATTGCCAACATGTGTAACTTAGAAGTAGATATCGTCGGTGTAGCGAAACAGCTTAAATCACGTAATAACGGCAAGGCCTCTAGCCCAGAAAGTGTACCTGTCAGGCTCCTTTCAGAGTATGCTAATAGAACAGGGCCATACTTAGCAATCATATAAAACTGCCCGCTCTTCGAAAGGTCCATAGCTAAAGAGTGGGAAGCTGCACAAGTCACACCAATACCCAAGAAAGGAAATGGGAGTAATCCACTGAATTACATGTCCACATCGGTAACGTCGATTTGTTGTAGGATTTTGGAACATATACTCTGTTCGAACATTATGAGTTACCTAAAAAAAAAGATTTATTAACAAGTAGCCATCACGGATTCAGGAAATATCGTTCTTATGAAACACAAGTGGCTCTTTACTGTCACGGAATAATGAATGCTATTGGTAGAGGATGTCAAATGGATTCCTTATTTTTAGATCTCCAGAAGTCTTTTGACACCGTTTCTCCATGGGACTTCTAATAAAACTGCGTGCCTATGGAGTACTGTCTCAGCTGCGGGCTTGGGTTCGTGAGCCCCTGTCAGCAAGGTCGCAGTTCGTGGTAACTGACGGAAAGTCATCGAGTAAAAGGAAGTAATATCCGGCGTTCCCCAGTGAAGTGTTATAGGTCCTCTGCTGTTCCTGTCTACATAAACGAGTTAGGAGACAATCTGACAGCCCTCATAGATTGCTTGCTGATGATGCTGTCATTACTTTCTTATAAAATCATCAGCTCACCAGCGACGCCACGCTAACGAAGCGAGATGAGCTTTCACGAAGCGAGTCGACCTTCAAGAATCGAGCAGAGCTGTGGCAACGACGTACACACTGAGGTGACAAATGCCGTGGGATAGCGCCTGATATCGTGTCAGGCCTCCTTTTGCCCTGAATAATGCAGCAACTCGACGTAGCATGGACTTAACGAGTCGTTGGAAGTCCTCTGCAAAAATATTGAGCCATGCTTCCTCTTTAGCCATGCACAAATTCTGCTGTTGCATAATTTTGTGCACGAACTGTCCACTTATTATGTCCCATAAATGGTCTATGGAATTCATGTTGGGTGATCTGAGTGGCCAAATCATTTACTCGAATTGTCCAGAACGTTCTTAAAACCAATAGCGAACATTTGTGGCCGGCCGGGGTGGCCAAGCGGTTCTAGGCGCTACAGTCTGGAACCGCGCGACCGCTACGGTCACAGGTTCGAATCCTGCCTCGGGCATGGATGTGTGTGATGTCCTTAGGTTAGTTACCTTTAATTAGTTCTAAGTTCTAGGGGACTGATGACCCGCGCGACCGCTACGGCTGCAGGTTCGAATCCTGCCTCGGGCATGGATGTGTGTGATGTACTTAGGTTAGTTAGGTTTAAGTAGTTCTAAGTTCTAGGGGACTGATGACCTCAGAAGTTAAGTCCCATAGTGCTCAGAGCCATTTGACCTATTTTTTTGACTGATGACCTTAGAAGTCCCATTGTGCTCAAGAGCCATTTGACCAATTTTTTTGACGGATGACCTTAGAAGTTAAGTCCCATAGTGCTCAAGAGCCATTTTTTAAACATTTGTGGCTCAGTGACATGGAGCAATCTCATCTATAAAAATTCCATCGTTGTTTGAGAACGTGAAGTCAATGAATGGTTGCAAATGGTCTCCAGGTAACCGAACATAACTATTTCCAGTCAATGGTCGGTTCCATGTAAACACAGCCCACACCATTTTGGAGTCACCACCAGCTTACACAGTACTCAATTGACAACTTGGGTCCATGGCTTCGTGGGGTCTGCGCCACACTATTAACCCTACCATTATTCTTACCAACAGAAATCTGGATTCATCTGACCAGGCCACGGCTTTCCAATCATCCAGGGGCCAACCGATATGGCCACTAGCCCAGGAGAGGCGCTGCAGGCGATGTTCTGCGTTGTCCGTGGTGAGAGGTACCGAAATTTGGTATTCTTGGCACACACTTGACATTTTGGATTTCTGAATATTGAATTCGCTAACGATTTCTGAAATATAATGGCGCATGCATCTAGCTCCAACGACCATTTCACGTTCAAAGTATGTTAACTGCCGTTGTGCGGTCATAATCACTTCGAAAATCTCTCCAAATGAATCACCCGAGTAGAAATGACAGCTCCGCTAATGCACTGCCCTTTTATACTTGTGTATGCGATACTGTCGCCATCTGTTTACATTCATATCTCTATCCCATGACTTTTGTTAACTCAGCGTAGGTACCGTAGGGCACAGTGTAAATATCAATGACATTTACGCGGTGCTCAACATGAAGGCATCCCGATCGCTACAACCAACGTCCACACAGTAAAATAGCATTAGAAGTATATATAAACAGACGGAAATTCACCTGTGAAAATGAGATTTTTGCTTACTGTAATACATGTTCGTTCTCTGATGATGACATCAATTGAACCTAAAATCGACCTCTAAGTGCGTAAGACTACTTTTCACTGTTTTAAACACGAGTATAACAGTGAATAAAACTTTTAAGAAAGAGGGAAAAACACAGCACTGCAGTAATAACAGTTCTTCGAATTTATTAACGGATGATATCAATTTTCGTGTTACTGACTGAAGATTAGTACCAAGAACATAATTTTGATGTGAACTGCAAAACAGGAAGAAATATTACAGAGTAAAAGGTAAGTAGCGTCAAAATCAATTGCGTGTCTTGTAACAGAGAAACAGTAATGCCTAGTGCCTCCGCCATTTCTCGAAGTGCCTATGGTGCACTACCTTTCCCTTCTCCTATACAGAACAACCCTCTTTGAGGCTGTATACTTTGTTCACTTCTTGATGAAGCACTGCAGGGACCAATTCTTTATCTGTGCTGGAGTCAACAGCAGCTATTGCAGCTTTCGGGCTTGACATCACGCGTTTTGAAACCTCCAGTTTCCTTGGAGAAGATACTGCTATAATGAGACCAGCAGTTTTTATTCATGTTTTCTCCTTCTGATTATTTAAATTTGAAGGCTCAAAATTTTCTCTGCTAAGTTCGACCAATATGCTTTCCTTCTCACTTACTGATTCTTCTTACATAAAGCAAAATTAAAGCAATAAACGTAAATTTTGCAAGATTAGGTTTATTTTGCCACAAAATAGTATTAACAGGTGATAGTAAGGCATAAAAAATGCAGAGAATACAGAACGTAAACAACCGCAACCCGCATAGCGGTAGACAATCATGTTCTTCGTTTTTTCCAGCTTGTCGGATTTGCACACACATTCCGACAACTGGTTAATGTGCTCAGTATGGGGTGTCACCACCTCTCGCAGCAATATAGGCCTGATAACAACAGGGCATGCTGTAAATGATGTCATCATTCTCTTGTTGAGGCAATAACGCCCGTTCTTCCTGCAGATCTGCTCGAAAGTCTTGAAGAGTGGTTGGTGGAGGGAGAGTGAGTAGGTCACGCCATGCGTGCAATATCTTCCATTTCCAAGGAAATGTCAACCACCTGTGCTCTATGATGTCGACCATTATTGTCCATCAGTACGATGTCTGGGCTCACAGCTCCTCACAACAACCGCACACGAGGTCCCACGATCTCGTCACGATATCTGGCAGCAGTTAAGCCTTGCTGAATCACCCATATAATTTCATGGAGAGGTGTTCGACTGGTCAACATAATCCCTGTCCACACCATTACGGATCCTCCTCGATATCGGTCTGTTACCATAATGTTTTGATCCTGAAATCCTTCAAATGGTTCAAATGGCTCTAAGCACTATGGGACTTAACATTTGAGGTCATAAGTCCCCTAGAATTAGTACTACTTAAACCTAACCAACCTAAGGAGATCACCCACATCCATGCCCGAAGCAGGATTCGAACCTGCGACCGTAGCAGCAGCTCGGTTCCGGACTGAAGCACCTAGAACCGCTCGGTCACGGTAGCCGGCTTTGCGATTGTCCTGCTTCCATTATTCGTGTGGCCCTCCACCAGAGAGAGTCTGGTAGGCGTCTTCTCTGTGCCATATTGCACCGTTTGTGACTGTGTACACGGCTATTGTGGATGCGGGACTACCCAGCAAACACTACCTGCTTGAGAGGTGCTTCGACGCCATCGTTGGCGTGGTTGTCCGTTGGCCGGCATGCCATCTTCGGTGCAGAACAAAATCGTACAGACATCTGTTGAAGTTTGTATTATTATGTCGTGAAATACACACAGGACTGGGAAATAGCGTTTTGTTGCTTTAATTTGGGACACCAGTGCATGTAATATATCCTTATGTATGCCATGATTAACATCACGAAAGTTAATGTCGTTCACTGTCTTATTTTGTATAGGCTGGCAGAGTACATGTCTTTAAACATGTTCTCTCTGAAACTGTTATCTAAGCACGATCATGCATATTGATTTATAAAGTCTTGACATTCAATACAAATAAATTTGCAACTGACGTCGTGCAAATTTTTCTGAACAAAAAAAGTGACATCCACATCAGAAGTAGATGGTAGAGGCCAGCCGTTTTGCTCTTCGACTATACGTTCGTGAACCCCTTCTGCACGTAAGTCGTGCTTTGTGGGAATATCCTGGAGATGCTGGAGTTTGCTTGTAAGATTTCCGTTTGTCACAATAATGAGCCTATCAGTTTATTTGTTTAGACGTTTCACATTCTTACCACGCAAATATATCTACTTTATTGTTCGCTATGTTCTTTCAATATGTGTGCTTGTGATGATGCGTCCTTTGGTTCTGTAACGGTAAGCTTAGCATCTTGTGTTTTTAGAATAATGTTCTTGGGGATATAGCCCTAACTTAGCTGTAACAAGATCTGAAATCAGTCGCTGCAGTGACAAAGGAAATATGTGCTCAAATATTATAACGTCACTTTTCTGCATCAAATTGCTCACTTGCTTATAAGCTACGGCTTGTATTTCCTTCGATGTGGTTTTATTACAGATAATTTTCCTCAGTGACCTGTCAGTGTGCCATGAGCAACACAGTCTTCTCAAACGTTCTTCCATCTGTGAAAGCGAAGCGTTATAAAACGACACAACTAAATATGACAAACACCTGAGGACATCTTTTCCATACTTTAGTTTTTATTTAATTGAAATGTGATGACAGCACATCTTGATGAGACCTGTTTAAAATAAGAAAAGCACCAGAAAAACCTGGCCTCATGTTTTCAAAGACAAGTGTAATTAAGTCAAAAGCATAACCATTAGTTCCATGAGTTCCATCGATGCAAATGCAGTCACTGTCGTACTTCTTCAGAAATTCGCATTGACCATTGCTAATAATGATAAGAACAAAGTCTTCCCTTCTCGGGAGTAGATGATGTTGGTTGCTTGCATATTGTGGTTTGTAGAACAACACACAGGGGTTATCGTTGTCACTGGTTTTGCTCACCCGCGCTTCTACACTGGTGCCGTCATCGTTATGTCTCATGACCTCGAAACGTAAATTCTTACACTGCTCAATGTTGTATAAATCTTTTTCGTCAGCAGATGGATACACACTAGCTTGGAGCCAGGTAAAACGTGATTTATTTTGTCGAGTATCGCGTGGAATGAAATTCTGTTTACGATGTCAACAGCTAACGTGTTTTTTCTTCTTCTCTCAAACCAAAATATCTAATAACATTTTGATGTTTCAGATGAATAACCACGTATTCATCAGTGCATGTAATATATCCATATGTATTCCATGATTAACATCACGAAAGTTAATGTCGTTCACTGTCTTATTTTGTATAGGCAGGCAGAGTACATGTCTTTAAACATGTTCTCTCTGAAACTGTTATCTAAGCACGAGCATGCATATTGATTTATACAGGCTTGACATTCAATACAAATAAATTTTGCAGCTACCATCTCCAACATAGTTTACTTCAATGCCGGCATGGCAGACACTTCCTGTTCTGTTTAGTAAGGGCATCAGCCACATGTGGCGTATACCCTTACTTTTACGTATTTATTGCCCACAACGATGACATACAAAGAAATGCCGAGTGAAGCAGAAAATGCATAGTAACGTTGTTCGAAGTACGATATGACCCATACTTTTTGACGTAAGGTGAGAACGTGTTTCTCTCGTCTGCTTCTAAGAGTCACCGAATTTCTGGAAAGATGCAAATTCACTCTCTTCTGATGCGCTCGACACCGCTTGTTTCATTGACAGGTGATCATAATAGCATTTCTTCGAAAGGACTGAAATATCACACAGTGGACATTTTATTTTCACGCAACCGTTTACCGATGCATTTTCGTGTCTTTCGTGGCACTTTAAGTTGCACTCATGGTTGACCTTTTGTCACATAAACTACACTAATATTGATAAAACTTTTGCATTTTTAATCGTGGAGCGACGTCACGTAACTTTCCTGGGTGTGGCTGTGTTTCCTCAGGCTCTTCGACACTCTGGTCGTGTGTATTTCTTTTCTTGATTCATCTTATTTCTGATGCTACTGCTCTTGTTAAAGAAGCAGTAAATCTTGACACTTTCACAACATCTCAAAAGTTTCACTCGAAGACAACGAAAATTACATACTCGATAGATATACTATAGACAACGTGGACTACTAGGCGTCAGGTAACTAGTTATCGTATATCTTCTCTCTGCTAACTCGTGCACTTTGTCTCTTTCCGTGAAAATTCAGGTCTGCAGGCGCAGTTACACTCTATGCCCTAGACTCAAGTGTCGATGAGCGTCAGTGGCGAGGAATATGGCGCGCCAGAGATGTAATGGGAGAAGGACGCCATCGGTCACTATGGAGACAGGAATCGATGAATTGCGATTAGTATTGCAGCTTTGGAAACACAAAACCCAAAACCCGATGGTAAAGTTGTGTAAGCGACAAAGAAGTGTCTCAGCATGTGTGTAACTGGTCACATTAAAACGATACAAAGATAGCTAGGGGTAACGATTTTAATGTAAATGAGGCTGACATTATATTTAATAAGTTAAAACGAAACTCCTTAGACCGCCCTGCTACCACTACTTCGGAATTCGTCAAAATGACCAAAATAGCTAACCTATCTGAGAGAATAAACATGTTATTGGAAAATACAGATATAACTCTAGCTTTTACTACCAGAAACCTACTCCAAAATAAGTCGAAAAGTATATTTGGTAGCCGAGGTAATAAATATTTGAACTAAGTCGTTTACAAGAGTTTTTGTAATGCTTGCAGTAGTCAGCATATAGGACTAACTGGTCGTAATTTTCTTATTTGCTTCAAAGAGCACACAAATGGCGTAGCCTCTACTAAACCATCATTTGGTCAGCATTTAATACATAATAAACATTCAGAAGGACTTGCACAAGAGAATTGAAAACTTTGTAAGAGACTAATGTATGCCCAAAAACAAATCAAAAACAAAAAAATGGGAAGTTGGATTTACACTTCTTTGTTTTTCCATCCTTCCGCTCTTACTATAAAATATATTTTTATTTTTAAGCGCAAAAATTTATTTGGTAAGTTTTAGCGTATGTAGATGGTAGTAGTATCATAGTTGCTGTTATGACATTAAGTCTAACAAAAACTAACTGTATCGTTTTAAATGCGATCAAATTGACATGTGTTTAGGCATTTCTTATCCTCTTATACAATTTCATCCTCGAGTTTTAGGTTTTATAGTTCAAAATCTACGATACTGATCGCCAATCATCGATCCCTGTCTTCATGGCGGCAGATCTGTCCTCGTGGTGTCACATCCGTGACGCGCCATATTGCTCAAAAAATGGCTCTGAACACTATGGGACTTAACATCTACGGTCATCAGTCCCCTAGAACTTATAACTACTTAAACCTAACTTACCTAAGGACATCACACAACACCCAGTCATCACGAGGCAGAGAAAATCCCTGACCCCACCGGGAATCGAACCCGGGAACCCGGGCGCAGGAAGCGAGAACGCTACCGCACGACCACGAGCTGCGGACCCATATTCCTCCCAACTGACGACTCTAATTGAGAGATTCCATTCTACCGTTTCCACGGAAACGGGTGACGTCTCTATGCTTAACTTTGCTTCCACACCTCAGTTTGAACTTTCACACAATGCCCGTAGATGGCTGTTTAGCGTTCTTATAACCAATTCTATTAGTTCTTCATGCGCATTTCATGCACATATGTAGGCTTTTCGTACCTGACGCTAAGGGGACCCTTCCGTAATCCTTTCAGCCGGCGATATACTCGAAGTGCAGCTGCAGCATTACTGTTGTTTTGATAATAGAGCTTCACCAGTGGTGTCCAGCTCCTTTCGTCAAAGCTCATGTTGACACGCCAACAAGGGCACTTCGACTGGTCAGGTGTGTGTGACTACGAATCACGGTGACTGGTCACGGCGCGTGGTAGCCACAGTTGGAACTGGAAGGCGGCGCTGTGACACATGGATATTATGCACCCTATACTCTGGACATTAATGCTACCAAGCTTGGTACTCGTACAGTAATTAGTTTCTGTGTTATAACGTGTTAAGTAGAGAAAGTTTAATTTTAACCACGCGGTATATGGCTAAAGTGGGCTTCTCAATGTGGAAGATGAGCACTGCCTCACATATTCAGTGTCAGTGAACTCCTTTGCTATTGCAAAGGACGAGTACTGCAGCATTCTTCAGGGCATGTGATACTCCCTGAAGGCTGGCCGCTGCGCAGAGAACTGGATCACGTTTGAGGTTGGTTCAAATGGCTGTGAGCACTATGGGACTCAACTGCTGAGGTCATTAGTCCCCTAGAACTTAGAACTAGTTAAACCTAACTAACCTAAGGACATCACACACATCCATGCCCGAGGCAGGATTCGAACCTGCGACCGTAGCGGTCTCGCGGTTTCAGGCTGCAGCGCCAGAACCGCGCGGCCACTTCGGCCGGCTCACGTTTGAGGAAGTGGTCGGTATGTCAATATGCTGAATTGTCCAGCTGCCGTTAATGTCCTGCATATGGCAGTGGGCTCCGGCTTTTGCCTCCGCTGTTACATTTTCTGCTTCTTTGGCAAATTCCGGACCACCGGATTGCTGCTTGTGAATGTGGTTGCAACAAAGTTACTAATACATTACAGGTTTCTACACTTCACATTCTCGTGCACATGTCCGGAGTAGACACTTCTTGAGTGCACTTAATCTTTTGATATCCTCCTTTCCTTTCTTGTATTATGATATGTTCACTGTCTCACTCCGATGACAAACATGGGATTTATAGACCTTATTTTGCACTATTTTACGTAACCTCTTTGAGGCTAAATCACCTCTTTACTTGTGGTGGCACACCTAATATTGACCCGCACGTTGAAGCATCATAAGGGTGGGATCCTGGGAACGCTACGCCTGAGATGGCCGAAAACGATACCTATTACTGCCAAAATTAAGTAGGTCGCTGGTACGGTAGTTTCTTTGGAGATCAGTCAGTGTTAGTGTTCGGACTGATATTTTTTATAAGATCGAGTAGGTGTTCCATCATCACATGCTCATTTTGTGTGGCTATCGTCCAGAGAGGCCAGAAGTGTCCGGTCTAGGGTGCATTTAGGTGAGTTAGGTTTCTAATGGGCAGAATCTCGAAGGGTGTGTCCAGTAGGTAAATTATTGAGTGGGTGATATTTAGGTTTGTGATTCTGATGGTGGTGGTGGTGAGTAACCAGACGGTAGATCCTGAAATGTCGCATCGTGTGCCATTAATTAATAATCCTTGCCCCTGCTGTTGTAGTCGCTATGCACGACTTGTTTGTAGGAGGTGCAAATAGCGTTTACTGAGTTTGCCAATGAGAATGGGGAAAGTGAGCCTATATTTTGAAATAATTCGGTTCTACTTGTAATGAGATCCCTGTGTCACTAGCTTACATGCTTCTCAGAACTAAACAGGGTAGCTCGCATGACCTAGGGGCTATGTATACCCGTTTAGTGGGGCAGATGGTAACTTGACCAGTGCAGCACTTTAGTGCTTTGGTGAAGAGCAGGGCATGGGACTTTCAATCAGGTGCCACCAGTAGTGTTTCGTGTACTTTTACATGGACACAAATTCCTGCAGGGCTCTCTACGCTAAGGGGTAAGTGTGGATGTTGTAGCGCTCAAACCCCAATCTTTGCATTTTGCGGTAGCTGCACCTGAACCCTCTGTGGGCTCCTGCCCACTCGTCCCTTATAGGGTGCCTAAAGGATGCTGCTTTCTCAGACGGCTATACAACAATTCAAGCAAATCAAATTAATAGTTTTTGTTACAATAAAGTAGATTGACAGTGCTTAACTTTGGTTTACAATGGTGTCGCAAGCGATAGGCGACATGCAAGTAATCAAGGTCATTCCGTACATACAATGTCCATGCAAGTAATAGATATGGATCACTAATAACGGCTTTTGTGGTGCCTCTCTTCTAGTGCGGGTCTACTAGTGTCCATCTTCTAGTGTCTGGTTCTGCTAGTGCCGGTCCTCTATTGTCCTGCCTCAGATAACACACGAAACATAGCACGCAAATTTGCAATATGTCCCTCAGGTGTGCGACCTGATACGACAATATCGTCCAAATAGTTTGAACAGTTTGGTACTTGTGCCCACCAAAAGGCAAACGCAAATATTTAAACAAGCCCAAATGAGTATTCACTATACACACTTTTTGGAATTCTTCATCAAACGCTATTTGAAAATTCGTGTCGCGCAAATCAGTTTTTGAAAAGTAGTGTCAAGCGCCTAATTTGCCCATGAGATCCTCTGAGTATGGCAACTGATAAGTATCAATCACAGTTTGTGGGTTGACTGTAGACTTAAAGTCAACACAGAGACGAATGCGACCTGAGGGTTTCGAGCAAAACCAATGGACTTGCCCACTGACTAGCTGATCTGGGTGCAATAACTCCTATCTTGCAATTCGATAAGTTCAGCAGCGACGTTGTCCCGTAATGCAATGGCAACAAAGCTGACGCGACAAAATTTCGGCTGAGCGTTATCTTTCAGTGTAATATGTGCAAAAAAATTGTTAGCTTTGCCTAAACCTTCAGAAAAGAGTTCTGGGAATTCTTTTAGCAAGCTAGCTGCACTGTCTTTTGCATGGAATGAAGACACTGACAACGCATTGTCCTGAATATTAACGCCAAACAAATCAAAAGAATCAGGACCAAATATGTTCTTACCATCGCGTGATTGTAGTATTGTAAAAGTCACTGTTCCAGTATGCGAGCGGTATATTGAAGGCACAGTACATCTTCTGAGAGCCGGAATGTCTTGTCCAGAATAAGCCGTCAGTTGCGTGCTAGTTTTAGACAGACGTGGGGAGCCTAACAGTTCATATGTGTGACTATTTACCAATGTGACAGAGGCACCCGTGTCCAACTGAAATTTCCCACGTTTCCCACAAAGAAGTAATTATATAAAAGTTTGTCTGACTGGCGTATCACTGAAGAAACTGCTTGTGTGGCAGTTGTGCAAATGCCTGGTGCTGATTTTGAATATACTGCATTAATGACATGGGCCTTGTGACGAGATTTTTGTGAGTGGACCGAAATCTTATGTTTGTGCCGTTGCAAACATACTGTTTGTACATGTCCTTATTATTAACAGCAACATCCCAGCGTTTCTAATGTCCGGGGCAACATCATGAATCGCGATGTGTTCAGTGTAATTATTGTCCTTGAATAAAAGTGTCATTTCTGGTCGTCTCATTGCATCTTTCTCTCAGTAACCTTCTTTCTGTACAATACTGTAGCAGTTCATCTATGTATGGTCCAAGTTATATTAAGGTATGTCATCGGCAGTGACATATCATGCAAAAGTTACTTTCGTTCTTAAGTTTTACACACCTGTCTTGTTGCGGTTAGGAGAGAATCAATTTGAGATGATTGTTAGACCATCTGAAGGTAGTCTGAGGGCAGAAATGCTCTATTTATTTGGTTAAAAGTGGAAAAGTGAAAGATGAGTATTTGTACGTAGCACCTATTGCATCGGAAAACACTCATCAGTGTTTTTGACATTTTATTAGACAGCTCTTAAATTCAGATATGCGAGATAACGAAGATTGTAAACATGGAAAATGGTAATTTTAATGCCCTACAAGAAAATCTTGCTTTAGTGTATGTACTGCCAGGACCCTCAGTTACATTCCATGTAATTTTTGGTTTCCCAGCAGCTGTGAAACTGGCGACAGCAGTTATTTATTTTATCTGGCCTTACATATGTATATAGTGTACCTCTGTCTGATAAATTTCTCTGTGAACGAACCAAAAATTTACCCAAGTGTAGTAATGCAATTTCCTGTTTCAGCAGAACACTTCACTTGCCCACACAACTGCGGGCACCATCATCAGAATCGTGAAGAGTGCTGCAAGCTGCCTCATCATCTTCGCTGTTCTCATATTTGTCAGCTTTGTGATACTTTCAACGTAGACACTCAAGACAATCTGTTGACCAGATTAAAGAGATAAGGTTAGAAATAAATCATCATTCAGTAGATTTTTAGAAATCTTGTTTCTGAATGACTGAAACACATCAGAAAAATTTTGTAAAGTAACATATAGAGACAGTTGGAAGTTTGCGACTGAAATTTGATGGAATAAATCTAATACGTGCAGAGCAGCACATTAGATACTGTACTGAAGTCCTTATATAAAACCATGTACAACTTAAATAAACAAATGAATTTTAATCTGTATTATATATAAAAGATACAAGTAAATTTTAACTCTATGGGATGTTTTTGTAACATTAATAATCTTGAGTAGATGTGGTTTATATGTACATCAACTTGAAACAGAGAGTTGTAACACAATAAAATTATAATTTGATTGTGTCATTATTTGATTATGTTATTGACTCAAAGATTCTGGAGTAACTCTTACAGGCTATGGAAACACTTCAGAAGTGAGTAATCTTTCCAGGCTGAATTTCATGAGGTCATTTATTATATTGATTTCTTTTGGCTGCTTACTTTATATAGTAATACCATACTGTAGTGTTCCTGTTTGGCAAATATTTATTTTCTTCTATTAGGTAATAATACCATAGTATAGTGTTCCTTTTTTCCCAAACCTTTGTATTTGGATGGTTAATTATACACAGAGTTCCCTGTATCCAAATTCCATATTCGGAGTCTCTCATAAATTCCGATTTTGTTTTCACGCAAACTGTGTTTATTAACATATTGACTGCACCTGTCTGAATGGGAGTGGACCAACTAAAAACGTGCAAAATTAAGTATCTCTATAAAACTACCAAAACACATATTACCATAACGTACATCAAATGATTCTATTTAACCATTGGGTAAGATAACTACAATTGTATTTCGTCTAGGCAAAGTATTATAAAAGCTATTGATAGAAATTTACCTTTTCTTTAATTAACAGTATTTAAACCATTGTCCTTCAAGCGAAAATATGCTGCCTGATAAAAAATGTGGAACACCCAGAAGATGAGGAGGAAATAAAATGAATGTTCACAGGTTGAGAAGGTATGTGATGTTATTTCAGTGATCACAAAATCGAATCATATCTACAAATAATTTGGCAGTATGAGACCATTTATCAATACTACGTTGTACCATTTATGGACGAGATGTATGGGCTGATTCGGTTGCTCAGGGTGTAATAATGCTGTTGTAACTTCTCCAGAGGCAAGCTGGCCCACAACTATTTAACTGGTCCTTTATATACCAGCTATAGGAACTAGGGAGGAGTTGACGTCTGAGCTGGTCCCGCTCCTGTTCTATTTGGGCAGATCGTGGGACCTTGCTGGCCACAGAAGTACTTCAACATCATGGAAACAATTCAGAGAGACATGTACCATGCGAGGAAGAGTATTGTTCTTGTGAAAGTGAGCACCATAATATTGTCGGACGAGCAGTAACGCATGAGGAGTCAGAATATGCGTTACTTATCGTTGTGCCTTCAGGTTCCGTCAGTCACCACCAGCTATGACCTGAAGGCTCCCCATACCGTGACACTAGGAATAGCACCGTAGTGACTCTCCAGAAGGTTAGAAGAATGGGGTCCTTTTCCAGGTCGCTGCCACACCCACCGACAATGGTCACTGAGGACAGTAAAGAACTGCGATTAACTGCAGAACACAGTGCAACACCATTCATTAGCAGTTCTTGCTGGTCATGGCTCCACTCTAAAAACAGCTATTTGCGTTGTGGTGCTAAAAGCAGCCTAAACATGGAACGGTAATTCCGTAGTCTGACTGCTGCTAGTCCCTGGGCAATGGTGCGCCAGGAAACGGTATGCAGCAGGGACCCCTTTACTTGTTCTCGGAAGTCAGTCAAATATGTGAAAGTGTGCTTGGTGTATAGTAGGGTTATCCTCCCTCGTGGCGGTCAGACATGGTCGATTGGAACTTTGACGAACAAGTATACTTGCCACAGGTCCCCATGCAGTCTTTTGACACATTCGAAGGCTCCACAAATCGGGATACTGCACGATTCGACCAGTTGGACAAATGGAGATCCATAATGAAGCCACTTTCAAACTCTGTCGAGTGCTGCTAACGCTGTCTCAAATGGGTACGTGGCATCTCCATTTCCTTCAAAGTTATCATTCAACGTCTGACGCTGGTCACCCCCATTATGTGCCCTACCAGGACTGGTAACAGCACTAAATATAAACAACTCTGACGCCACGCCTTCTGGTGGCAATTCTATCCGTCACAGAGAATTGCAATTCTAATCATTTACATAGTCGCCGATGGTTTTGTGTGTGTGTGTGCGTGTGTGTGAGCGCGCGCTTACGAAGTTACAACGACATCCAACCATGTCGTCTTCTGGCTGCATCACCTTTTGTTGGTCTGTGCATTTATCAGATTCGAGTCATTCTGACCTCTGTCTTCGACTGAAGTACAACAGTTACTTCAAAAGTGTAAAAAAATGAAATGAGCAGTGTTCTCGCGTCAGGCTTTGCAGTATTAGTCGATGGAAACCATTCTCCACACAAGCTGCACTGCGAATAAGAGGTGGTTCTGACTTCCAAAATATTTCAGTAAAGCCGGGGATAATTTTTAAAAGGAAAACCAAATACGAAAACTTTAACCATATGGAGAAAAGTGACAAAGTAAGTATAAGTAAAAGTGCGGAAATGGTAAAGGACGGATAATTCCAAGCAGTTTTCAGTAGTGTTACACCAGAACAAACTTTTACTGTGTAAATTTTAGCTTATGACGAACCGGATTCATAAAAAGTGCGGCGAGTTGAATGGAATTAAACCACGAACAGTGCCAGTTTATAGCCTAAGTGACACATGTAGCCGCTTGGGGTACCAAGCTGAGAGTCGCGCCACAGGTTCTCAAGTGCAACATTTGTGCACAGGGTGTACCATAAGTAGTAGCAAAAACTGAGACGGGTGAAAGTATATGATGAGAAAAGGAAAAACGTTCTAGTAGATCTGTGTCCGCAAGTGAGCTATTTGCAAGATAACAGATGACTGCAAATGTGTGGCTACGTTACTTCGTTATCAAATACTGTCCGACTTAATACAAAAGTACTTGAAATTTAAAATTTTCGTTTAAGTGCCCATGCAACTGGGCTCCAATTTTACCCAATGCCTGCCATAACCAGAATTAGAACTACTTTAGCCAATTACGTGTTACAGTTTACTGGTCGGTTTTCTTCAAATATAACAGATAACTTAGTCAGTTAAATATAATTTTTTGCATTTCCGTCCAAATGTCTTTGGAGCACGTAATTGAAAAAAAAGTAACAACCTATTTCCATGACTACAAGACGTAGATTTATTTTTAAAGACCTTATGTAGAGTCCAAAGAATCGCAGATAATTTCTAAGAGGGAGAGGCAAATGATATGTATGTGGAAAAATGTCTCGAACCGGTTCCGATCACACACTGAGCTGCAAGAAGGTAAATACATGGAAGAGGAAGAATTCCATTCTTTTCAAAGAGCAGTATGCTTGGTTTGATTCCTGCCATGATTCTTACTATTGATTTTTGCATCGTGAAGAGTTTTATGCAGGATGGTGAACTGTCTCAGTAAGAGATCCCATACTTTGGAGCAGAATATGTACTAGTGCAATACATTCATCAGACAGTCCTTATGGTAACAGTTTTAAAACAGTGACATTAAACAAACGTACTGCTTTGCCTTTACAATACACCATCAATACGCACATCCCATCTAAGGTGTGTGTGTGAAATATTGTGGGACTTAACTGCTAAGGTCGTCAGTCCCTAAGCTTACACACTAATTAACCTAAATTATGCTAAGGACAAACACACACACCCTTGCCCGAGGGAGGACTCGAACCTCCGCCGGAACCAGCCGCACAGTCCATGACTGCAGCGCCTTAGACCGCTAGGCTAATCCCGCGCGGCATCCCATCTAAGGTTTTCTTGGAGCCAGACCTTCAGAAATTTTGTATTAGTGATACTTACGGTATATGTGTGTGCCATCTGAATTTTTATGGCCTATTCACTATGTCTCTTGATATTAAGGAAATTTAGTTGTACTGTTTCGTTTTTTCTTCCCGAATGGGCAAGGACCAAATGCCAATATCAATTCCTTTTCTTTTCTCCTTGCTGTATTCTTTCATATTTCACTGTGTTCATTCTTCCTTGCTTCTGACACATACCAGGTTTTTCGCAATTGTGCGTTGGAATCCTTCCCTATTCAATACTTTTCCCTCAACAGTTCTCTGTCAATCGTTACTTCAGATTTTATGTTATTTTGCATCTTTCGGGTAATTTCTAAGGTTAGCCAGAAGCAACCAAAGCAAGATACATCTCTTTCATCGAGATTATGGACATTAATAAGAGCATGTTTAGTGACAATATCTTTGTGGAGAAGGATGAAACTGAACCCCGTCAGTATCGTTGACATTTCGTGGGAGATCCCTTACCAGAACAGCAGGGGGGGGGGGGGGGGCAAAGGATAATAATGGTTGTAGAGCTTGTTGGAATATAGCAAAATTATAAACTGATGTTTCCTTTATGATGGTAAGAAAGAAACAGATATGGTGATTCTAATAACAACTGGTTTTACCATTTATTTGTGTTCTATTCGTTATATATCTTCTTCAGTCAACACCCACTATAACAGGTCAAATATTGAAACGTTAACTCTCCTTATTCTGTCGGTGATATACACTCCTGGAAATTGAAATAAGAACACCGTGAATTCATTGTCCCAGGAAGGGGAAACTTTATTGACACATTCCTGGGGTCAGATACATCACATGATCACACTGACAGAACCACAGGTACATAGACACAGGCAACAGAGCATGCACAATGTCGGCACTAGTACAGTGTATATCCACCTTTCGCAGCAATGCAGGCTGCTATTCTCCCATGGAGACGATCGTAGAGATGCTGGATGTAGTCCTGTGGAACGGCTTGCCATGCCATTTCCACCTGGCGCCTCAGTTGGACCAGCGTTCGTGCTGGACGTGCAGACCGCGTGAGACGACGCTTCATCCAGTCCCAAACATGCTCAATGGGGGACAGATCCGGAGATCTTGCTGGCCAGGGTAGTTGACTTACACCTTCTAGAGCACGTTGGGTGGCACGGGATACATGCGGACGTGCATTGTCCTGTTGGAACAGCAAGTTCCCTTGCCGGTCTAGGAATGGTAGAACGATGGGTTCGATGACGGTTTGGATGTACCGTGCACTATTCAGTGTCCCCTCGACGATCACCAGTGGTGTACGGCCAGTGTAGGAGATCGCTCCCCACACCATGATGCCGGGTGTTGGCCCTGTGTGCCTCGGTCGTATGCAGTCCTGATTGTGGCGCACACCTGTACGGCGCCAAACACGCATACGACCATCATTGGCACCAAGGCAGAAACGACTCTCATCGCTGAAGACGACACGTCTCCATTCGTCCCTCCATTCACGCCTGTCGCGACACCACTGGAGGCGGGCTGCACGATGTTGGGGCGTGAGCGGAAGACGGCCTAACGGTGTGCGGGACCGTAGCCCAGCTTCATGGAGACGGTTGCGAATGGTCCTCGCCGATACCCCAGGAGCAACAGTGTCCCTAATTTGCTGGGAAGTGGCCGTGCGGTCCCCTACGGCACTGCGTAGGATCCTACGGTCTTGGCGTGCATCCGTGCGTCGCTGCGGTCCGGTCCCAGGTCGACGGGCACGTGCACCTTCCGCCGACCACTGGCGACAACATTGATGTACTGTGGAGACCTCACGCCCCACGTGTTGAGCAATTCGGCGGTACGTCCACCCGGCCTCCCGCATGCCCACTATAAGCCCTCGCTCAAAGTCCGTCAACTGCACATACGGTTCACGTCCACGCTGTCGCGGCATGCTACCAGTGTTAAAGACTGCGATGGAGCTCCGTATGCCACGGCAAACTGGCTGACACTGACGGCGGCGGTGCACAAATGCTGCGCAGCTAGCGCCATTCGACGGCCAACACCGCGGTTCCTGGTGTGTCCGCTGTGCCGTGCGTGTGATCATTGCTTGTACAGCCCTCTCGCAGTGTCCGGAGCAAGTATGGTGGGTCTGACGCACCGGTGTCAATGTGTTCTTTTTTCCATTTCCAGGAGTGTATGTGCCAAGTTTCGGCCGGCGTTGAATGATAATAGAATATGAACTGATACTGTGACTGTCAGACATACTTTAAATTGACAAGTAATGCAATACACAATCCAGTTCATAAAGAAAAAACTACCAATGAATCTATCAGGTGAACAAATTATACCAGCTCCTGATACTTCCAGGATAATTATTAGAAATGCGTCATATTGGTCATTCTCTGTTGCTTGTACCTTTCTTGGTTCAGTTCAGTGTCTACACGAAGTGTTTAAAAACACAAGATAACAGGATCCCTTCTTTCTAGTTATCTTTAGTGACGACAGGATATGAACGTTGAATGGAATACTGAACTTTAACTATGCATTTATTTTAGACCATTTTCACTGAAATCTCAGGGATCCATAAGTATTCAATAGATACATTAAAAAAAATATACTTTAACTGCATATACAGGGTGAGCCATGTATCGTGACCACCCTAAATAACTGTTTGTCCAGATGCAAATTACAAAATTTTTCAAGCAAATAATCTTTAGCTGTCAGGTGGACATCAATCAGCATGACTGCCCTCGTTGTAGCTTAGTTTTTTATAAAGATATGAACAGCATTTCGCCTACCTTAAACAACAACAATAAAAGAAACGTTATGTTGATGCAGTTTGTAGGAAGGACAGCCTTTACTGTATGCCTACTCTACACAACAGTATTTAAAAGGACTAAATTACTGTACTAAATGTACCCGTACATAAAAACAGTATTGCAATTGCTGTTCTGCTAACTTACGTTCCCCATAGATGAGTAGCATTTCTACCTTCTCTTCGTTGGTGTACATTCTACTCACACCACTCATCAACTGACGTTGGTTGACGGAATGACGGGTGTGCATTCTACTTATGTTAACATTTGTCGTCTTTCAGCGTCGGCACGTGGATGTGTTCCATTACCCCGAGTACCTGCACTAAGCGCTGGGAGTGTCAAAGTCAATGTTGTGTTATGTAATTAATAACGATGTGTTTCAGTGAATGGTATACTGTGATACATTTTTGAATAGGTCTTTAGGAGAGGAAATGAATTACCGAATAAGAAGTTCAGGGTTCCATTTAAAAAAGTCATACCGCTGTTCATATTGTTGTAAAAAACAAAGCTACAACGGAAACACTCATGCTGATTGATGTCCGCCTGACGGCTAAGGAACATTTGCTTGAAAAATTTTGTAATTTGCTTCTGGACAAACAGTTATTTAATGGCTCTGAGCACTATGAGACTTAACATCTGAGGTCATCAGTCCCCTAGAACTTAGAACTACTTGAACCTAACTAACTTAAGGACATCACACACATCCATGCCCGGAGCAGGATTCGAATCTGCGACCGTAGCAGTCGCGCGGTTCCAGACTGAAGCGCCTAGAACCGCTCGGTCACTCCGGCTAGCAAATATATATATATATATATATATATATATATATATATGTGTGTGTGTGTGTGTGTGTGTGTGTGTGTGTGTGTGTGTAGTTTGCTTTACACAAACTGCTCAATTATAAAATTATCATCTGTCAGGCAATCGTTCACTAAACCGCCGTTTAGATCAGTGACTGAACACAATTAATCAAACTACAACACTCCCTCACACCACAGCACCATATCCGGTACAATTCACCCGCACATAGCAGCACTGGAATTTCACAAGTTAACTAGCATAGAAATGCCATACTTCACATGATCAGCTACCTGCAAAGTACTCACGAAGGTGCGTCACGGCAACTGCTCCGTCTCCGTCGATGGTGTGTTATCAATCCGGTGAATCGCAGCCGACTGAAATGTACTCTCTTCCAAACTGGCCTTGCTTGCATGTTTTCAAATAAGAATAAGCGATCTCAACCCCTTGACTCCATACTCCTACCTCTTTTGGTACACAGTTTGGCTAAATACCAATGGTTTTCACACTCAACTATCAAATAAAATACACATGCAATTTACAAGGGTTGCATGGAAAGCAATGCACCGCATTTTGTTTTTTCAAACGACAACAATGCTACGAATGCGAAACGTTACGCATGTATTATTTGAATCTCCTGAGTTAGAGCGCCAAGCTTCCGTCACTTCCGACAGATAGTGTAGCTGCAGGACAGTTTCTGAATGATGTCTGTAGGTGATGTACGTTACAAGCAACGTGCAGTCATTGAATTTCTCATTGCAGAGAAAGAAACTGTGGGGAATATTCACAAACGCTTGCTCAAAGTCCATGGAGAATCTGCTGTCTACAGAAGTAGAGTTAGTCGCTGGGCACGGAGGATGAGGTCAACAGAAGACGGTTCGGCGGAGCTCCACGATTTGCAGTGATCGGGGAGACCATCCACGGTTGTCACACTTGACATGTTACAGCGAGCTGATGTCATTCGTGAGGACAGACGCATGACGACTCGAGAAGACATTTTGAGGACGATGAGGAGGTGATTCACACAGTGAAACACTGCCTCCGCCGCCAGGACAAGGATTGGTACCGACAAGGTATACACACTTCTGTTTCGCGCTGGAGGAAGGTCATTGAACCGAATGGAGATTACGTGGAAAAATAGGGTGTGTAGATAGAACACCAGCCTTTCGTGTGTGTAATTCTCATTGTGTTCAATAAAGAATTGTCAAAGAAAAACTATGCGGTGCATTACTTTCTGGGCTACCCTGCTGCTAATTGCAGTGTTCCCTCTGAAATCTAACCACTTATATCGAAAAATCAATAATCGTCTTTAAAACTCGCGCCACGTCGAGTACTGCTTGGGTGCACTTGTCTCAACCATACCACCCCGACTACCGTCAACCGTGTCTACGTCAGCACCACCACAAAAAATCTGCGTCTTCTTCCCTTCTTACGAAATTTTCGCGCCACTGCAGTTCACGTACCATAATCAATATTAGGCGTTTGTTCCGGTCAATGGGGAAATTTCTCTCCAACAAAACTTCCCACCAAATAGGTCGCATCTCTGCTCAAATCCAATTATGTCATTTTCCTCTATCAAAATTAGGATCGCCTGCACTGAACATATTGACGTCACCTGTTCGGCACCAATGGCTCTCTTTCATCTATTACACTTTTTAGCGCCTGGTTGAGGCCCTTGCTTATAGATAGGTCAACGCTCTGGGCATGATGCTACCCTGCCATTTTCAGGTCTCTTCATTGTCTTTTTTTTTTTTTTTTTTGCCGAGATATGTTATGTATCCTGATTTCTAAAAGTCAACTAGGCATCCCTCGTCGCATCACCATTGCCTGGCACTTACGAGTTGCCTCACTAACTTGTACACAACACTGTGCGGCTGGTCCCGGCGGAGGTTCGCGTCCTCCCTCGGGCATGGGTGTGTGTGTTTGTCCTTAGGATAATTTAGGTTAAGTAGTGTGTAAGCTTAGGGACTGATGACCGTAGCAGTTAAGTCCCATAACATTTCACACACATTTGTACATAACAGGCCGGAACAATGCCTTTTATGCACGATTGGGGTGTTCATCTTCCTCTGCGACATAGCTCTTGGTTAGATGTTGTTGTCCAGTTTCTGATCCAATATTCTCGCTGCCGTTAATACAATTCGACAACTTAACGAACAGAAGAAACGCTTGATAAGAAAGAAAGAGAAAACTTCTAGATAAAATATGAAATAAGCATGAAAGTCTGGTGGAAAAAGCATGACACCTTGCGTTACAGTCCACTTTGACTGAAAATTTTTCGGTATGGATGACCCGCTTAAGAAAAAGGTAATTGGACAGCTATAAGCAAAATTCTGGCCACCTCATCGCCTCTCAATCAAGCATGATCAAAGACCGCATTACTCCGTAAATTATTAGTAGCTGAACATTTCTTTCTTCCACCTCTATATACCTTGGGCCAGTAAGTACTACTGTATATATATTTTTCACTCATACCGAGGAATCTTCTAACAGTTAATATTAAATTCCAGTCACAAGGCGAACACTTCACCTTCTAAGTAATAATAAATGAAATATGAAGGACGAGTGTACCATCAACTATAGAATATAAGATTCGTTAAGGAAAGGTCAGAGTTTAATACACAATGTTTTAGCTCTGCCTCGGTAATTCTATATTATGATTCCTTGCCCACTCAACATTCGGAATGCGTATTAACTTAAGGTCTTCATACACATCTCCCTGTTCTATTAGTTTATGCGTTTAGACATTATATAGGTTCATATTAACTTGAATTATGTCAAATCAATTACACGAAATCTCCTTAGAATACTCAGATCAACTCAATGAACATGAGACAATTTCTTTTACTATTTGAAATTATAGAAAGAGTATGATTGTTACAAGGTTAATGTCAGATTGGTCTTAATTATTGTGTCAAACCGTTTTGTTAAGATAATACTACAAATTTCGACTAACTATCCATGTTTGTGGCATTATTATGCTACTAACTGTGTACAGGGTAGACAAGCAATACAAATATAGATGTATGCAAACAGGATGACTGTAGCACTGAGGTAATGAGTATAGCATACTACCCTGTGTTCCCTTGTCTCCTTATGCATCACAGTTTTCTACAAAAAAATATAACACAAATATTAGAAACAACCCGAATACAATAATCTGATCCATTTTTGACCTGTACAAATACATAATAAATAAGTCAGAATGACCCTTGAAAGAAATGCTCGTGAGACACACATATTTTGATCCACTTTCCGCTACACAGTGCTGTCTCAGACGGGGCTTGGGATGGTCTTATGTTTCGAGTCAAGCAAAATATGTCACATTGTAAGGTTCTGGGCAGTGAGAGTACATCATATGTAGCTAGTGGGGCTAACAACTGATAGTAGCAGGGTCTCTTCAGTCCATGTCGGCTGTGCAGGGAGACCTCTGGTCTCGTTCATAGACTCACTCTTCTCTTCCAAGCTCTTTGGTCAGTGCAGCTACCTGGCAACCGTCTTGTGACTTCTTTTCTCTTACACTGTTGTGGCTGGTGCTGGTTCTGGCCGTCAACTTGACTGTGGTGACACAGGGAGTTGCTGTACCTTTTGCAACCAAATGCGTAACGTTCTAAGGTGCGAGTAGTGTCGACTGACCATCTTCACTATCGTCTGGATCTTAATAAAATGGCACATTGATCAGTCAGCAATGGGCAGTAGTTGGAATTCTTCCTACGAGAACAAATCCAGATAGCCAGGGAGGGGTTCCTTAGCATATTCTCCTTCGTTTCGGATTAGGTGCAAAAGAAGTCTCCTAATAAGCGAAAAACGTTCTTTAATCGACAGAGTGTAATGCTATGCTCCAGCAAGAATCCCCTCCAGGCAGTAGATAATATTAAAGATAACAATCACCAGGATATATGTCTCGATGCGGTCGTCCGTACAGTAGTCCCTGGTTTGTTGTAGGTTGACCATACCACTTTGGGTAACCTCATCTTAGCCAGCATGTGCCACCTCGAGGTCGCCGACCACGCATCCCCACGGGACACGTTGTGAGCACCATTGTGCCTCTCAGTATCAACTTGCACTGCTACTTGCAACCCAGGCCAGCTGTGGCCTATTGATAGGAACATTTTTTGTGATTGATTTAACCTCATTCAAGTTAGTACAAACCCACATATTGTTTAAATGCATAAACCAATAGAATAGGTAGACGTTTGTTGGGACCTTAGGTTAATACGTATTGCAAATTTATGGTGGAGAAGGAATCCCAGTAAAGAATTACGACAGACAGAATTGAAATATTACTAAGGGGACACTGTATGTCCTACGTCGCCAATGTTAAATTATCGAGATTTGTGACCCATTATCTTCGAAACTTTTTAAGACACCAACTTACAATTTTCCATAATTATTGAATACACCTTTCTAGGTACACTGAACTAGAACTATTAATAAAATTGTATTGTGGGGCATATTATCTCTTTTCCCAAACACTCAATTTTTCGACAGAATTTTGTAAATAAATGTACATAAAACAAAAATTATTGCATATGTGTTGAATCTCACACTCAGCATGCTGTAAAAATTTCATGTCTCTACCATCAGTACTTTTTTAGAAAACGGATCATTTATTGCAAAAAATGTAGTTCAGAGATATTGAAGTTTAAACATTTTTTATTACAAATTCTTATACAGATTTACATTTCTGCATCTTTTATGCGGTAGAATTACCCTGGCCCATAGTTTGTGTCTTCTTCGGTGTCACAACAGCCCAGTGCTTTCCTCCTCCTTTTCTTTCTTGCTTCATTTGTCATTTGCTGAGCAGCTAACTGTGCTTTACGTACAAGAAGCTCATCCAGTTCCCGCAGTCCTTTAGCTGTGTTCTGTCCAAATCTTGTCCCTGACTTCTCCAGAACCTTAAGTCTTTTATAGTTCCCACCATTAAATGTTATTACAGCATCAGACACTGCTAACTTTACTCATAAGGCCAACAAATACATTTTTAGGCACATGGCACCACACAATATTACTGAAGGGCTCATTCACATTCTGGGTCTTTAGTAGCTCAGGATTTGGCAAATCTCTGAACATAGGTTTTGATTGCCTCCATTACCGTCCATAATATCATTGCTTTTACCACTGTCACCCGTTTCTAAAGTTACTTTCCTTTTTGATGCACTAGGGGACTTGGTCACTTCAGAAACATTATCGTGGTTTCCTACTGCTAGCAGGTCTCACATATCTGTTACCCCCAAATTTTCGTTACTGGAAGTTACTTTTACGCTTAGTCATTTTATTTACGTATAAAAGCAATAGAAGCTAGCTTACTACAAAAACAGCCGATAATCACACTAATTTCAACGAAAACCAGTATCAGAAAAAAAGGATTGATTTGTTTATTCGTAATGCCAACTTCTGAGACGTAGCATTAGGCACAAAATAAAGCAATTCACGTCCTTCTAGACTGCTTAGTTCCCAAGATTTGACTGCTCAACTGTGGCAGTATATGCATAGCCGCGAAATTTCACAGTCAAACATCAACATTCAAAATATTATTCGAAGGTCTCAACATTGTCTGATTTTAATGTATTATATACTAAAATGTTCAGGAAAGTCCAAAATACATTATGGAGCAGGAAACAGAAAATGTCAAATTTCAACGAATTTCACAATGTCCCCTTAATATATGCTAAATTTTTTTTATTTTTAGTCACTCAGAAGCACTCATCATACTGTATATCATCTTCCTGATCTTTTTCCACGTTTTTCCTTCTTTCTAGACTCCTCAATGGCCAGCTGTGCTGCATACTCTGCTTTATCAATGCGAACCTTTTCCATCTATTCAAGTTCTCTGATGCAGTTTGCTCCAGGGTTAATTCCCACATGCTGTAGCACCTTCGCCCTTCCAATGTTGCCATTATTAAGAGCAATAACAGCATCACTGACCCCCCACTTTAGTGTCTTCATTCCAACAAAAACATTTGGTAAGTGAGTCCATATAAGATTATTGAACGACTCATTGGGATTTTGACTCCGATCATGGAGACACTTCTTCAGTAATTCAGGATTTGCTAGGTCTCTGTAAATAAGTTTTATGATATCCATGACTGCTGCTGGGATGGAATGTTTATGGCTATATGAACTGTCCGAGTATTGGGCATTGCGGTAATTGCACCATCAATCAGGTCCAGGAGGGCAAAGATGGTGTACTGGTTTTTCATCAGTTGACAGTCTGTGGAAGAAGGTAGTCTATACTGCTTGCTTCTTTTTCAACAAATCCTCAGTATTATTTCTAATAGCAATCCCATAATACTGCTGTAGTTCGTCAATCCTTTTGTCCGTCAGCCTGCCTCTTATTGATTTGCCATCAGAGAGTTTCTTGTCTCTCAGACTTTGTTTCAGCTTTCTCAACCTGGTGCCCATCCTCTTCTGGACTTGACCAACACATTCTAGTTTTGTGATAATCTTCTTACCATAAGACTGAGCGGCTACTACACTGTTATATGCTTTTGAGTCTCCATCACCTAAGAGCTAGTCCGCCCCGGTAGCTGAGTGGTCAGCGTGACAGACTGTCAATCCTAAGGGCCCGGGTTCGATTCCCGGCTGGGTCGGAAATTTTCTCCACTCAGGGACTAGGTGTTGTGTTGTCCTAGTCATCATCATTTCATCCCCATCGACGCGCAGGTCGCCGAAGTGGCGTCAAATCGAAAGACCTGCACCAGGCGAACGGTCTACCCGACAGGAGGCCCTAGTCACACGACATTTCCATTTACCTAAGAGCTTAGTGTAACACGCTCCCCTTTCATTCACGCACAGATCAACGAAAAATTTCAGTAGCTGCTGAGGCCTCCATAACACCTCTTGTTCCTTCATAATTTGTCACAGATATGCCCATTTTCATTCCATGATTTACACTAATGACAATGTTTGGTTAAAATCTGGAAATCTATTACCTTTCCAGTATCCACACTGGTCACCATAGCAATAGGATTCTTTGACTTATAGCTGCGCTTCTGCCAAGTGCCATCAAAAGCTACTGGTATGTCAGTCATACCATCATTTATTTCAACAGCTTCGTTTGCAGCACCCTTCAGTGACTCATATGCAACAGATTCAACAGCAGCGCCAATAAATCCTCCATACTTGTCGATTTGACAAGGTGGGTGTGGCATATTCATCCTGGCACACATTGTTTCTGCTGCAGTGTGTCCTTTGCCAATAGCTCTCAATCCATAAAACTACCTAACATTTACTTCAAAATGATTATCTTTACACTTATCAGAATTCCAAAATGAATTAGTATATTTACAACTGGCACAATTATCGCCTCTTTTCCTCGGAAAAACATTAGCACATCGATATACAACGCGTGTTTATACTATGAACCGATATGATACTGTTTTTGACAGTGCTACCAATAGAAACACATAATTTAACCATTATAACACAGCAATCCACAGCCTTCTATATAAAAAAATGACCGATTTTCTTAGATCTTGCGGTAATGCACGCAAAGATTTTAAAATTTTCAACCAGTGTAGATTGTATTTAAAAAATAAAGTACTTCCCATATATATATATATATATATATATATATATATATATATATATCTCTTTACGTGCATTACTTCAAGATCTAATAAAATCGGTAATTTTTTATAGAGAGGGCTGTGGATTGGTGTGTTATAAAGGTTATATTATGTGTTTCTATTGGTAACACTGTATAAACAGTATCGTGTCGTTTCATAGTATAAACACACATTGTATATGCACGCTCTGCTTCAGAAGGGTTACGATTGCCTTGAGTGCAGTTTTAAAACTTTATTGTGGATCTGAGGCGAGCAAATATTCTTCCTTGCAGTACTTAATGACTGCTTTTCCTTGCATGTGTTGTTTTAATAAGGCACAAAAGCCTTATGCATATGGCAGAATGATTATAAGCAGTGGATTGCGTGGCTGAACGTGGCTGTGTTAATGTGCTCTGGGACGACATTAAAATTGTATTGTGCTTAACTTCATGTTTCCTCTGTTGTAGAAGCAAGTGCATATTTGGTTGGTATTAAGCTTTGGCATGGTGCAAAAGTGTGAAAGGATGAACTGTATGGTCTTATGTACCCAGTGGGTCCCCAGTAACCAGTTGGGTGCCACGGAATTTTATTTAAAGCTGGTTTAAGTCGTTTCACAGCTTCAGGACAGTTCGTAATCACTTATATTTATGTATGAACTCAGTGAATGGTTGGAATAGCGAATTCTGTAACATTCTCTGCTTACCATGAGTGTGTGCATTGCTAACTCACTCAGCACTAAACTGTTTGCTGAATCCTTGTTTAGAAGTAGAAAGTTTCCAGGAGGTCTATGCCTGTAAAATTTCTTTTCATATCTATTCGCCTGTGAATTATTTGCTGAATTGTAACTGGTGGCAGTATAGCACATTTTATCTGTTCTAAATGCTCTGACTATTTTTTTAAGAAATTGCCATACCCGATGTCTAAGTATTTGCAGTGATTTGAAGGGCGACAGCTACTACCCTGGTTAAGTGGAGTTAGAACAAACAAAATTATATCAATTTATTTGGAAAATTGCAAATTTTATAATGAGATAAAAATCCGAAAATGTGAAAAAAAATTTTTCGTTCTCTCAGAAAAATCAGTGACTGTTACAGCGACAAAATAGGGTATCAAAGTGCAAATATAATAGTTTGACGAATCCGAAATCATATAAATTCTGAGGCTCGATTTCGTTTGTTTTTGGGGATTGTACATTTTGAATAACACACGACGCTTGAATGATTCTATAGATTTATCAGCAGCTAAATATCTATATGGTCAATAAATTTCGAGAAACTTGCGACACTTGTAATCCAACACATTCTTCACTTTACTCAGACGTGACTGAACCTGAATGTTGACGTGTATAGCACTTTCTGGACTAGAAACATGAGGTGCCCACAAAATCAGTATAAATCGTCTGCGAGTAAAATGGTCTGAAAAGAAGTCACACAATTGTAATCATTCTCTTGAAAAAAAGTTCTTACACTTTTATAGTGCCATATTCGGCACCACAGCATTGGAGCCTGATGATGGAACATTACCAGTTTCAGTTTAAACCACATTCTGAATCGTCAAAAGGAAAATCTGTAGAGTCGGAGTCATACTCGCTCCACATTCACCACGAATCTTGTGCTGAATCACTAGAAAAATGTACATTTTCATGCTTTTCATCACCATCTTCAGTAGAAATACTTAGAAATGAACCACTCGGATCATGTAAATCACTCTCACTATCGTTGTCACTTAGAGACTCCTCAAAAGGCTGTAAAATTTCATTGATCAAAATAAACATGAAAAATAAAAGATTCAATACATTAATATGAAAGTGAAAACTAAATTATATTTTTATATAGATTGTGATTATTTACAGATATGGGGAACGAATTTAAAAGAGTAGTAGTTTCACAAAGATTATCAAATATTCATAACAAGATATTTATTTAATAAAATTGCAGCCAAATGGGCGTATAAAGCTACTTTGCTTAACATTTTACATTTTTCCATGTTCATCTATAGATTTCACTCTTCCACTGAACAGTTTTATGTGATATCATTCACAGGCTTCGTTACACAGTTCACACACATACATGTTGTGGTTGGGTCATGATAAGTTTTGTTTTTGCAAATTAGATGATGAAAGCTGTGAATAGAAAATCTAGTTATGATATGTCACAGTTCGAAGTTTGGTGCTGTCCATGAGCGGTTCGTCATTGCTTCAGTGCCACAGAACTCCAGTAATACTTTTTCTCATTTATCCTCTATGGTCTTCAATTGTTTTCTGGAAGCTCTGGTGTGTGACATCATATATCAAAGATTGATGTTTTCAATTAGGAATGTCTCTCTCGCTAGCAGGTACTCTAGTCTAGACACTGTTGTCTTTGAGAGACCTATTGCTCCTTTTAGATAAGTGGATTTTACCTTTTCTAGTGTTCCTAGATGTTTTTCTTTCAGGTGCTCCTATATAACGTCCATCCCATAGGCCAGGATTGGCAAGATTTTTGTGTTGAATAAGTTCATGGCCGTTTCTAGACCCAGTAGGTGGATGTTTGTGCTGTCCTATATAGCACTTATTGCTTGGGATGCACGTTCTGTTGTATGTTTTGTGAAGCATTTGGCTGTTGGTTGCAATGTCACCCTTAGATATTTAAAGTCTGATGAGATTTTTATTTTTGACCTCTAATGTTAATTTCCGCATTCTTTAGATTTTGTCTGCTTTTCTGAAATTTACCGTTTCTGTCCTTGTTATGTTTATGTATAGTTTGTGTACACTGCACCATTTGCCTATTTTCTCAATGATTTTCTGCAGCTTCTGTATATCTGTTGAAACTACAGCTATGTCACCAGTGAATACATATATGTACAAATCTTCATTTTCTTAATGAGGTATCAAAATCATTAAATTGTAAATCTTTGTGTACATACTTAGCAAAAACAATATATTTTTTAAGTATAAATACATTCTCAAAATTATGTTTCGTTCATTTTTATACCAAACGTTAATTTTTAATCCATTACATTTATCTTAAGCAAAATTAAATTTTGAAGCGATATTATTGCCCTTCTTATGATAATGATCTATAGCACACTCATAAATTGTATTTCTTTTACTGAATTGTGTATATTTATATTTGGTAACTATATTGCTTAGTTTAATTTTTATATAATTTTAATAACTCAGTCATTGAACTGTGTAATAATATTTGTACATTCAGCCATGGTGGCATAATCTGCTTTATCTGAGCTAATTTATGTTCTAAATATTTATTCCTTACTGCATCATAGCCACCCAATGGATCAGAATCATCAACCAGTCTTTTACCTTCAGATCTATGTTGCCCTTAGTTGTTTTCAAAACATGTTTGTGAACTAGTCTGCTAATTTCCGTTTTATTTCTCCTAAATTTAATTCTTTATTAAGTTTTTCGTTTTATATTAATTTTTTATTCTATTTCTTATTCACGTTTGACTCAATTTATGTATTAATTTGTGATTCTGTTTCTAAATCAAAATAAATATTTGAATCTCATTTTTTATTCATTCATCTACATCTACATCTACATTTATACTCCACAAGCCACCCAACGGTGTGTGGCGGAGGGCACTTTACGTGCCACTGTCATTACCTACCTTTCCTGTTCCAGTCGCGTATGGTTCGCGGGAAGAACGACTGTCTGAAAGCCTCCGTGCGCGCTCTAATCTCTCTAATTTTACATTCGTGATCTCCTCGGGAGATATAAGTACGGGGAAGCAAAATATTCGATACCTCATCCAGAAACGCGCCCTCTCGAAACCTGGCGAGCAAGCTACACCGCGATGCAGAGCGCCTCTCTTGCAGAGTCTGCCACTTGAGTTTATTAAACATCTCCGTAACGCTATCACGGTTACCAAATAACCCTGTGACGAAACGCGCCGCTCTTCTTTGGATCTTCTCTATCTCCTCCGTCAGACCGATCTGGTACGGATCCCACACTGATGAGCAATACTCAAGTATAGGTCGAACGAGTGTTTTGTAAGCCACCTCCTTTGTTGATGGACTACATTTTTTAAGCACTCTCCCAATGAATCTCAACCTGGTACCCGCCTTACCAACAATTAATTTTATATGATCATTCCACTTCAAATCGTTCCGCACGCATACTCCCAGATATTTTACAGAAGTAACTGCTGCCAGTGTTTGTTCCGCTATCATACAATCATACAATAAAGGATCCTTCTTTCTACGTATTCGCAATACATTACATTTGTCTATGTTAAGGGTCAGTTGCCACTCCCTGCACCAAGTGCCTATCCGCTGCAGATCTTCCTGCATTTCGCTACAATTTTCTAATGCTGCAACTTCTCTGTATACTACAGCATCATCCGCGAAAAGCCGCATGGAATTTCCGACACTATCTACTAGGTCATTTATATATATTGTGAAAAGCAATGGTCCCATAACACTCCCCTGTGGCACGCCAGAGGTTACTTTAACGTCTGTAGACGTCTCTCCATTGATAACAACATGCTGTGTTCTGTTTGCTAAAAACTCTTCAATCCAGCCACACAGCTGGTCTGATATTCTGTAGGCTCTTACTTTGTTTATCAGGCGACAGTGCGGAACTGTATCGAACGCCTTCCGGAAGTCAAGAAAAAAAACATCTACCTGGGAGCCTGTATCTAATATTTTCTGGGTCTCATGAACAAATAAAGCGAGTTGGGTCTCACACGATCGCTGTTTCCGGAATCCATGTTGATTCCTACATAGTAGATTCTGGGATTCCAAAAACGACATGATACTCGAGCAAAAAACATGTTCTAAAATTCTACAACGGATCGACGTCAGAGATATAGGTCTATAGTTTTGCGCATCTGCTCCACGACCCTTCTTGAAGACTGGGACTATATTTCTTATGATTGTATTTTTCCTAAAATGGTTTTATTAATTTTTGTTTCTATTATTTTCCTAAGTCTACATTTTGTATTTTTATTTTATTGCCAAAAATGTCATTTATTTAATTCAAAATATCATAAAAATCAAACTTATCTCATCATAATTGCAATGCAAATAAACACAATTACCACAGATAAATTTATCAAAATTTTGTGTTATTTCAGAAATATAACATAAATCATTTTCTCACAAATAAGTAATTTAGTCTTTTGGTGTATTGTCAAAAAATAAGAATCAAAAATAGTTATTGTCTGATTTGTGTTATAATAAGAAATCCATTGCGTAGCACCATTACCAGAAATTGTTAAATTCACTACACACATTCAAAAATTTTGATTTATTAAATACGTCATCAATTAAAAATGGCTCTAAAATGGTAAATTTGTAATTCCCTCATAAGATTGACTTCATCAAAATTTGATAGATGTATATTATATTTTTAATTATTTTTTAAAAATATTTTTACTCCAGCACCAGCTGAAGCATGCTTAGAGCTACATCCAGCTCCTTTCTTCTGTATTGCTTGTTTTTTGCATAGTACTGAATTGGCTGCTGCAACATTCCACCAGCAAATGAAGCAACAGCTGCTAAATATGGTAATGCAAGCAATAATAAATGATGTTATCCTCATCCACAATTCCTTTTTGTTAAAAGTTTATCAATTTTTCACTATAGTTGTCCCTAGTGTTATAAGAAAATTCCCACCATTTTTGTGTCTCTTTAGCTTTTGACCACCTGTTCAAAATTACCAATATTATTTATTTGATCATTATTTAGTATAATTTTAATTGATTTAACCTCGTTTTATATTTCTTTGGGCGATAATGTTCAATCACAGAATTATTTACACTCCTGGAAATAAAAAAAAGAACACATTGACACCGGTGTGTCAGACCCACCATACTTGCTCCAGACACTGCGAGAGGGCTGTACAAGCAATGATCACACGCACGGCACAGCGGACACACCAGGAACCGCGGTGTTGGCCGTCGAATAGCGCTAGCTGCGCAGCATTTGTGCACCGCCGCCGTCAGTATCAGCCAGTTTGCCGTGGCATACGGAGCTCCATCGCAGTCTTTAACACTGGTAGCATGCCGCGACAGTGTGGACGTGAACCGTATGTGCAGTTGACGGACTTTGAGCGCGGGCGTATAGTGGGCTTGCGGGAGGCCGGGTGGACGTACCGCCGAATTGCTCAACACATGGGGCGTGAGGTCTCCACAGTACATCGATGTTGTCGCCAGTGGTCGGCGGAAGGTGCACGTGCCCATCGACCTGGGACCGGACCGCAGCGACGCACGGATGCACGCCAAGACCGTAGGATCCTACGCAGTGCCGTAGGGGACCGCACCGCCACTTCCCAGCAAATTAGGGACACTGTTGCTCCTGGGGTATCGGCGAGGACCATTCGCAACCGTCTCCATGAAGCTGGGCTACGGTCCCGCACACCGTTAGGCCGTCTTCCGCTCACGCCCCAACATCGTGCAGCCCGCCTCCAGTGGTGTCGCGACAGGCGTGAATGGAGGGACAAATGGAGACGTGTCGTCTTCAGCGATGAGAGTCGCTTCTGCCTTGGTGCCAATGATGGTCGTATGCGTGTTTGGCGCCGTGCAGGTGAGCGCCACAATCAGGACTGCATACAACCGAGGCACACAGGGCCAACACCCGGCATCATGGTGTGGGGAGCGATCTCCTACACTGGCCGTACACCACTGGTGATCGTCGAGGGGACACTGAATAGTGCACGGTACCTCTAAACCGTCATCGAACCCATCGTTCTACCATTCCTAGACCGGTGAGGGAACTTGCTGTTCCAACAGGACAATGCACGTCCGCATGTATCCCGTGCCACCCAACGTGCTCTAGAAGGTGTAAGTCAACTACCCTGGCCAGCAAGATCTCCGGATCTGTTCCCCATTGAGCATGTTTGGGACTGGATGAAGCGTCGTGTCACGCGGTCTGCACGTCCAGCACGAACGCTGGTCCAACTGAGGCGCCAGGTGGAAATGGCATGGCAAGCCGTTCCACAGGACTACATCCAGCATCTCTACGATCGTCTCCATGGGAGAATAGCAGCCTGCATTGCTGTGAAAGGTGGATATACACTGTACTAGTGCCGACATTGTGCATGCTCTGTTGCCTGTGTCTATGTGTCTGTGGTTCTGTCAGTGTGATCATGTGATGTATCTGACCCCAGGAATGTGTCAATAAAGTTTCCCCTTCCTGGGACAATGAATTCACCGTGTTCTTATTTCAATTTCCGGGAGTGTATTTATAAAGTTAATAATGTAATAAGTGGCAGTTTGATTAAAAATTAATATGTTTAAAATATGTATCCGATTTCAAAGTTATAATCACCAACCATTTTCATCAAGACCCTGACTGATTTTCTTTTAGCAAACATTATTTCTCCTACAGCAGTTGCTGCTAATTTGCCTCCTAATTTTTGTTTCCAGTTAATTCTACTCTATGAATAATATCTAATCTATTGGTTACCTTTATACCATCACTAATCCAAATTTATTCAAGTAGTTTCTCTGTATATGTTGATTATGGTTTCATCTGTGTTTTCATCCATTCTGGAGTCTAAATCTGCTTAGAATTTTGGGAAATAGTCATCTACAATTTTTTTGTGAGCATGTTGTACTTTATTCCTCTACTTGACTTTGTTATTTTATTTTATTTTATTTTACTTCATTATCTTCAGTTTTATTATTCTTTTAGAATATACTACTAGTGCATGAAATAATGTATCTGCATAATTTGACAAATAAGTACCATTTAAATATAGTGCCCATATCATAGTTAGAAGGTTCATTAAGCAATTTGTACTGTCAGATGCCCTTTCACTAGCTGTTAATGTATCTCCATCAAATTTAATACAATTTTTTAAGTTATCAACAAATATAAATGTACTTGCAGGTATGAATCCCAAAACTTGATCTCCATAAGGTTGATATATTCCAGCATTCTTCCACTTGCATTTATTTTTTAGCACTTTGTTCTTCACGTATTACCTTTTTATGTTTTTGACCTGTTCTTCATATTTACTGAATGCATATTGTACTTCAGATTCACTTAATGCATAAACTTATTGTTTAATACCGCTCATATCGTCAGATTCTTCTACTTCTCTATCTTCTTCAATAGCTTTTAACAAACTGTCATCTAAGCCTGGAATTCCTCTGGAACTTTTCGTATTGCATCAATAACAGCCACTTCTTTTTTCTTTGTTTCAAATTCTGTTGTAGAATGTTGCCTACAACTTTTAAATTTTTCTTTTAATTCTTTTTCCTTTCTATTTTGCCTTCCATCTTACACAATCTCAGGGCTATATGTTGCCAACAGTTAATAACGATAAGAACATTAATAATTTGTTTTTCGACTTGTTAAATTTTTTATATTTTGGCTTTTCTATATTCTTATACTTTGTGTATTTACATATCGCTGCTTTAGTTTTTATATTTCTATATTTTAAATTACTATTTTATGTAGTTAAAAGAGCTTTTATTTAATTTTTATATTTACCTACATTAATTGTTCTTGTCGTATCTGTGGTAATAAATCCAAATTTATCGTCTTTCTAGAACTGTAATTTAAATCATAGTACATATGGCTGTTGAAATACTTTCTGGGATGTGAGGTCGTGGTCCAAGAACTTTTCATCTCTTTATGTTTCGTCCAGGACTGTGCTGGACTTCCTCAGAGGCGCTGCTCTGCTGAGTCTTGCCGACTGACTGGTTGGGTGTCTGAGAGCGACTTATATATTGTGAGAAAGGGGGGAGTGGTTCAGGTGACATGTGATGAGCAGTGATAATCCACAGCAAAGATAAGGTTGACTATCGGTTACCACCTTGTCAAAGATAAAAATTGTTAGCAATTTTGTAGAGCCACTGTCCATATATCGCTAAGTTTCATAGCCTCCTCTTTCCTATTAAAATTATCGTGATGTTTATAAATTTCAATAGCTTCTCTATATAGCCGTGGATAGTAATTTAACGTTGTAGATAAAACTTAGGTATCCGAAAACTTCACTTGGTAGTTGCCTGGTTGAAGAGCATGTTCCGCTACAGCTGATTTTTCTATTTTTCCAAGTCGACAAAGACTTTTATGCTCTTTCAGTCGCATGTTTATGCTTCTTTTGGTAGTACCAATATAAACTTTACCACAGGTACATGGAATTTTATACACACCACATGTCGACAGGGGAGTGCGTTTATCCTTCACAGATCGTAGTACTTGACTTATTTTCTTTGTTGGTTTAAAGACAGGTTTTATGTCATGTTTTCGTAAAATCTTACCGATCCGATCTGTTACTTTTTTAATAAAAGGGGGGGGGGGGAACTACTGTATTTTTCTGTCGTTGTGGTTCATTCTTATCTTTTGGTCTTCTATTCCTTGGACGCAAATTTCTATTTATCTCTTTTCTTGAGTAGCCGTTTTTTTCAAAAGCCTGCTTCACATGTTTCACTTCAGCATCCAAATGTTCGGGTGTACATATCTGTTCCGCTCGATCGACAAGACTTTTTATGGCACCTCTTTTTTGTTGTGGATGATGATTAGAATTTTTATGTAAATATCTGTCTGTATGTTTTCGGATACCGAAGTTTTATCTACAACGTTAAATTACTATCCACGGCTATATAGAGAAGCTATTGAAATTTATAGACATCACGATAATTTTAATACGAAAGAGGAGGCTTTGAAACTTAGCAATATATGGACAGTGGCTCTACAAAATTGCTAACAATTTTTATCTTTGACAAGGTGGTAATCGATAGTCAACCTTATCTTTGCTATGGATTATCACTGCTCATCACGTGTCACCTTAACCATGCCCCCTTTCTCACAATATATAAGTTGCTCTCAGACACCCGACCAGTCAGTCGGCAAGACTCAGCGGAGCAGCACCTCTGAGGAAGTCCAACGCAGTCCTGGACGAAACGTAAGGAGCAGAAAAGTTCTTTGACCACGACCTCACATCCCGGAAAGTATATCAACAGCCATGTCACCCGGTTGTGAAAGCCTTCAATCTACAATAGTACATATGATTTAAATATCTATCCTGTTACCTAAAAATATTTGCAATTTTAGATAATGTGCGATTAATTGTTCTGGTAGTTTTAAAAAAAAATTTAAATTATAACAATCTGTTCTTTAATTTTTATCCTGAGGAACATTTCTTTAAGTATGTCTTGAGTTTTCTGGAATGTAAGCATAAAATTAAAAAAAACTTAATTATTTTCACATTCGCAGAATTGTATAAGTTCTTCATAATTTTCAGAAAGCTAAGAAAGCTGAAGTGTTCAGCTATATTTATAAATTAATTTCTTTTGCATTTTAATTAGTTATTGATATTATTGTTCTTCAAAAATTTTAGAATAACGTTATAAATGATTAATTTTGTCACAGTTTAAATACTCTGGAGCTGGAATATAGAGAAGAGTTGTTAACATTGCTTTACCACAACCACTTTTTACTGATATGGAACATCAAATGAAATTTGGTGGAGTTGTATCATGTTTATTTTTCATTTTCTTTTGTGTAATTTTTTGTTTTAATTTTCATTTAATTAGATAAATTTTATTAGTATTAATAATTTTTAGTATTAAACGAGCCACTTATTTAAATTAATAGGTAATTTATCACTTCTTAAAACAAGTCTATCTGTTCCTTTATGCTGATAAACATGTCACAGTAGTTGGTTTCCATTCAACTATTTAACATAACAATTACTTCAAAGGATAATAAATTACATTGTGATAGAGAAACCACAATCACTTCTACTAGAAAGAAAAGTAGAAAAAGTTTATAAAAATTTATTCATTCCAAAAATTCATAATTATATATAATTATGGGAGCACCAACTTTTAATAAGCTTAAAGTGGAATCGCCTATAACCGATGAACCAAGGTCACATGTCATTGTTCCAATTAATAATTAACAATTCAGGATTTAGTGATAAATATTGCTCATCACAATAGTAATTTGAAGAATTTAATGCTGCTATTGTAACAGTTATTTTATAAATTAATAAAAAAACTATTTAATATTTCGAAATCAATTAAAAATTCTCAATCTTTATAAATAAACAAGATTGAGAACTATTATCTTTATCCTCTGGCAGTCAGTAAGTAATGTAATAATAATATAAATATTCCTAATAAAGTTGTATATGATGTTTAAAATTATTTGGGCTCATTGTTCAGATTAGCCTACTTATGAGGAAAAATCTAATTCATAATGAGTGGTAAACAATGCAGCAAGACTATTTAATTTTGTCACTATAATAAGGGAAATAATATTTAATCAAGAATACAACATCGTTTCATTCCTTCATCTGGTTTAATAAATGTAGCCTTGGTACTTTCTGATAAATTTTTTAATAGGGTAGGATGTATACTTAATAATGTTCAAGAAAAAATAAAAAATAAGTATTTTATATTTTAGTAATCTTAAGAGAATCTGTAAAAATTACAAATAAGTAATGTGGAACAGAAATTTAACGATAGTCTTTAGATAGTCTTCAAGTGGTGAAAATTATATACTGAGATGGGCTGATTATATTGAAGCTGGTATGAAATATATTTCAAGAAAAGAAGGTAGAACTTTTCTTGGAATTATGGATATTTGAGTTCTTATGAACCTGAGTATGAAACTGAATTAGAACAAGAAAGATAAAAAGTCCTAAATCACCAATATCTTTCGATGAGTTACCAAGTGTTAACATAGCTGGTTTATGGAGCAGAAATCATTTTGAGTTAGATATCATATCACTAAAGTTACTTTAATTATTCTATTAATTTATCAATTGATTAATAGTCCATTATTGGATTATGTTAAATAACAGAATATTTATTTAAAAATGGAAATAATGAATGAATCCCTCAGAGTAGTGTCATTAAAGCCAACCAAATAATCCTGTGATTCATTTTGTGGTTTTGAATGAGTAATTTAATTAAAAGGAGGTAATGATATAAACCCATATTATTTTATACCTAGTTATCGTATTAATGTTATAAGTATGAACTGAAGAGGAAATATTGTAGCAATTTAAAAAATTGCTATGAAATTTGGTGCTATATATAACATTAATAATCCCAATGAATTTAATTTATGATACTTGGTATAGAATGCAATCTGAGAATTTTTGAATCAATATGAAGAATTATACCTTGATACCTTTTTTAACTTTTGTGTTTATATTTATATATTTTGGTTATTGAATGAGACACATTTTAAAATAAATTATATACATGAACATAGTTTCTTAATTATTTTGCTAAATTATTTATTGGAATCGAGAATTATTTAATGGTAAATTTTTTAATTTATCAATAATTTATAATGATATTTACAAAGCTGATAATTCACCAACTTTTTACAGTCATAGAAAATTAAGAGAGTGCTTTTTCTATTTCTTCCCAAATATCTGTATCCATTTCGTCATAATAATATTCAGATTTATATAATTCTTCTCCATAACATCATGTAATATAGTGATTATTGTAATTATGTTTTATACTTCCCAAATAATCTATAGTTAAAGATGGTTCAAAATAGCCCTTGCAAATATTACATTTAACTCATTTGCCTTTTGGTATATCAACAAATGTTTTTGGCAGTTTGTAATTTGTTCCTGATATTAGATATACTTTGTTTGTCCTAATTTATAAGATAAACCTTTATTAGACTTTAAAAATGAAAAAAAATCAGTTTCTGTTTTTTACATAGGTTGTGATTAATTCAATACTAGGTTTGTGAAACTTTTTTATGATGTAAAATGTATTAGATTTTTAAAAACGAAAAAACAAGCAATTTACTAGATATTGAAAATAAGAAAATGATTTTCAATTTTTTATGTGGGTTGTGAATATCTGATTACAAGTTTGGGGAGGTAACTTAAATGACAAAAAATTTATAAGATTTTCTAGAAAAGTGTTATTACATTAATATTTTTTGCGTTTATATTTTTTATCTAATTTCATTCTCTAAATCTTAAATTTTTTCATGCTTGAGATTTTTTATTGAATCAGAATTTGTTACTTTGCTGATTATTTCGTTTATAGCATTCAGTTAGAATTTGGTATTTTGTTGATTTTCTAATTTACAGTATTCTGTTAAAATTTGATATTTTTCTTGTTTGTGATACTTGGTTGAAATTTATAATATTTCTGATCACTGTATTATGCTAATAATTACCCAAAATATCGGTTAACCAAGGAGATTTTTGGTGAGTAAGTGATAAAGTGAACCCAGAGCGACAAAAACCTCATACTTTGATACAACTTATAACACGCCTATAACAGTGCATGTAATCCAAAAGATGTAGAAAGGCTGGTTAGATTGAAGAGGGGGTCTGATGACCCTAACCTTTTATGGTTAAAGAAATCAACCAATACAGATTCTGTACAGTAGAGACTAATTTTCATATATTTGTAAATTACACAGAACCACTTGAGAGTGTTATGAGATGTAGGTCATTAAAACTAATGTTCTGTTTTGATTTTGCTTGGTTCATTTATTTCATGAGAAATGTACATAGAGATAGTTTTGAAAATTGTGTTATTATTTTTCCTATTTGCTCCTTCTGCATTAGCACATTCTTCAGCTTTTTACTTTTTAAAGTGCAGTACTGCCACACTCCCAAAGATGGCATTTACTATACATTCTCTCACGCTCCATTTTCCTGCACTTATTCGTTTCAATTAATCTTATTGATATTTCTTAAGTTTCTTATATACTCTGTATCTGCATTGTTCATTCTTTCTTTTTTTAACTGATTTGTGTATCACTTACATATATTATATCTCCTGAACTAGCATTGTCAAGCTCCAATTTTGTTTTATTTTATCAGTTTTGTTTAGAAATATGTCCGCCCCATTAGCTGAGTGTTGAGCACAGTGGTCTGTCATGCTAAGGGGGCTGGGTTCGATTCCATGTTCGCTTGGAGATTTTCTCCTCTCAGGAACTGGTTGTTGTATTGTCTTCATTTTCATCTCATCATCATCAGTGGAAGGCAACTGGAAACCACTACTGGAATCACTTCCCTAGACACTCATGTGGTGGACCTCTCTGATGAGGCTTCCCCCATGACAAGAGCTGCTGTAAGTCAGAATACAAAGTTAGATACTAATGTAACTTTTTATGAAGGCTTGGTGCTTCAGTTTTGTGTTTTTTATGTTTCTTTCTGTTTGCTCCGTTTATATTTATTTACTCTTCATCTTGTTACTTTTTGAATTACATTACAATCACACTATCAAAGATGTTATTTACTGTACATTTCTGCTTGAACCTAAATGTGTAACTTCTTTTCCCATATCGTTTACATACATTTTAACTTCCTTCATGACAATTGTCAGTAAATGTCTGAAGATGGGCTTGTAACCCAAACTCCAGTTAACACAGTAACAGTAATACTGTACAACAAAAGCAAAGTAGCACTTTCAATTTATTGCATTTCAAAGTGTTTGTTTAAACTTTTTTATATAAAAGTATTTTATTATCAGTATTGCTTTCTAAATTGCATGAGAAGCTTTTACTATCTTTACAGGTAATGATTAACTTTTTATCATTTATTTAAGCTTATGGTACCCAGAACAATACTTAAATTTTGGAAACCTCATATGCCCTTTTTCTTTCTTGTTACATTTGTTAAGAAGATGAAATTAGAAATATATGTTTGTATTTCTCTACTGGAAAAATAAATGCCTTGAAATACAGTATTAACGTTGGAATATGACAGTGACATCAAAATAAGTGACACTTTAATTGGCAACTACTGCCCTGTGTAGAAATAACACTCTCACGATGGAAGTACATGTAAGGATATTAATAACTTTTCAGAGTATTAACCAGATTGTTTCCCATTGATTGTTTGAAATATATCAAAAAGTGGTAATGCTGAAAAATAACATGATAATATGCTTTGATAAATTATATTATACGGATTACAGAATATTGATGTATACTGGAACACCTCTGATTAACATCTATTCTATACCGTAATAAAATGCTATAAATTTAAGAAATGAAAATTCTTTATTTGTATTCATTTATCATTGAGTAATACTGCACACTATATTCACCATTACATATTTTAAAATACATAAGAAAATCATCTTGACTTTTAATTATTACATTTCATCACAAGAATTTAATTACTCAGACTGTATCATTGAAGTCAGTCATCCTATTAAAATATGTATTGTTAGCAAAATGTCATAACATTTGTAATGATATGATGATTTCAGTTATTGCAGTTGATGTGTTAGCATGTATTTCAACTGAATTACGAAATATAATAAAACTAATGCATACCTCACAGTCTGTAAACACGTTTTCAATCATACTTCAATTGCTCAGAGGCAATCCAGCTCTGTATATGTCCCTTCAGTTAACACATGTCTGACAAAATGTTACAATATTGTCAAGTGCACTGTACCACACTTTAACTAATTTTTATTGGTCTTTTTTAAAATATAATGAATTAAAAGACGATGTTCTAAAATTAACATTCTGATAATACTGTTGATAACAAATAATACACCAGACATACAAAAAACTATTTTATAAATGGTCTTTTCCTACGAAAATTCGTAGAAACAGAGATTCAGGTTATGCTAAATTTAAAAAGAGGTATATAAAATATTGCCTTTATCAGAAAATCAGTCTTAATACAACACAACTTTGACTGCTCAAGCATCATACATGTTGGCAGCATATGATACTCCAGCCACCATGAGACTCATGTGAAGCAGATTTGTCAATGCCAAAATACAATGATATAAAATGAATATATATAATGCCCCCTTAATAAAGTTCTATACAAATTTCTCAATCGATAACATCCAGCAAGTACAATCATGGTAACAAATTACTTTTACAGATTGCTACTAATAATGAGTAAGACAGGTCCCACAGAAAATACGTTTGCCGATTTTCTGTTAATATTTAATGAACATTTCTTACACTTATTAATCAAAAATTCACATTAGTTTCATTATGGAAGAAGAAAACATTTTAGTAACTGCAGTACAATGAGACTGAGTATAATGATGAAAAATACTGCATTATACGAGCCTATAAATAACTAGAAAACATTAACTGTCTAATTCAGATGTTGATCAACTAATACGTAAATAAAATTTGAGATGAATATGATAACCCTGTATTCTAACTTTTATTATGCTTTTTAGTTGTGTGTGTGTGTGTGTGTGTGTGTGTGTGTGTGTGTGTGTGTGTCTGTGAGTGTGTGTGTGTGTGTGTGTAATGCAAACATAACAAAAGTATATATATGGTACCCATCTTAAAGGTTGTCATCTCATTTTTCTCTGGTATTTGGTAAATATATGCAATTTCGTTTATCTGATTAGTACTTGAGTCACCCCAAACAAATATTGCCTATCACGTTTTTCATGAGATGCCCAGGGTTGAAGGAAAGTGTCAGTTTGTATCCCTTTATCAGAAAAATTATTTATGAAGTGGAATTTTAGGTGGCCATTCGACAAGGTGGTCCAAGATCAGTCTACTGCGATATTCCTTTTATCGATATGTATTAATAGGGACATTACAAAACGGAGAGTAACCAGTACGCCAGCAGAGACTGAGCAGAGTTCTTGACTGTACTGATTACTACCACCATGCAGCAGGACTGCTATGTTACTGCTGGAGTACAATTTATTTTACTGTCCCTGTTAATAGAAATCGCCAAACCGAATATTACATTATTCTATATTGTGACCACTCTACTGAATGAGTATGTAACATTCTGTTTTAAAAATCATTTTGTTCATAACAGAACACAGGAAGACGCTTTCCATCGACAATGGGCGTTGCTTGAAAGATGTGATAAGCAGTATTTGTTTGGAGTAAATCTAGCTATATTGCAAAAATAAAATGTCAAATACCTGCTAGAAACCAGAGAAAAAGCGTTTGATGACTCTATAATGGTCATCCTGTATGTACCATTTTGTGTGTGTGTGTGTGTGTGTGTGTGTGTGTGTGTGTTAGCTCTGAAGCTGAGTTATGATGTCAGTTACTTCATTATATACTTATCAGCTACTCAACAATTTTAGCATACAATCAATGATGATTTTTACTTTTTCTGTTGTTTGAAATTTGTCTTATTTTAATATACAGGTGACTTGTAACATATCATAATCCAATATTTCCTCGATTACAGTAGTTATGTCAAGTATATCTATCAATAGCCAAATACTATATGAAAGAGTTAATACCGAGCATATCAACTAATAACTTAATTGCATTAAGTTTCTTGTCAATTATGTGTTAATACTGTGAATTTAATTGAAATCTGTATGTCTTTACTTCTTTTTGGATTGATAATTTCATACAACAGCTTTAACAAACATTTTTGTTTTTGAGCTAGTTTCTGTGCTTGTTGAATCACTTAAATAGATAACAGTTATATTATTAAAAATAAAAATTCCATTTTAAGAGTCAGTATTTATATAATACTGTGGGTAACAAATAACATAAATTACAAATTAAATTTGACAGACTACCAAAAACATTTGCTGAAAGCGAGTGAAATGTGCCTTCTAAAACCTGCCATTAAGTGTAATTTTTCATTTCTGCACAATAATTCAACACATTGACTGTATCTGTGCAATGAATGGTTGTTTAGAAAATATATGATTGGGTACAATATTGTTAATTCTGAGAGTGTATGCCGCTATCTGCCATCAGTACATATATCTCAAGCAAATGTAAGAGTAAATAAATCCAGTTTTATGAAACTGACATAGAACACACTTAATCAAAATTGTACTGCATAAGGTTTGTTACTTTCTGTATTTTAACGGTTCCACTGTGAATCATATATATATATATATATATATATATATATATATATATATATATATATATATATACTCTCGTCCTTGTTAGGCTGACACAAAACTTCAACAACAAATAATTTATTTTCGAGTATAGTTCAGAGAGCTGTGAATTACTAAAGGTGTTGAAACATACAATATTAGGAACTATAATGCCATATTGTTGGCAATGGATAACATAGCTGTCAGTGAAAATATTATTGCAACTTTTCTGCAGGTTTTTGTGGCATATTTTCTTCTCGCCATGGCTTGACATCGATTGAGGTATTTCTTAAACAATCTGTAATGCATTTATGTTATTCCTACAATTTCACACACTACTAACATTCACCTTTTTTATATTTTCCTTCTCTACCAACATCTTTGTATCAAATAATTGTCTGCATCAACTTAAGTTCATTACCTTCCTTTACGAACAAATCATTACTTGCCATTTGCAGCTAAACGAAAAAAGGTCATTATCCTCGATAAACTGAACTGACCACAAATAACGTAGTAAGAAGTAACCACTTTTTGAGATTTTCTTGTCTCATTAGATCTCTCTCCTGGAAAAGACAATTCTCCATGAAGAGTACCAAATACGTATTTTGTACTTTTCAACACGCACTTCTGTCTGTTGGTACACGGGTGCACTCAGTTTTTAAGCGCAAAGGGCTTAACGTCTGCTGTAATTCATTACAGAAATTGTTTAGACAGTTGTTACAATGCTCTGTATTTCTTCAGTGCTTTCTGGGTCATTCTGATTTTCATCTGGCTGTGTACATCCTACATATTTCAGTTCCACCTCGGTATTTTGAATTCTGCTGGGACCGGGTTTTACGGCTCTCTGTTTCTGATCCTCCTCAGGCTGTTCGAATCCCCATGCTCGCTCGTCTGTGTCAGTCTTTGCAATCGCAATCGTCGTCTTGGCAATTCCATCGTGATCAGGCTTAGCGACTTTTCTATCCTGAAGACCCTTCTTTTCTTCCGGATTCCGCTTTACCCGCGGCTTAGCGCCTTTGTTGTATGTAAAGTCTGCCATGTTTGCACCACCTCCAAATGTAGCAGCGTGTTCGCAATGTGCATTACGTGTAAGGGCTACATTGTGCGCTGAAGTGTGAGTCTTTCCTGTGCATGTATTTTTGGTGGTTTTGAGTGTACTAGAATCCTGCGGAGATATCTTGGAAGGCAAGCTGGCAGAAAGAGAATGAGGATAAGCCTCTTGACGGTGAGCTACCATATTGCGCCAGGCTTGGGCTCTCTCGCAGATAGTTAGACGTGCTGTGCCTGACTCACTGTAGTAGCCTCTGCCCAGTGATGAGCCAACTCCGCGTCCAGCTGGACTTGGCGGAAACTCTGCAGAACGCCTGGGCCGTCTTCCTAGCAGCTCCGACTCTGAAAGAGCACTGGGCCTCTTCTCACTATCCACGCTGTCTGGATTGGTACTACCGCAGTTACAGCAGCTACTGCATACTTCCCCCTCGCTGAAGCTCGATTCGAAAGTTGTATTCGGCGACATTTTACGATTTTGTTTCTCTTCTTGTAACATTTCATATTGTTGACTCCTAGGCGTAGACGAAAACTCGGACCATTTGTTAGCTCCTTCGTGAGATAGATACGAGCAGCAGTCATCGAACTCCGTGTTGCTACGACAATCAGGTTCCAGTCGGGTTGCAGATGTTGCTGTATTGACTGGGGGCACGTAATCAGCGAATGTGTACCTGCCCCTCCTGTCACGCAGAGCAGCAACACCTTTTTTGATAATATTGAACACTACTACAATTACGATTGCTGCAGCTATACCAAAACAGGCACTTAGGATCTTAACCGTTAAATTGCATTTTTCTGTTTCTTTTCTGCATTTTTCCACCAGATCTGTTCTTCTTTGTAGACTGCCAAGAGTGGATATCGGCCACCCGGGATACAGGCAGAACTGAAATCGAGAAACGTTCATTTCATTAAATTCTCACATGTGCAAACTCTTAATAACATACTAAATAAGTAGATAAGACCAGAACTTGTTGGAGACCCCTGAACAACATCTTACACAGTATTAAAGAAGTGGAGCCGATTTCAATGTCCAATACAGACGTTCGTGCAGCTGTTAGTGTCTGTACAGTAACAACCTGTTGGACGTAATGGGATTGTAATGCGAAGACAGGACAAACATTACAGAACGAGTCCTTAGTGGGAAACGTTTGGCTTGATATCGGGAATGTCAGCTGTCATAGGTTCACAGAATTCGTCGACAAATAACACCATGTTTGTCCCTCACACAAGCATCCAGATGAAAATAAACAGAAAATGGTGTTGGCAGGACTAAAAGGAATTAAATAGGATAGCCGAGCGGTTCTAGGCGCTTCAGTCTGGAACCGCGAAACCGCTGCGGTCGCAGGTTCGAATCCTGCTTCGGGCATGGGTGTGTGTGATGTCCTTAGGTTAGTTACGTTTAAGTAGTTCTAAGTTCTAGGGGACTGATGACCTCAGAAGTTAAGTCCCATAGCGCTCAGAGCCATTTGAACCATTTTGAATTAAATAGGAAACTCACAATATTTAACCAAATAATAAATGGATTGTGCATAAAGTGAAGATTCTAAACCGCTATAAATCTCAAATTATCATAAACTGGTAAATTACAAAATTAAAACAGACAAAGCTACAAAGAAGTGAACCAATTACGCAGGGTGTTAAAAAATGCACCCTGAGAATTTTTTGGGACAGTCGTGAGACAAATGTATGTATAGATCTAGCAAAAGCTGCTACAGCAGGGATATAGCAAAAGAAAAGAAAATCTAGACTGGAATGAGGAAAAAACAACGCATAAGAAAGGGTTGAAACAAACGATAAAATGAACGTTATAAAACATACTGACTAAAACAACATCTAAAAGATGCAATGACAATTTTCTGAGACAGACAACTGAAATCAAGAAGAAAGGCATTCTGAAAACAAATCGGAAACTTAGGATAGGTAGCCGTCATATGTTATTAGCTAAGAAGGGCAGATGAACCAATTGTCAAAAGAGGGAGAACTGTACAAACATTGTAATATTTTAATACATATTTGTAGAGTTAAAAAGACGAATCAGAAAAAGTGGCTAATGAAGAATGTAGTGAAATCTAACAGTGGAGTCAGTTGCAATAACAAACATAATAAGGTGGGTTTCACTATCAACAGAATAAGTTTCGCTATGAATATGTTCATTCGAACAGAAGTAGGCTTAGATTCTGTGGCTGCTTGCATTTAGGAAGCGGTAATGGACAACGGCCGTAAATTGCACTGGTGTGGAAAACTTAAGGATGAAAATAATTTTCGCATAATGTGTCACTGCTAAGTAATGCCAGATGTATAAAAGCATTCGAAGACTGAAGAAAGGAAAGGTGATAGGAGATGGTGGGACTTCGATCGCAATATTGAAAGAAGTAATTCAAGGAAAACACGGAGGACACGAATGAAAATGTTCAGTTGGATATGTGAGTATGTCAGTGATTCTGAAGACAGATAAAGGAAATTGGTGACTCACAACACACATAAATCTCACTGTTTCCGTCTAACCGTGGAGTCAGTTGCAGTAAAAAACATAATACGATGGGTCTCACTCTCAACATAATAAGCTTAGTTATGAATAAGTTCATTCCAACAGAAATGGGGTTAGATTCTATGGCAAGTGCGATTTAGGTAGCGGTAATCGGTAACGACCGTAAATTATACTGGTGTGGAAAACTTGACAATGAAAATAATTTCCGCACGCTGTGTCACTGTCTAATAACATAGCTCGATGAAAACTGTATCATACATAGAAAAAAATACTACAACGTAGTATAGAATATAATTATAGTAAATATGCAATGAGACGATCACAAATGCCACTTTTATTCAAAGACCTTGAAGTCACCGAGATTTATGATGGTCCTGTGGACATCACAAAAGGTGGGACATGATTCTAAATAGAGGGTGTGACCACCATGAACGTCAAAGCCTGCTCTGCCACATGCCCCAAAGGCAGGTAAGGAATTCTTAGGGTATAGCGTTTCATTCGTCCACCAGCGAGATTGATATGCGCCGGATGGTCGTTGGTGCATTTGGACCTGCTGCAATTACCTTTCCCCAACGCATCCCACACGTCCTCGATGGACGTAAGTCGGTAAAACGGGCAGACGAGAGAATTCGCCGAATATCATCTCGTTACAAGAACCACTCCATTTGCAATCAGTTTCCGATCAACTTCACCAAACATGTAAAAGAATTAAGTCCAGTATCCGATAGCTGCTGCACGAAGCACTGGCGAAATTAAATTTTCATCTCTTTTTCATGCAGTTAATGAACTCAGAGGTAGTGTACTGTGTAGTCACTCTATGTCTCATGAAGAGAGAAAGGGAAAGACTAATCAGAAGTGTTTGCAAATTTTGTGACAGAGAACTGAAACAAGGAATATGTTTGACACACCACAGAACCATTACTCAACATTTGTTATTCCGTACACAGAATGACAGTCAATTACTCGTATTAAAAAAAAAGTCAGTATTTGTATTAATTAGCGTAACGACTGTTTGGTTTGAGAATTTATTGCGTGTTTTTGTTTGGACTCACCTGTTGCAGAGATTCTTTAAACAACGAATAATGTTCATTGCATTGTGGAGCTCTGTGGCCTTCTGAGCAGAGCTGAAGTGCGCTGAAACGTAATAAAATATTACATGACAGAATACGACAAAGAAATGAATTCGGTTTAGTAGAAACTTTCAGAGGAGATACTTGCGTGCAAAGACTGACGTCGTTGTTGGACATCATAACAATGAGGACACGTAAAATACACTTGACTTTTTTGCGATGCAGAGGACGAATAGTTAAATTTTCGTTCCCACGTCTAGTGCCTGTTGGTAAAAACAACGTTATAGTTTTATTAGTTATGTGGACGTTAAAATATTTTTAGAATGAGAAGAAGCTCCCGTAGTGTTAATTGCTTACAAGTTGTTTGACAAGAAGGAAATCTTAATAGCACTGCAGTTTCATATGAAGTTGAAGTATAAAGCAAACAATCCTGTTGGAAGAACATTCGCAACTGAGCATGTTATTAGAGGTAGAAAATCTGCTTCAGTTGTAAATTTCTTTTATTATCATGACCGGTTTCGGACTCTCATAAGCCTGTCCTCAGCTGTCGTAACTGTGCTGTGGCCCCCGAGCGCCGTGGTGGACGTGTACTAGGTGCGGTGTGCTACCTATGAGCGCAGAACAGGGAGTAGCACACTGATTCGTGAATGTACTAACGACTTTTGTCTTATGGATCGGAGTCAGTTCGCATTCCATTACACAAAATACTACGCGACAAGGAGAGCAAAAGCGAAAACCATTTTGTCACTTGTCTGTTAGCAACGTAAGCCTGAACTTAGACTTTTATCTATGAGACTTATAATGGGCATAACTTTATTTCCTTGTAAGGAGAGAGCAGACATAAACAACCACTGCCCAGATTACTTGTGTTACTGAGATCTCAGTTTCTGAATACCTTTTGAGTTGAATTTTATCATTTAAAGTGCAGTAGTTCTCTGGAGTATATTTGTAGAAATAAAATTTGATACCAAAAGATATTAATTGTTCTCATTTTCTCTGATTCTGAGTAAAGTGAAGATGTAATATCTACAGAATCTCATGTGTGTATTCGGTATGTCGACTGCGAGTTCCATTGAAACGTGCACTGAAAAGTGCACCTTGTGTCAGGCATGATCAGTGTACAATAAAAGTGAAGACACCTGCATGAACGGAAACAATCATGGAGGCTTGCGAGTGGCATTTAACTATACTTCGGAGTACCCACACTACTGTATTTTGGCTTTATCTTCTAAATCAGAGGAGTGAAATGTGATCAGGGGTACTTAATACTGTTTTAACTTCATTCGACACATTGAAAGTAGTTGGTCGCAAGGGCATCGTATTAGGAAACCCGCCCCCAGTACAAAATTGTAAAATGCAGCTGTTGCATATGAATTAGTATAGGCTAAAGCTGCTTACATATTTTATATATTCATACATTCAACAAATTAAACAGTTCTGTGTCAGTTAAGCAGCTTCTTTTATTTTGAACTCATCAGGTTTTTAATATGAGACATGTTTTTGTAGAGAAGAAATCACTGAACAGAAATTTTATGTTGCGATGATATCTCACTGTGATAGATCAAGTAAATGTTCTACACTTTTCCAAATTATGTCAGCACAGAATTATGGCCTGGACTTACAGTCGCTGGTTCATTATGGTCAGCATGTTGCACTGGATCACAGAGGTTCATAATTATACAATGAGTGTTGCAAACCATAACATTGTGAAACACAACAGGAATCACAAAACTAGGTTTATAATTTAACTTATAGCTATCCTAAACAGCTCCTTAAAATTAGCCTGATAATGATCTCTTTGTTTCACTTCGGTTTGTTTGAAGTGTTCCTGCAGATATGGTAAACCTCCTTAAAATTAGCCTGATAATGATCTCTTTGTTTCACTTCGGTTTGTTTGAAGTGTTCCTGCAGATATGGTAAACCTCTGCCGTCTTAAACGCTTCTTTCTCTTTGAGGCTAATAACCACCAGTTCGTTATGAAATATGCTATTTTGTATATTCTCAGTAATCAGACGTACCAGTTTGCTAAACAAATCCAGTCGTTACCTCGCTGCAGCTGAAACTCTTGAATATTCCTCATTGTACCAACCTTAGATTAGGTGTCACTGCCAAGAATGCCTTACGATCATTTGATTTCACTGTAATTACGGTGCACATTGAAAGTAATGGTATATGATTTTTGAACGAGAATTTTGGCACTAACAGCTGGTTGCAGCAAGCATTGCATATCTGCATATAGTAGAAATGGTTTCAATAATCTCTTCCTATATGAGTAGAATTTTATGTACCATTTCTCTCCTTTGAGCGTGATACTGTTCACTGGTCTAAACTGCAAACGAACATATAAAAGTGCAGCAACCTTATCTTTCGGATGAAGATAACAGAAACAGTAGTTACATACTTCAAGTGAATGTTTATGAGCGGTAGTGCCATTACGCACAAGCCTCAAAAGGTTTTTTTAGGTAAGAATGATGGAAACTGTAGAATTCACATGCCCCGCAAAAGAACATGGTATGCCTCTCCACTTTCCCTACACCCTCCCCCTCTTCTCGAGTCAATAGTATTAGCATGAGCCACGTCCCCCTTCCCTTCTCTCCCTGGTCAACCAGTCAGAGTCTAGTACTTTACAGACTAATAAAAACAAAACAACCAATCACAGTGCAACCATCTTGACTGTGCACAAAAATACCTGAACACTCCGAGATTGCCGGCCGGTGTGGCCGAGAGGTTCTAGGCGCTTCAGTCTGGAACCGCGCGACCGCTACGGTCGCAGGTTCGAATCCTGCCTCGGGCATGGATGTGTGTGATGTCCTTAGGTTAGTTAGGTTTAAGTAGTTCTAAGTTCTAGGGGACTGATGACCTCAGATGTTAAGTCCCATAGTGCTCAGAGCCATTTGAACCATTTTGAACTCCGAGATTTTTTCGCCATATTCAAAAGCATTTATCCTACAAATTACGTAACTGGCGTAACGTGCAGCATTTTAATGTTCTTTACAGGGTGCTCAAAAGTACCCGAATGCTCTGACTTTCTTTTGCACGATACTCAAAGGTATTTATCCAAATATATATAAAGACCATAACTTAGAGTATTTCAACAGGTAATGGGTGGCTGTTAATGGGTACTGTCTACCATTTATCATTTATTCTTTCACTTGGGGCTCGTATGTACAGGTCCTAGGTTCATGACTCAATGAGGGTATTTTTTCTATGACCTCAGCAATGAACTTGGAACCTGGTAACGTCACATGGAATCAATTATCTTCAATGTACCATTCACTACCAATCACTTACTGTTCACCACTCAACGTTTCCCATTTACATTATATAATTCACCACTTACCGTGCGGCATTTACCATTCATTGTTCACTGTTTACCATTCACCATTTATCATTCACCGTTCACTCACTCAGCCATTAGTGCTTGTGAAGTGTTCCGTCTATAAAGGAGATAGAGTATAGAACAGTAGTGTGACCCATTTCTGAGTAAAGTTTGCGTGATTGGTAACCGCAACACGTCATGTTAAAAGAAGACAACTAACTAGTTCAGAGGTATGCTGATAGATTTGTTACTGGTAAGTTTGATCAGTATGAGAGTATTATGGAGATGCTTCGTAAACTCAACTGAGAATGCCTGTAGGGAATTATGACTTTTTTCTGAGAAACATTGTTGACAAAATTTGGAAAAATGGAATACATTTAATTCGTTAGTTACATCGCATCAGCTAACGTAGGTTTTCGACTTTTTGTGGAGATAATGTTTATACTCGTTCTCATATAAGAGAAATACAAATATCAGAAATAGTTTTATATATTTGTTGTGGCTATTGATATTCGTCCCAGAATATATACGTTCTCAAGCAATAAATAGGTCTCGACATGGCAGCCATGTCTCCGCAGTATCCTTTTTTCAGGAGTGCTAGTTCTGCAAGGTTCGCAGGAGAGCTTCTGTAAAGTTTGGAAGGTAGGAGACGAGATACTGGCAGAAGTAAAGCTGAGGACCGGGCGTGAGTCGTGCTTCGGTAGCTCAGTTGGTAGAGCACTTGCCCGCGAAAGGCAAAGGTCCCGAGTTCGAGTCTCGGTCGGGCACACAGTTTTAATCTGCCAGGAAGTTTCATATCAGCGCACACTCCGCTGCAGAGTGAATATCTCATTCTGGAAACATCCCCCAGGTTGTGGCTAAGCCATGTCCCCGCAGTATCCTTTCTTTCAGGAGTGCTAGTTCTGCAAGGTTCGCAGGAAAGCTTCTGTAAAGTTTGGAAGGTAGGAGACGAGATACTGGCAGAAGTAAAGCTGTGATGACCGGGCGTGAGCCGTGCTTCGGTAGCTCAGTTGGTAGAGCACTTGCCCGCGTAAGGCAAAGATCCCGAGTTCGAGTCTCGGTCGGGCACACAGTTTTAATCTGCCAGGAAGTTTCATTTCAGCGCACACTCCGCTGCAGAGTGAAAATCTCATTCTGGCTCCAACCGATTCTACTTGATAGGTTGTAATAATGGAAAATTGTACTGAAATGCAGGAGGATCTGCAACGAATTGACGCATGGTGCAGGGAATGGCAATTGAATGTCAATGTAGACAAGTGTAATGTGCTGCGAATACATAGAAAGAAAGATCCTTTATCATTTAGATACAATATAGCGGGTCAGCAACTGGACGCAGTTAATTCCATAAATTATCTGGGAGCGATTTAAAATGGAATGACCATATAAAATTAATCGTCGGTAAAGCAGATGCTAGACTGAGATTCATTGGAAGAATCCTAAGGAAATGCAATCCGAAAACAAAGGAAGTAGGTTACAGTACACTTGTTCGCCCACTGCTTGAATACTGCTCAGCAGTGTGGGATCCGTACCAGATAGGGTTGATAGAAGAGATAGAGAAGATCCAACGGAGAGCAACGCGTTTCGTTACAGGATCATTTAGTAATCGCGAAAGCGTTACGGAGATGATAGATAAACTCCAGTGGAAGACTCTGCTAGAGAGACACTCGGCAGCTCGGTACGGGCTTTTGTTGAAGTTTCGAGAACATACCTTCACCGAGGAGTCAAGCAGTATGCTGCTCCCTCCTATGTATATATCGCGAAGAGACCATGATGATAAAATCAGAGAGATTAGAGCCCACACAGAGGCATACTGCCAATCCTTCTTTCCACGAACAATACGAGAATGGAATAGAAGGGAGAATCGATAGAGGTACTCAAAGTACCCTCCGCCACACACCGTCAGGTGGCTTGCGGAGTATGGATGTAGATGCAGATTGCATTTTGATTGCAGATTTGCTAATCCCAACCTATCGAACAGATGCTCGCGAAAACCATTGACTAAGACTGGGGGATTAATTTTAGGCGAAGCAGGAAAGGGGACAACCACCATTCATATATAACGTACGTCACTTAACGGCAGCCTGGAGTGTTGATTTACGTTCACTACTTGCTTGAACATTTCTTGACACAGTCAAACGATAGACTTAGAGTGCGTTATAGTTTTTGACTTTAATTTTTTGAGCTGGGAATGAAATGTTTCAAAAGAACAGCAATAAGAATCGGAGAAACCGGTATAGGTTTCAAATGTTCAAATGTGTGTGATTTCATAAGGGACCAAACTGCTGAGGTCATCGGACCCTAGACTTACACACTACTTAAACTATCTTATGCTAAGAACAACAGACACGCCCATGCTCGAGAGAGGACTCGAATCTCCGGCGGGAGGGGCCGCGCAATCCGTAACATGGCGCCTCTAGCCGCGCGGTGGTATATTTTTTGATGCAGCGATAACGTGAAAGGTTGTGTCGTGATGTAATCCATCACTCATGAGAAAGGAGTATAAGAGGTATCAAAATTATGGAAACAGAAAATACGATTACCTAAAAGGTATGTTTCCGTTACGTGTTTCCTATGACGATTCAAGGACAATTTCAAAATCATTTGGTATATTTGTCCTATAATATAGTATTTGATAGGATATTTGTGTCCTTCTCATGTTTCGTCAGTACAGAGAGCTGTATTGGCTCTGAGCACTATGGGACTTAACATCTATGGTCATCAGTCCCATAGAACTTAGAACTACTTAAACCTAACTAACCTAAGGACATCACACAACACCCAGTCATCACGAGGCAGAGAAAATCCCTAACCCCGCCGGGAATCTAACCCGGGAACCCGGGCGCGGGAAGCGAGAACGAGAGCTGTATTCTAAACAACAAATGTCACAGAAAGCGGCAAGAGTGTCTTCATTTTTTCAATATTACTTAACTTAATTCTCTTCTGGGAAATGCAAGGCCTTTGCTACATTCCCTATACTAAATATAAAACTTTTTGCAAGGGGCTCAGTACTATCAGATCAGATCTCGTACTCCACCCCAGAGCTGTGTCTTCCTATGTCAGTGGCGTCCTGCTGTTGGCACGGCGCTGAAATAGAGGCGTTGTTCATCGTTCATCAGATTTCCACAAGTGCTCTCATGACGCCAAGTTCTATATTAGTAGTTACAGGTTGGCAGCCCTGCAGCCAGGCGACTAGCGCGGGTTTTGGTGTTCTCGTAAAGATAAGTCATTTTAGATCATAAAACATATAGTTTAGTACTGATTACGTGGTAAATAGGTGTATTAGTGTGCCTTATAAGTATACCATTAAAGGTTTCATTTTTATTTGCGTAATATAGCAGAAAACGCGAAAAGATCGTACAGTCCTATTTTCTGTTTACGTTTTGCTGCATCAGATCTATAGAATTTCTTTTAGTTGTTCCTTGCTCTCTCCAGCAATTAAACTTAGCGTACCTCTTCATTATTTAACTAGCTTTTCCGGAAAGTAGCGTAAAGTTTAAGTTGTTGTTTCAGAAATTTTGCACTGTTGTTTTTGTTTACACACAGTTGCTATAGGCCAAATTTGTGGAAGCATATTTTCGTGTTTATCTGTAATGTAACTGACTTATTCTTAATAAACTATTACGTTTATCATGAGTGAAAAGTGCTTGACTTGCTGTAGAATTGTTAGGTCGGGGCTTTGGTGTGATGGGTGCTGTAGTTTTTCCATGTGGGTGGCTGTAGTGGCGTGGGAATAGCGGAAGTAAATGAGACTCATCAGTGGTTTTGGAGGATTTGTAGTAGAGATAGGAAGGTACTAGAACAGGCGGGGAAAATTGCCGCCCTTCTGGCTGAGTTAGACAAGGCCAGGGGAGATCTTGACAGGTTAAGGAGGGAGAAGGGTAAAGAGAGGTGGGAAGTGGCAACAGGCAACAGGAGGAACAAGCCTAGAACTTTGTCTGACAGCTTCATGGTGAATGTGGAAAATAGATTTGACCTCTTGCTTCAGTTAGAAGCTGGTGAGCCTCAAGCAGTTGCAGGTGTAGACAGGGCACAACAAACTTTCAGCAGCAAATTGAAAAGTAAGAATGTAGGGAAATCAGTAAAGAGAAAGAAAGTGTTGTTGTTAGGTAGTTCCCATGGAAGAGGTGTTGGCCAACTTTTGCAGGATGAACGAGGATCAGAATACCAGGTCACCAATTTTTTTAAACCTATTGCTGGTCTGGAGCAGGTGACAGATGATTTAGGATCACTTTGCAAAGATTTCACTAAGGAAGACACCGTGGTTATAGTGGGTGGGGCAGGTAACAGTATTGACAGAGATCCTGGGTACAGTATAGAATGTCACCTGGCAAAGATTGCACCAGCATCGAGGCATACTAGTGTTGAGTTTGTATCTGTTCTTGGGCGCCATGACCGACCTCATTTGAACTCTTCTGTCAAGAGAGTTAATTTGGAGCTGGAACGGCTGCTTATGTCGGGTGCAGGGTCACACATTGATGTGGTTCGTGTTGATTCTCTCAGTAGGTGGGATTATACTAGGCATGGTCATCACCTCAACAGGAAGGGGAAGGGTAAATTGGCTGGTGAAATAGCAGGAAAGTTAAAGGGGGGAGGCACTTTCATGAGTGGTAAAATACCAGTGCTTATAGGGTTCAGAAAAGACCTTTTTTAGGGTAATGAGGACAGAAAGAAAGCAAATTTTAAGAGAGGTTAGAACTGAGACAAACCTTCAGTTTGAGAAAGAAATCAAAAAACATATTTCCAGCTTATTACGCCAGCATAAACAGCTATTGGTTAAAAATTTTCAACAGTCAGCAGATATTTTAAATGCACCCAATTTTAACTCAGTTAATGTGAAATGTCAGCTATCTTTATTGCATCAAAATATTCGAGGACTGAGGAATAAAATTGTGAATTAACTATCTGCCTAGATGAATTAGAGTCTTCAAACCCAGCTGACATAATCTGCCTCTCTGAACATCATGTGACCACTGGTATAGTTCTTTTAAGTGTTACAGGGTTTAGGTTAGCATCTCACTTTTGTAGATCAGAAGCGGAGAAAGGAGGAGTTGCCACATTCATCAGGAACTGTCATAAATAGAGCATAGACATTCATAAATTTTGCCTAGAACAGCATATGGAAGCATGTGCAACAGAAGTAGAATTTCACAAAAAATCCTTCATAATATTAAGTGTATATCGAGCACCTGCAGGTAACTTTAATCTGTTTGTAAACCACCTTGAAGCTGTACTGGCCCATTTAACAACCAAATACAAAGAAATAGTGGTTGCTGATGATTTCAAAGTAGATTTCCTTAAAGGCTCTCCCAATAAGAACTTATTTGAGTTAGTAACACTATCATTCAACTTAATTCCCACTGTAAAGTTCCCCACTAGGGTAGCCAATTGCTCACAAACAGCCATTGATAATATATTTATAGAAAACTCCAATGAACAAAATTACATTACAAAACCAATAGTCAATGGCCTCTCAGACCATGACATGCAGTTCCTTCTGTTAAATGTTAATGCTGAACAGGATATAAAATCTGTTAAATCTGAGCTCAAAAGGGTAATCAATAAGCGAAAAATTTATTATTTTAGGACACTCCTCAGAGACATTCACTGGACTGATGTTTACAGTGCTCATGGCATGAATGAAAAATATAACACTTTTGCTAATAAAGTGCTTACCTTATTCGAACACTGTTTTCCTCCAAAACTTACCAGCGTTAGAGCAAAGTCTACAAAGAAGCCATGGATTACTCAAGGAATAGGGGTATCTTGTAAAACAAAAAGAAAACTGCATCTGCCAATCCGAAACAGTTCTGATGTTGATGCTATAGCATATTACAAGAAATACTGCAAAATATTAAAGACTGTAACACAAACGTCAAAGCAAATATATTACAAGGAAAACATAGTCATATCAGATAACAAAATAAAGACAATATGGAATGTAGTGAAGGAGGAGACCGGTAGAACCAGACATGAAGAGGAACAAATAGCATTAAGAGTAAATGATACATTGGTGACAGATGTGTATCGTGTTGCAGAACTTTTTAACAAACATTTTATAACTGGTACTGAAAAGATGGGGTTGTCAGGTTCAGTAGATGCTGCTATGGAATGACTCAGACCAGACATTTCAAGTAACTTCCATAATATCAATTTGACCCTCACTACCCCAACAGAAATAATGTCCATCATAAAATCTTTAAAATCAAAAACATCTAGTGGATATGATGAAATATCAACAAAGTTAATTAAAGAATGTGATTCTGAGCTAAGTAACGTATTAAGCTATCTGTGTAACCAGTCGTTTATCAGTGGAATATTTCCTGAATGGTTGAAATATGCTGAAGTTAAGCCACTGTTTAAGAAGGGAGATAAAGAAATAGCATCAAACTTCCATCCAATTTCAATGTTGCCAGCATTCTGAAAAATTTTAGAAAAAGTAATCTACAGTCGGCTTTATAACCATCTTATCTCAAATCACATACTGTCAAAGTCACAGTTTGGATTTCTAAAAGGTTCTGATATTGAGAAGGCTGTCTACACCTACAGTGAAAATGTGCTTAATTCATCAGACAAAAAATTGCTGGCAACTGGTATATTTTGTGCTCTGTCAAAGGCATTTGACTGTGTAAATCACAATATCCTTTTAAGTAAATTAGAATATTATAGTGTAACAGGAATTGCTGCAAAATTGTTCAAATCTTATATCTCTGGCAGGAAACGAAGGGTGTTATTAGGAATGAGACATGTATCAAGCTATCAGGCATCATCCAACTGGGAACTAATTACATGTGGGGTCCTACAAGGTTCCATTTTGGGGCCCTTAATTTTTCTTGTGTATATCAATGACCTTTCACCAGTAACATTACCAGATGCCAAGTTCGTTTTGTTTGCCGATGATACAAACATTGCAATAAATAGCAAATCAAGTGTAGTCTTAGAAAGATCAGCGAACAAAATATTTGTGGACATTAATCACTGGTTCCTAGCCAATTCCTTGTCACTAAACTTTGAAAAAACACACTACATGGAGTTCAGAACTTGTAAGGGGTGTCCCGCGAGTATATGTCTAACATATGATGACAAGAAGATAGAAGGAGTGGACAGTGTTAAATTCTTGGGATTACAGCTAGATAATAAATTCAACTGGGAGGAGCACACCACTGAACTGCTGAAGCGTCTTAACAAATCTCCGTTTGCAATGCGAATTTTGTCAGACATAGGGGTATAAAAATGAAAAAGCTGGAATACTATGCTAACTTTCATTCCATAATGTCATTTGGAATTATTTTTTGGGGTAATTTATCAAGCCAGACTAAAGTTTTCGGGGCACAAAAACGTGCAGTAAGAGTTATATGTGGTGTGAACCGAAGAAGATCCTGCAGAAGCCTGTTTAGGTAGCTAGGGATACTCACTACTGCTTCACAATATATTTATTCCTTAATGAAATTTATCATTAAAAATATATCACTTTTTCAAACCAACAGCTCAATTCATGGAATCAATACCAGAAATAAGAATAATCTTCACACAGATTTAAAGTGGCTTAGTCTTGTACAAAAAAGGTGTGCATTATTCAGGAACACACATTTTCAATAACGTGCCAGCAGCCATAAAAAGCTTAACAACCAATGAAATTCAGTTTAAGAGAAGCCTAAAGGATTTATTGGTGGCCAACTCCTTCTACCACATTGATGAAATTCTTAGTAAAACCAACTGTTTTGTATATATATATATATATGTATGTATGTATATATATATATATATGTGTGTGTGTGTGTAAGTAGTAAGTACAATCTAACTTCTGCAGAATTTCAGTGCAGTAATGTGTTCATTGTAAATAAGTATTATAGTAGTTGTATTACGTATTTGTTACCTTATAAATAAATAAATAAAATTTTAAATTTTAAATTCAGTGCATTAGTATTTGTAAAATGACCCTTTCATATAGTTTTCATTAAAAACTGATGATCATTCCACTTAGGACCTTTGCAATGGTACATTAGCTTTTTTGTTTTTTTTGTAAATATTTGTCATGTATTGTTGTTGTTCTGACATGTTCCACATCCTGGAGGACCTCCTCACTATGGATCAATTGGAATGAAAATAAATCTAATCTAATCTAATCTAAACAGGGCCCACAGACACTAAACATTGTCCGAATGATAACATTCGGCAGCAATGGTTGGCTTACCATGAGAACCCATTTCCAATTTTTCGTTTACTGCAGCAACCCATATGATTTCACCCGGATTAAAAACATCAAAATCAGTAACTAAACCAAAATAACGGAATATTTTAACCACCCCATGACAACCAGAGTAGCAAAATGTTATCATTCAGGCATTAAGAAGCGTAATTGTGGGGAAAGATAGGGTCCGAGAAATTTTGCTTTTTTTAATTTGACCGTTATAAATGAATCTCAGGAAATTAGTGATGTAATCCAGTTATAAAAATGTTTGTATTTACAAGACAGTGACACTGAACGTTCAGTTAAGAGAACACATCTTCCACAATGGTAGAATAACTATTCTCGTCCAAAAAGTCATGTACCTGCTATTCGTAAAACAAGGACATCAACACAAAGAAAACGAGACAACACAGACACACAATAAATGACACACTTTTACCTGTTCCTCTGTTTTCTGATTGGTTGTCCAGCTGTGAGTCACAATTGGTTGTAATTTCGGGAAGCTCTCCTGAACCACAAAGGCTGGAGTACTCATTGAAGCAATGCGAGGTGATATTGTCTGAACCACTGTAATAGATTGCATATATTGGTGTTGGTGCATGCATGTCGTCGGTGCATACAAGAGAAAACCAAAGATTAAGGTCAGTCGTTAAGTTCATAGCAAAAAGCGTTTTAAATCATGATTCTTACTTATGGCATTCTGTGATATAAACGTCGTTAGCCAGAGCTGTGGAAAAGTCCAAGAACATCTGCAGACACTGTTCATATAATGGGTCTTCGTCTTTCAACATATCCTCTTCTATCGCAAAAGCTGTAAAAAATGAAAAAAAAACAATGTATTGTTAGTGCTGCAGCGAAACCGAGTTGGTGGAAGAGTGCGCATAGAACGCGATTTTCTAAGATCCGTTGACAATAGTGGCAAACATAAAGCCATGTTTAAAAACGTACGATCTCTTTACATGCAGGGTGCTACTAGTAAAGGAAAACGGTTAAGGCACTGGATGAAGCTGTAGAGGTTTCTGAGACAAGTATGTAAAAATAGGGCACAAATGCCTAGAATTGCCTTAAAATTGGTCACGAATAAATGGTTCACAGTTTTTGTTTAGAGGTCCTGCGGCTTGAAATACTAACTGAATGCTTATCTCATTACCTTACAATCTTTAATTTTGTGGAAAAAAAACGGCCTATTGCGATGTCAACGGGGATTGCAAGCAGTGCGATGTGTATCAGTACCTCCAAAATACAACACATACGCAGCTAAATACTTGACAATAAATAACTTCCTCCTTACAAACTCTAACCAAAATGTGTATGCAACTATATAAAGACAAGTCGTAGTTTAACTTCACTAAATTACTTCATATTTTTACATAATACTCTAACAAACATTTGGACGGACACAGGTAACCTATACTTTTTTAATTTGTTTGGTTTGTAAGTATATGTATACTGGACATGTCGAAACACCTATAACTTGCGCCACAAATATTGCGAAAATAGAATATTCTGTTGATGTGTGGTTTTCACATAATGGATTGGCAGGGGCTCGTATTACTAACCAACCAACATATTGTAATAATACTTAGAAAGTGCATTTTTGTGCAACAATATACTTTTTAAATGGAACAAAGCCTGTTGACACCAACATACTAAAAGTATGGTAAGTTACAATGCCTGTGGTGTTTGTTGCAGACGTCTAGTGCGAGTTGTTAACGAGATTTTGAAAAGCCCCCACACATACCTGCGGAAACACGCACAAATGAACAACACAAGTCCATACACTAGTTATGTGGATTCTGGCAAGTTCAAATGGTTCACATGGCTCTGAGCACTATGAGACTTAACTGCTGAGGTCATCAGTCCCCTAGAACTTAGAAGTACTGAAACCTAACTAACCTAAGGACACCACACACATCCATGCCCGAGGCAGGATTCGAACCTGCGACCGTAGCGGACGCCCGGTTCCAGACTGTAGCGCCTAGAACCGCTCGGCCACTCCGGCCGGCATTCTGGCTAGTAACGAGGCAATTGACCATCACAGATTGTGCTCAAAATGACAACTGGCAGCGGCGATATACGCTTCCAGTCTGGTATGGCACGACCGCTGTACACTTGCATGTCAGCGGAGATGTCCGACCAGGCTGCAGTAATAAGTCGTTGCATTTTATCGGGTGCAGTTGGTACGTCCTTGTAGACAGCGGCTTTCAGTTTTCAGCAGAAAAAAAAACTACAGGCGTCAAATCCGGGGGACAGACCAGCCAAGGTACAGGCCATCTGTGTCCAGTTCAACGATTTAGAAACAATTCGTGAAGACACATTGCAGTACTTCGTGCACTATAGACTGGACAGCCATTATGTTGGCGCCACAGGTTCCTCCTGGTCTGCAGAGGAACGTCTATTATCATCCATGGAAGACAGTCTGTTAGGATGCTGCAATACTTGTGAGCGTTCAGTGTTCCGTTTATGAAAAACGGGCGTATGAGCTGATGGTTCACTATCTTATATCACACGTTTACCCTCCATGGATGCTAACGTTCCACCGATGGTGTCAACGGGGATTGTCAACAGATCAATAGTCCATGTTTCGGCGGTTTACCTGGCCGTGATTGGTAAATGTGTTTTCATCACTAAACAGGGTACAAGATACATCTAGAGTATCCTGTCTTAATGTCCATGTACAGAAGTTAAGACGATTCTCATAATCGTTTATGTGCAGCTCTTGGTGGAGAGAGATTTGATAGGGATGGAACATTTGTTGATGGAGACTGCGTATGACACTTGCCTGTCTCATGCTACTTCCTCGTGCGATTGCGTGGGATCAACTGCAACAGCAGCAAGAAAATTATTTTCTCCCTCTTCTGTCGTCACTTGTTTCCTTCTGTTACGTTGTCTATGTGTTACACTACCAGTTTCAGGTAACTGGCTGAAGAGGCTGATAAATAATTGCCGAGATGGTTGACGTCTATTGGGATATTTTTCCGCATACGCCGTACAACAACGAACCGTATTCTTCCTACGCTCTTCATACACCATGAGCATGTCGACTTTTTCTCCACTGCTAAATCCCATCGTCCACTCACGACCTACTGCATGGGCTATCACACACTGACCACGAAGTCGCAAGGCACTCAAGGAACACACAAGCACACTGTAAGCAAATATAACAACATAGTACCTAGCAACTACGCAGGCTGAATGTCACAAACAAGTTGGTGCATCAATATATATCCTACTGCTGTAAGAAGACAAGTCGGTGTTTAGCTTTATTATCTAAATCTCATAAATTTCTTGACCAATTTACTTCAGATTTTTATACGATACTCTAACAAACATTCAGACCGACATAGGTTTTTTTAAAAAAAAATGTGTAGACCTTCTGTTAAAACTAGGTGTGGCAAAGAAAATGGTATGCTATGCTGTACTGTGAAAATATGTAATTTCATATCCTTTCTCGCAGTCTGTTTTAACTACGATAGCAGGACATTTAAACATTTAGACAAATTGTTTCTCCCATATATATTCTGTCTCTTCATATATATATATATATATATATATATATATATATATATATATATATATATATATATATATAATTCTACACAAAAATGCGATACACCTACTGCTCTTTTGTTTTCTTCCACACAGTCGGTTTTAACAGAAAATAGCAAAGTTGTATTTAAGGCTTACGCGCTTATGATTCGAAAAATACTATGGAATTTGACTCATCAGAAACTTCGTTATCCTATCCGTTTCCAGATTAAAAGTTTGTGAAATACCCTCACTGAAGCTACTAGGGCTGTCCTCTTAGATCCAGTAGCAGGAGAGGTCCCTCATACCCCGTTTACACACTTATTTTAAACAACATCATGCCAAAAACAATATTTCGTTGGCTATAACAATAAACAAGGCTCAAGGTCAGCGAGAGGGGTAATAGGAAATGCACAGAGGGGTGAGGGGATGAACACATAGAAGGGGAAGGAGGAAATGGACAGAGATAGAAGGGGGAAGGAGTTGGAGATGGACAGACAGAGGGGAGAGACGGAGGAGGACAGAGAGGAGCGGAGAAACAGATCAGGACGTATATCCGATTTCCATTCGTGTGCATCAGTTGCGAAGCATTGCCAGGTCCTCTAGTAAGATATAATTCTTCAGTACAAAGATATCTTAGTGCACGAAGGTTATTCCGAAAGTAAGTTCCGATCGGTTGCAAAATGGAAACAGCTGTGAAAATCCGATGAAGTTTTGCACAGATGTGTTGGGTAGTGTCTCTAGCATGATCGACGACCTTACAATGTCGCTCTTTTCAATTCTGAGACCACAGTGAGCACGTAAAGACGCCTAGGAAGCGGTGTCTCCCACCGAGTATGAAGATCAGGTAACAGATTTCGTCTGATGTCGTGCAGCACAGATAACATAACTGTCATTCGTTTCGTTCTTCATGACAGTTCTCGACCGCATTCTGCAGGGACAATGAAGATGCTCCTTCAGTTTTTTCGTTGGGAAGTGTTTGATAGCCCACAGGACAGCACAATTGGCTCGTTCTGAGTTTCGTCTCTGCTCACATGAAGCACAGCCTATGAAGTCAACATTTTGGCACAGACAACGAGCTGTAGACGAGCGTAGAGAATTGGCGGGAATCACAGGCAGCTGCCTTCTACGAGGTCGGTATTGGAAACTTGGTACAATGCTACGACAGATGTCTAAGTCGGAGAGGTGACTATGTACAGAAGTAGCTGGAAGGTGTAGCTAACTATTGCAAATAAAACATTTTTGATTTTCACAATGGTTTCCATTTTGCGACCGATCAGAACTTTCTTTCCGAACAGCCCTCGTACATCAAATGCCATCTTCCATGCAGGTAAAACATATTGTTAGGATTTGTTGTCTCGTCCATGTGTAGAACACCAGTGACACAAAATCAGTTCCGTTCTAACGAGAGGGATGGAGTTTAGCTATGACCTGACACTGAGTAGTTTTACGCATAAAAATAAGTTAACTTCTCTACGGAATGAATTCTCGCTGTGCAGTGGAGTGTGTGCAGGTTTAAAACTTCCAAGCAGATTAAAACTATGTGCCGGATCGGGACTTAAGCCCTGACCCTTTGTCTTCCGCCGGCAAATAATCTACCGATTGAGCTCTCCAGAGAATTCCTCCGCAAAAAGAAAATATTGCTGGTTCGAGTACCAGTCCGGCACACAGTTTTAATCTGCCACCTAGTTTCACGTGTACTTTACATGTTACACAAGTATAGGAAAAAGGACATGGAATATTTATTACTGTTGAAAAACCACTTCCAGCTCCAGACCTAATACATCTGTTCCATTAACGGACGCGTATGCTCAAAACAGACCTTTTAGCTGGCGAAGAGTGTTAGTGATAGCGTTTGGAACTTCCAAACAGGATAAAACTGACGACAGTGCGGTTTCTTTATGACTGCACCAGACACGTGAAAGTTGAACGCCGATTGGTTATCGCAATCTGCAGCACGTTTACCCACAGTCTCACAAAGCCCAACAAAATGCAGTGCTCTCCTTTGTTGCAGACCTAGTGCTAGAAATTACTTGTACAGGTTGGGCAAAATAATATGGAATCCGTGGCATAAATCAGTCATTTTACGAGCTTATAGTATACACTTGTCTTTTATTTTCCTCTTCTAGTACAGTAAACATCCATATTATCTCAGGACGTATTCTGACGATGATGGATGGTAGGGGTTTAACATACCGTCGACTATAGTGTCATTACAGGTGGCGTACTACCTCAGATTGTACAAGAACGAGGCAGAAGACGAAATTTTGATTGTTTAACATACGTATCTCAGTATAAACTCCAATTGATTTACGGAAATCTCGAAAAAGTTAAATCTTAGTGACAGGGCCGTAATTTCAATCCTGATTTCCCCTAAGGCGAGTCAACTAACACCTCGCTTGGTGGAAGGATATGGATTGGACAAATGTATGGAAATACCGCGGAAAATGCATGCTTAAACATAAACGCAGTTTCTAGCCACGCCTGGAGGCTGTGCTGTTGTATTTGACCATGAACGGCGCCTGTGCAATGTCCTCAACACGTTGTAAGTATCAAAGGTGTGAAGAAAAGTGTTCTAGATGGTTGTGAGAGCAGCTAAGTGAATTAAAATGTGGGCAAATTTTTGGTGCTCCTATGGTAGGTGCTTCCGTTAACCAAGGGAGCCGAAGTGTTTGGTGCATCAGGAGGCACCGTACCGTGTACAGGGAAAACAGGAAACCATCATCCGCAAATCCACAACGCGAAGGGAAGTTTATTGAGTGATCGTGGCGGACCATTGTTCAAGAGGATTTGGACCAAAAATAGGGGACGACTGCTGCAAAACATACTGCACAACTGGTTCTAGCACATGCGAACGCTGCCTACATCAAAACAACTCGAAGGGAGCTCAGTTAGCAGGAAACTACGGGACAACTGGAATTCCACAACAACTCACTCATCAGTGATGCAAATGCGTGCAACAGGGAAACGTGGAGTCGCACCCGTAAAACATAGACTACGGAACAATGAAAGAAAGTTATTTGATCGTATGAATCTTTTTGCGGGCTGTATACAACTTCTGATCGAGTTTACGTCCCAAGGGCGAAACATAATGGGGGTTAGGAAACGATGTTGTACACGGTTGCCAACTTCTGGCCGAATTGACGTCCCAGGAGTGAAACATAGAAGTGGTTAGCAAATGATTTGGGCAGTCATATCGTAGTATTAAATTGGATCTATGGTTTCTCTGCAGGGTGACCATTCTGGCTGATCAGGTCCATCCCTAGGTACAATGGTTGTTTTCCAGGAGTGATGCTGTGATCCAAGACAACCGGGCCCTTGTGCACAACGGCATGCATAATCCAGGACTGGTTTTATTTGCACCCTGGCCACCACAGTCACAAGATCACAATCTTTTTGAGCCTTTGTGGTCTACTTTGGAAAGAAGGTTGAAAGGTCTCTGTTGGATTCCTTTCATGTTAATTTCTTAAATCTGTTGTCATTTACGGCATAAATTCCACTTCTAAATTTACTGTGGTGTTTCTGACTCTATCTGGGAGGAGACTGAGCAGCGGAACGTGTTACTTTTACTCGTAATCAAGAACGATCTGTCACACTACTACACTTTAAAACACAGTTTATATGTAATTCATGTCACACAGTCTCATACAGAACCTACATCCGCTTTCTTTTATATACTGTATATGATAAAATACTGTCATCCCCCTTCCCTTCTGTGTGAAAGGATGAATGAGCAAATGTATTTCTAGTTGCATGCTTGATGGCAGCAGACAAGCCTGTCTGCTAGAGAACAGTAGGACCAAATTCGGAACAGGTAGCTACGCTTTCTAAAAGCAAAGAGGTTTCTATTCTTAGTATGGTCCTGTCCGTCCCTTGTCATGTTGGTATAGGAAGCTGCCTCTCTGGTCACTTCCGTTTCTATCAGTGAAGCACCCTCAGTAGGGGCCCAGGCCAGTGTGTCTGCAGCGAGCGTCTGAAGTGGTAAGATCTCCAGCTAAGCGCATCTCTGCTAAGTCCGTAGGACAATGGATTTCTTAAGTTCAGCTTAACTGAAAATTTAATCACCTTTATTTCAGGTTTCGATCTAAAATATCTTGTTATCTTAAATTGCAACGCAGTGTAATTCGAGTGTGAAGTTCAGAATATCTTCCAGTAGTTGCTTTGTCACTACTTTGTGAGTAAAGTGGAACCACGTGTTGATGATCTGTAACTCTAACTAAGATCATCAATCTTAAATGCGAATGTGCGTGAGATTATGACGTCTCGTCTTGACAATATTTTTCAATATAGAAACTTTTCTTTATGTTCAACCCACGTGGGGTGTACTTTGTGAGACCAGTACCACGTGCTTATACAATTGTTTGACCCATCAGGTGAATGGTAAGACGATAGTAACCAGTTCGAGGTTTTTCTGCGTTTCGATGTAATTTATTTGAATTATCAAAATGGTGTGGGTTCCTGTAGTCATGTCCTAGTTCATGAACCACGGGCAACGTATGAGTGGCCAAGTAAGTGGTCCCGACAGTCAGGATACCAGTCACTTTGGAATAAGGCTGGGCATCTCGGACATATTCTGAGTCGTGGTCACCTTTGTGCTCATACGGCAAAGACTACCAAATCCACCGGTTAGTCCCTCAACCGTTAGGGGTAAAACCCAATGGGACTCGGGGCAAGTAAGGCTAGCAACCTGCTTCCCTGGTACTTTAAATATGATGCTGGCAACAATCAGAGCAAAATGCCTCGGACCTTTGGAGGTGACGGAGTCCCACCTCTAACTGACAAACCAGGGACTCCTAAGATACGACTTGGCAAACAAATGGTAGTGAGATGGGGAGCTACTAATATCAATGGGGGCTACTCTGGGAAGAAGGTGGAGCTGGCAGAGGCTGCAAGTAAGATGGGGTTGGACGTCTTAGCTGTTAGTGACATTCGGGTAAGGGGTGAGAAAGAAGAGGGAGAATACAAGGTCTACCTGTCAGGAGTCAAAGCAGGAATAGCACAAGGGGGTGTAGGGCTTTACATCAGGAAAGAAATGGAACCCAGCGTAGTTGCAATATGGTATGTAAACGAACGACTGATGTGGATAGATTTGACAGTGTCTAGCAAGAAAATTAGGATTGTGTCAGCATATTCGCATTGTGAAGGGACAGATCAAGATAAGATGGATAGCTTTTATGATGCACTCAGTGATGTAGTTGTTAGAGTAAAGGACAAGGACAGTGTTCTGCTCATGGGTGATTTTAACGCCAGGATTGGAAATCGAACTGAAGGGTATGAAGAGGTTATGGGTAAATTTGGAGAGGATATGGAGGCCAACAGGAACGGGAAACAACTCTTGGATTTCTGTGCCAATATGGGCTTAGTAATCACAAACTCCTTTTTTAAACATAAGAACATTCACCGGTATACTTGGGAAAGCAGGGGAACCAGATCTGTCATCGACTATATAATAATAGATCAGGAATTCAGGAAGGCTGTGAGGGACACACGTGTATTCAGGGGATTCTTTGGTGACACTGATCATTATTTAATCTGCAGTGAAATTGGGATTGTGAGGCCGAAAGTGCAGGAGGTCAGGTCCATATGTAGGGGGATAAGAGTGGAGAAACTTCAGGATAAGGAAATCAGGCACAAGTACATAACAGCGATCTCAGAAAGGTACCAGTTAGTTGAATGTAGTCAATTACAGTCATTGGAAAAGGAATGGACAAGGTACAGGGACACAGTACTAGAAGTGGCTAAAGAATGTCTTGGAACAGTAGTGTGTAAAAGTAGGATGAAGCAAACAGCTTGGTGGAATGACACAGTCAAGGCAGCCTGTAAAAGGAAAAAGAAGGTGTATCAAAAATGGCTACATACTAGAACTCAGGTAGACAGAGAAAGTTATGTTGAAGAAAGAAACAAAGCCAAACAGATAATTGCAGCATCCAAGAAGAAATCTTGGGAAGACTTTAGAAACAGGTTGGAGACTATGGGTCAAGCTGCTGGAAAACCATTCTGGAGTGTAATTAGCAGTCTTCGAAAGGGAGGTAAGAAGGAAATGACAAGTATTTTGGACAGGTCAGGAAAACTGCTGGTGAATCCTGTGGATGCCTTGGGCAGATGGAGGGAATATTTTGAAGAGTTGCTGAATGTAGGTGAAAATACGATCAGATTTCGAGGTAGAATGGGATAGGAATGATGATGGAAATAGAATCACATTTGAGGAAGTGGAGAAAATGGTCAATAGATTGCAGTGCAATAAAGCAGCTGGGGTGGATGAAATTAAGTCGGAACTCATCAAATACAGTGGAATGTCAGGTCTTAAATGGCCACACAGGTAATTGAAATGGCCTGGGAGTCGGGACAGGTTCCATCAGACTGGACAAAAGCAGTAATCACACCAATCCTTAAACATGGAAACAGAAAAGATTGTAACAGCTACAGAGGTATCTCTTTAATCAGCGTTGTGGGTAAAATCTTCTCAGGTATTGTTGAAAGGAAAGTGCGAGTATTAGTTGAGGACCAATTGGATGAAAATCAGTGTGGGTTTAGGCCTCTTAGAGGTTGTCAGGACCAGATCTTTAGCTTACGGCAAATAATGGAGAAGTGTTATGAGTGGAACAGGGAATTGTATCTATGCTTTATAGATCTAGAAAAGGCATATGACCGGGTTCCTAGGAGGAAGTTATTGTCTGTTCTACGAGATTATGGAATAGGAGGCAAACTTTTGCAAGCAATTAAAGGTCTTTACATGGATAGTCAGGCAGCAGTTAGAGTTGACGGTAAAGTGAGTTCATGGTTCAGAGTAGTTTTAGGGGTAAGACAAGGCTGCAACCTGTCTCCACTGTTGTTCATATTATTTATGGATCATATGTTGAAAACAATAGACTGGCTGGGTGAGATTAAGATATGTGAACACAAAATAAGCAGTCTTGCATATGCGGATGACTTAGTTGTGATGGCAGATTCGATTGAAAGTTTGCAGAGTAACATTTCAGAGCTAGATCAGAAATGTAAGGACTATGGTATGAAGATTAGCATCTCCAAAACGAAAGTAATGTCAGTGAGAAAGAAATATAAACGGATTGAGTGCCAAATAGGAGGAACAAAGTTAGAACAGGTGGACTGTTTCAAGTACTTAGGATGCATATTCTCACAGGATGGCAACATAGTGAAAGAACTGGAAGCGAGGTGTAGCAAAGCTAATGCAGTGAGCGCTCAGCTACGATCTGCTCTCTTCTGCAAGAAGGAAGTCAGTACCAAGACTAAGTTATCTGTGCACCGATCAATCTTTCGACCAACTTTGTTGTATGGGAGCGAAAGCTGAGTGGATTCAGGTTACCTTATCAACAAGGTTGAGGTTACGGATATGAAAGTAGCTAGGATGATTGCAGGTACTAGTAGATGGGAACAATGGCAGGAGGGTGTCCACAATGAGGAAATCAAAGAAAAACTGGGAATGAACTCTATAGATGTAGCAGTCAGGGCGAACAGGCTTAGATGGTGGGGTCATGTTACACGCATGGGAGAAGCAAGGTTACCCAAGAGACTCATGGGTTCAGCAGTAGAGGGTAGAAGGAGTCGGGGCAGACCAGGGAGAAGGTACCTGGATTCGGTTAAGACTGATTTTGAAGTAATAGGTTTAACATCAGAGGAGGCACCAACGTTAACACTGAATAAGGGATCATGGAGGAATTTTATAAGTGGGCTATGCTCCAGACTGAACGCTGAAAGGCATAATCAGTCTTAAGTGATGATGAATTATTTTGCAGTTGCACTCTTTGTGTAAACCAAGTTGACCACGTGAAGCATGTGGTGTGATCATCAAATTAGCCCTCAGCAATTCTTTTCGGGAAGATTTCACAGAGAGTTAGTATGAATTTAGTATACCAGTGTGTGGCAATTTTATGATGGACAGGATTGCGCTATGAACGTAACTTCTTTGGGTGAAAATTGAATCGGTTGGTTGTGGTTAATTTCCTCTTGCATATGTTTCAACGTTCTTCGTGTGTTATTTTATGACTGCAGTGTTGTATGCAGTCTCCAAATCTTGGCTCCATATTGGATGTGTTCCGTAAGATTACAAACTCACATTTTCACACTCCTAAATAAGGCACCAGTTTAGCTATGAATCAAGTTTAATATGCTGAAATTTTGACGGAAAAGTGATCAATGTTAAAATAAATGTCCAAATATAAACTGATTTATTTATTTTTATTTAAATTCTCTTTATATATATATAATCACCGGTTGTCGCAAGACGACTATTAAAAGATTATAATGAATGTTAGCGTGGTTGGCAATTTGGTAAACTAAACTGGATACCTGGTGAAACAGTTGCTCAGTAATGCAAGGATAACTTAACTTCCCCAGATGGCTCACAGCTATTAACCCGCTTTTATTATCTTGAATATCAGCACCGCTTTCGGAACAACTTAATGCATTAACGTTACAAGGTTGTGTGATCGCTATCCCCTTCCATTTTCGTTACCTTACCAATATTTTGCGGGAATAATGATATAAGATTCACTTAAAAACCACACAGGACTTGCCTTTATCCTTTCCGAGAAGACTGGAAGCTGTTTTTAATTCCATCGGTTTACCTATATCATATTATGCATGGTAATGTGATTTATTTATTTATTTTTTTTGCATTTTTTGTCCAGCTCCTGTATAAGAAACACTGAAGCGAGGCATAATACTGATGTCTGTGTACATGGACATACTGAAAAATCGACATGAATTTATAAAAACAAAGTTCACATGCTGTTGAATAGAGTGATAATCGGTAACTGAATAGCTTTATACAGTCGTTACTTTCGTCAGAATGCCATGCAAAGTATTATTTGTTAGACAGTGGTTTTATGACGCAGCCGGATACAAAACAGAAAGATCACTACCACGGCCCTATCACCGAGTGGGAACCTAAATTGGTGCTACGTCCACTGGTGGAAAGAACTACACTGAGCTACAAAATTAAAGGATCACTTCTTCCAAACGCCGTAGTTGTCTCCCATTCCGACACATAAGTTTGAAATTTGGCTCCGAGGTCCCTACAACCTTCCTTCTGTAATAGTGCAAAAGCGTCGCACTCTCGGGCTCAGCGGCGCTTCGAACGGTAAGCTGTCGACAACTGCAAAATTGGCTACAGCTCAGCAATTCATGTGAACTTTAAGGTGCCATATTGGCACCACATTTCACAACACTTTTGCTCAACACACCGTAGACGAGTCACACGATGGAAAGCTTTTCAAAGCCCCTCCTAACACTTATATCAACCCTTCTTTTCCTGCCTCGGCCATGGGGGGTAGAACAGCAACACCCACCGTTGAATTCACGCAGTTTTCTTATGGGTGGCCGAGGGAAATATTTCACACACATCGCCCCTCAGAATCAACACGAAAAGGTTGGTTCAAATGGCTCTGAGCACTATGGGCCTTAACTTCTAAGATCATCAGTCCCCTAGAACTTAGAACTACTTAAACCTAACTAACCTAAGAACATCACACACATCCATACCCGAGGCAGGATTCGAATCTGCGACCGTAGCGGTCGCGCGGTTCCAGGCTGTAGCGCCTAGAACCGCTCGGCCACCACGACCAGCGACACGAAATGGCCTTAAGGGGTAGCATAAAGGGTGTCAATGAAACCGGCCTTTCCCATGGAACGTTCATTCTCACACTTTTGACTGTCGAAGACGACAATTTGCAGTCCGATGAGCAACAGGGTGACAATCTAGACAACTTTCGACAATATTGCCATCCCCTTGGGATCTCAACCCTGCTTTAAAAACAACATGGGGCTGCAACCCCACTGAACGTGATAGGACCCCTCTGGAGTGTAGTGAGACCGCAATTTTTTCTCTGGTTCAGGGTGGAACCACTAACGACCGTTCAAACGCATCCGACGTAATTTTAACTTGATCCGAAGCAGCAGAGAGGTTTTCTGCTTTTGCAGCACTTCTCTTTCGGGTCCTCCTGTGGCGCGATCACGGGACGGAAGTGTGTGAGTGCGGGGGGGGGGGGGGGGGTAGGAGTGAGGAGTGTAGCCCATTATCATGTGCGTGTGCGTGAATAAAAGAGCTAAGTTCTCCTAAGAGGTCCCCAGTTTGACAACGCCCGCGGTACCACACACTTGTTCAGCACTTTAAAAAAGGGCCTTGCGTAAACTTTGACGCCAGTTCAGTCTCGCTGCTGCTCTAGCGCCTGGAGGTAGGCTAACTGCATCTTGAGATTGGCGAAGGGGATGATTAACCCACAAGCGTTAGAGCAGACACGAGGCTGAATCGGTGTCGAAGTTTCTGAAAGGTACATTTTTTAACGTACCCAACAAAGGAGCGTGGTGTGGCCCAGAGGGTGTTGCGAACTGGGGGTGTTAGAGGGACAGAGGGACCCTTTACCATTTTATTAACGCATATGTTATTGTATCACCCCGTGTGATCATGTTATTGTTCGTGAAAAGAAAGCCCTGAAAAAACTAAAACACCTTTGCTGCATAAGGTCACTTTCGAATTTCGTCGAATAATTCTGAACGGTTCGTTGTGGGTAGGCAGCAAAACCTGCAGTCGGGCTACTCTCCAAAGGTGTCAGGTCACGTTAAATGTGGTTACAGCCTCAAGAAGTCTAGAACTTCACGTTGTTGCTCATCTCACTATAAACATTCGTCTTCGACAGCGAAATGTCTGTGAATCAATGGCCCATGGGAAGGGGTGGTTTCATTGGCGCAGCTTATGCTACCCCCTGAGGCATTTCCGTGTCAATTCTGAGTGGCAATGTGTCTGAAATGTTTCCTTCGGCCACCCACAAGGAATCCGCGTAATTGCAACAGTGGGTGTCGCGGTTCTGCCCTCCATCGCAGAGGCGACGAAAGATGGAATGAAATGTGGGTGAGAGGGGGATATGACGACTATCCGACGGCGTGACACGTCACAGAGGGGTTGGGCAGAGTTTCTGTCAAATTTCTTCCATTGTGACATCATAAACGCACCTTAAGCTCATATGAACTTCTGCGCTGTGGTCTCTTTTTCACAATTGACGACACCTTGCTGTTTCTAGTTTCACTGAACCCCAGAGTGACGTCGCAGGACACTACGCTTTTACACCGTTGCAGAGGAAGGTTGTTGATAACTTTGGGCCAAATTTCAAGCTTACGCGCAGGAGTATGAGAGAGTTATGTGATTTTAAAAAAGTGATCCTTTAATATTGTTCCCCAGTGTGTACATAGATTACTGACGTTACGACTGCTAGTACCGTCAGCCCTAATGACTAGCGATTAATAAAGCCAATTCCTCTTAAGTAACACGTGATCAAACATAGTTTCAAATCGAGGTCCAGTTCCAGAAAAGCGAGTTACCAGTTCACGTCCTTAATTACAGTAACGAAGGCGTCCAAAAATAATACGATTTACCTCATACGTTTTCTCGTGTACAAAAGATATTCATTCGGACTACATTTAGTGAAAATACATAAATATATACACTTTGCGATGAGAAAATTCCTGTAAACTCCTATGATAAATCATAAGCAAGCAAACACTGATGATACGTTGCCAAACAACTGAAGTTAAATCGTAGAACAAAAACTGTAAGCAGGAAGTACAATAATGAGCCAAAGCATTATGTCCATCTACTTAACAGCGTATTGGTCATCTTTTGCAAAGTAATACAGCTGCGGTTGTGCGTGAAATAGACTCTACAGGTTCTTAGTAGTTTTCCGGAGGTATCTGGCAGCAGATATCTACGCACTGGTCATGCAGTTCCAGTAAATTATTGGCCGGTGGTTTATGGGCACGTAGCTGCCGCCAAACAGCGTTAAAGATGTGTTCCGTTGTGCTCAGATCTGTCGGTATCGGTGGGCAAGACATTTACTGGATTTCGCTATTATTATTCTCGAACCAACATTACACGGTTATAGCCGTGCGATCTGGACAGCTATCTTGTTGGAAGATGGCATCACCGTTGGGGTATACATGAAGCACTAAGTGATGACACTGTGCCCACTGACATAGTAATTGACGATCTCGTTGGCTCAAAATGGGAACACGTGGTGACGGTCTGCTGCGGTTCAACAATAGGTGCTGAGCGGTGTGCTCCCAAAAACTTACTCTTGCACTAACAGAGTCAGATCTGCCACAGTTCGCCGCCTATCCTGATTTACTCGAACAGATAAGCGTCTGCCGTACACGTTCTGTGATGAAACGTGAAGAACTAACACCATGTTACCTACTGGTAGTTTTGCCGTCCTTGAGTCACTTTGCTCAGAATCTCACGGCAGCAGCACGTCAATAGCCGCCAAGTTTCGCCATTTCCGAGGTGCTCGTTCCCAGACACATGGCCGTAACGATCAGCCTCTGTGAAAGTCCCTTATGTGAGTGGATTTCCCAGTTTCCCAGCATTCAAACTAGAGTGATTCCCTATTCGTCTCTACACCGTTACGTGCTGGAGTTTAGTGTTGGGCGGTGGTCATAGTACTATAGTGAATTATAATTATTTGAAAAGTTTCAGAACTTTCACACACTTATTGCAATTTCGCTGCATGTCAGAGTGGTCATAAGAAGACTTCATATTTAGCAATAAGTAAACTGTACAGCACAACAGTTTTGTAAGGAGGAATTAAAGTGGCAAGCGGTGAAAACATATTCATTTAAGACATGTTGGCCTTGGGCTCAAGCGAGACTGCGAATATTATGACCCTTTAATCTAAAATAAGATAAAATCCTTCACGATATTGAAGAAGGTGCTCTGCTTGTATTACAATTAACGGCACAGTCGTTATTATTACATAAAACATTTCAGACACAGCAAAGGTGGTCCAGGCGACTGTGGTAAGAGGCTATCACTCTCTGACGAGGTTGAGTGTCATTTTCGAAACTGTGTTTTTAGAGGATCTCAAGTGACTTTAGAAGCCAATCCTGGAGCTTCATAATTTTCCACGTTGTTGAGACACATTTGTTCTGGTGGGGACTGGCTCCATAGTGATGCTTAGCTTCAGGAGCTCCTGTTGTTTCCTAGCATTGGGCTTGACAGTTTCTGTTTTCCGACTCAGTCGCTCGGAGTGCTGAATTCTTTCACAAACATTACGACGGCATCCTGGACGATTAATTACATTAGGTCCTCAGTTATCAATTTCAATTTGACATCTTTTCGTGTTGTCCTCTAATACATCTTCGTATCGTTTTTATGGTCTTCGTAGTTTTCTTTCACCATCGTTTATCTGGGAATAAATAATTTGTTTTGGTAGACGGCATTCTGGCGTACGAACAATTTTGCCCATCCAACGAATTTGATGCTTGATTATCAGGGTTTCAGTGATAGAAGAGTTTGCTTCTTCCAGAACACTGATGTTAGTGCTCCTATCTTGCCGTTTCACTCTTAGGATCGTTCTCAGCCAGCTCTGATAGAAAGTACTTTTTCAGACATCGTATGTGCCTTGTGTAAGTAGTCCATGTTTCGCACCCACATATATTAGATGGTACAATAGTTTCTTGGTATACATAGAACTTGATCTTAATGTTGATGTTATGATTATCAAAAACCCTTACCCGAATACAACCAAATGTCGTACATTTGAAGAGGTGTTGGAAGGTATGGGAAGAGTTCTATATTCTTCAGGACTTTGCCTCGGACTGTGATTGTTGTGCGTATGAGGATATGAGGTGGAGGTTGATGTAGGATCTGCATCTTTTGGATGTTAAGGCTTAGTCCAATGCTCGTATATGCATCATCACATGCAAACCATCGTACAATACGCGTTAGATGAGTGCCAAGCAAGATCGTAAGAGATGGAAAAGAACCACCGTGGTACAACAACCGAGTTAGAAAACTGCTGCGGAAGCAAAGGGAACTTCACAGCAAACATAAACATAGCCAAAGCCTTGCAGACAAACAAAAATTACGCGAAGCGAAATGTAGTGTGAGGAGGGCTATGCGAGAGGCGTTCAATGAATTCTAAAGTAAAGTTCTATGTACTGACTTGGCAAAAAATCCTAAGAAATTTTGGTCTCATGTGAAAACGGTAGGTGGATCAAAACAATATGTCCAGGCACTCTGTGACCAAAATGGTACTGAAACAGAGGATGACACACTAATGGCCGAAATACTAAATATCTTTTTCAAAAGTTGTTTCTCAGAGGAAGACTGCACTGTAGTTCCTTCTCTAGATTGTCGCACAAATGACAAAATGGTAGATATCGAAATAGACGACATAGGGATAGAGAAACAATTAAAATCGCTCAAAAGAGGAAAGGCCGCTGGACCTGATGTGATACTAGCTCGATTTTACACAGAGTACGCGAAGGAACTTGACCCCATTCTTGCAGCGGTGTACCGTAGGTCTCTAGAAGAGCGTAGCGTTCCAAAGGATTGGAAAAGGGCACAGGTCATCCCCGTTTTCAAGAAGGGACGTCGAACAGATGTGAAGAACTATAGACCTACATCTCTAACGTCGATCAGTTGTAGAGTTTTGGAACACGTATTGTGTTCGAGAATAATGACCATTCTGGGGACGAGAAATCTACTCTGTAGGAATGAACATGGGTTTCGAAAGGACGATCGTATGAAACCCAGCTCGCGCTATTCGTCCACGAGACTCAGAGGGCCATAGGCACGGGTTCCCAGGTAGATAACGTGTTTCTTGACTTCAGCAAGGCGTTCGATACAGTTCCCCACAGTCGTTTAATGAACAAAGTAAGAGCATATGAACTATCAGACCAATTGTGTAATTGGATTGAAGAGTTCTTAGATGACAGAACGCAGCATGTCATTCTCAGTGGAGAGAAGTCTTACGAAGTAAGAGTGATTTTAGGTGTGCCGCGGGGGAGTGTCGTAGGACCGTTGCTATTCACGACATACATAAATGACCTTGTGGACGACATCGGAAGTTCACTGAGGCTTTTTGCGGATGATGCTGTGGTATATCGAGAGGTTGTAACAATGAAAAATTGTACTGAAATGCAGGAGGATCTGCAGCGAATTGACGCATGGTGCAGGGAATGGCAATTGAATCTCAATGTAGACAAGTGTAATGTGTTGCGAATACATAGAAAGAAAGATCCGTTATCATTTAGCTACATTATAGCAGGTCAGCAACTGGAAGCAGTTAATTCCATAAATTAGCTGGGAGTAGGCATTAGGAGTCATATAAAATGGAATAATCATATAAAGTTGATCGTCGCTAAAGCAGATGCCAGACTGAGATTCATTGGTAGAATCCTAAGGAAATGCAATCCGAAAACAAAGGAAGTAGGTTACAGTACGCTTGTTCGCTCACTGCTTGAATACTGCTCAGCAGTGTGGGGTCCGTACCAGATACGGTTGATAGAAGAGATAGAGAAGATCCAACGGAGAGCAACGCGCTTCATTACAGGATCATTTAGTAATCGCGAAAGCGTTACGGAGATGATAGATAAACTCCAGTGGAAGACTCTGCAGGAGAGACGCTCAGTAGCTCGATACGGGCTTTTGTTGAAGTTTCGAGAACGTACCTTCATCGAGGAGTCAAGCAGTATGTTGCTCCCTCCTACGTATATCTCGCGAAGAGACCATGAGGATAAAATCAGAGAGATTAGAGCCCACACAGAGGCATACCGACAATCCTTCTTTCCACGAACAATACGTGACTGGAATAGAAGAGAGAACCGATAGAGGTACTCAAAGTACCCTCCGCCACACACCGGCAGGTGGCTTGCGGAGTATGGATGTAGATGTAGATGTATATTGTTGTTGGATCTCCCTTTGAAGTGTAAAGAACGACAATATCATCTGCACGTTGAAGTCCAGTGATGCTTTTAGTGAGTAAATTAGTCTTGGCCAATAGTATACTAAGATGTTAATGTTCTTCGCAGGACACGTGTTTCAGATAAGTTTTTCTACAAGCATCTATTTTGATTTAGTCGAAGCCCTTGACAAGATCTATGAATGTGCAGAGGATGTCCCTATTCTCTGCATTTCTCCTGCGTTAGTTTAGCAAAGAAAACAAAATCTGTGGTACTGCGGTTAGGTCGAAATTCACACTGTGTTTCACGCAAACAATCTTCAGTGAGAGGTTTCAGGCGGTTGGATATAATTCGAGCAAGTATTTTTCTAGAAGTAGATGGAAGGGATATTCCACGGCAATCACCACAGTCAGTTCTGTCGCCTTTTTTGAAGATGGTAACTATCGGTGCAGCTCTGAATGATTTTAGTGCTCCTATATTTTGACAATGGGCATTAGTTTATGTTCAGCGAGAATTCGTCCCATTTTTTGGGAAATTCACCAGGAATTCAATCATATCCGGTGGATTTGTTGGTTTTGAGTTACTTAGAGGCTGTCTCACTTCTTGTAGAGAAGGAACATCGTCAAGAACAAGACAGTGTTACCGCCTTAGCACTATGACATTCGGCATCACAACTTACGCATGTATGCTGCAGGTTGCGTCGTTGCAGGCGTGACCTATAAAACTTACGCACGTGCACTGCAGGTTGCGTGGTTGCAGGCGCGACCTATAGAGAATGCCTAACAGTTGAAGTAAAGCTGAAAACGTCTAAGCCCCACAAAAACTACGGGTCTAGATAGAATTTTTCGTATTATAATGTAACGCCCTGTTAGACTGTGACATAACTTAGCTGAAGAACGCAGACTGTTTTGTGTCTTCTGGACTGTGTCTGTATTGCTGCACGCCACTCATTCCTTCGTGACGAGCGTGTTGATGAGCTTATATTTTATTACATTTCATTATTTTTAATCGTAAATTTTATACCACTGTCTTACAACGTGACCAACAACCGGACTCTCCGTTTCCCCCTCTCCACTCCCCCAATCCGAAGTACCTGGTTCTGAGACCCTGAGACCGTGAACAGAATCTCTATAGTTAATGTCTGAGAAACATAAGCGATTGAAAGTTATTTAAAAGGAAATCAGAAAATTTACTACAGAAAACTAACTCAAACAAAAAGCATAGGAGAAACAGTGGGAAACTAAAAGACGTAAATTCCCTACAAAACTTAATTCTCACAGGCAGATACAGAAAAATGGGTCATAAGACTTGCTGTAATGCAACGAGATCATATCACCTACCCTTTAATGAAGAGTGCCGACATGACGAAAAATGCAGAACACTTCATCCAGAAAAAAATTAAGTGACTTAGATATAACCTCTAAAGTAAAGAGGGACTCAATACGGTTTTTACCTATTTCTTTATTATGTTATTCATAGCTGTTATTTTTGGGTAACTGTAGTATATATTTCAGAACGAAACTCAGTCTTCAGATGCACAGATATTTTCATATCGCTTTACAGATTTCAACGAATTAATTTGTCGTCTTCAGAAACCTACAAAATTAACGATACTATAAATCAGTGGCGCTTGGTCGTACATTTACTTAACGTACAAGAAGTGTATTACAGCAACTTACTAAGCGTTATTTTAGGAAATGTCAATATCTTCTTCACAGAAGCTTAATGCCATGATATGTCCAAAGCTGTACATATTGTATGTGATTATTGTAAACACAGATCGACCAGATCGACGATATATGGTAAGTGAATAACATATAGGTACATGTCAAGATGTTTTGTCAACAGCAAGGAACATCCATAAATGCATATGAAAAGTGTAACTAAATCATATAATGAAGTTATATATAACACTGTTGGAAAACATGGCACATAGCTCTAGTGTCTAAAGAGAATGGGTTGATTTCACATTTTATAAGAAATGCTATACAATAAAAATAGTGTATATTTCTCAATGCAAGTTGATCGTTCAACAAATCTTTCGAATTTAGGTAAAAATGTTAAAATATTTCAAATCCAAGAAGGTTCATTTTGTAACCATTGCCAACTATATGCAAAATCTCCGTGTTAAGCCAGGATGGAGGAGGAAGGTGCTTTTCTCAATTTTCAGATGTTCTGCAAAAGTTGACTTATATGAATTCTCACAGTATTTGTTGAGCAAGTGCTCAGGAAATCGGGTATATTTTATATGCCCAGATTTGAAAAATTTGTCAGCTGGAGGTTTCACATTATGTGTGAAGACCAACTTGGTGATATTAATCATAGTAAATGACATAACGATATCATATTTTTTAAACAAATTAGCTATACAACATGAGTTAGCACCTAGAAATGAGATAATAATGTATTTCTTAACAGTAAGGCCATTTTTATTAAGTGTAGAAGAATTTATGTTCATGTTGGTTTAATTGTTACAAAGTTTTTGTACAAGAATTGCTTCATATCCGTTTTTGAGCGCTATGTACTTCATGTTAGTAAGTTCTTTACCAATTAATTTCTTGAAACCACTATAGTGAAACAAAAAATCTTTGCCATTGACTACTGAATTTTATTCTCAAATGTAATTGTTTATTTAGCTTGATCACATTAGTGACTTCAGACCCTCTTTTATATCGCACAAGAATTTTATGCATAGCGTATGTTAAATATTATTATGTATTTAAAAATGATAATTTTAATATAATAAATAATGATAAAGTCGTAGTAATAGTCACAGTGTGAATAACAGTACTGCCAAAGAAGTAATAGCGTTAACACTAGCTGTACTACTAGTACTTCTATTACTGTTTCAAATAATAATAGTAAAAATAATAATATTTGTTACAGTGGCAGACACAAAATGTATTTATGGCCGTTGAAAAGTGATATTTTACGACATAGCGAATTCTGGGTACAAAAAACGTAGATATTATGCACCAGTTAGGGACTTCGGGAAATACGAAGGGTCTAGACGGAAAGAGAAGTACATAGTTGTAATGTGATAAGAGCTCATACGATACAAAGGTGGACACTATTTTTGTTCCAGTTAATGTCATGAACTGTCTTTTGAAGATGACGATGGTATTCAGTTTTCCGCGATTGCGAGAAAGGTCATTCGGAAGCCGGATTCCTGCTAATGAGGAGGATTTCGAGGAGGCGGTTTAGTGATAGAGTTGGACAGGGACGATTTTGTTCTTTTGAGATAAAGTATTTCTGCTATGTTCTTCGGATAAGTGAACTCATGTCGAAAATCGATGTGAGGGGCTGCACACGTTTCCGAGACGATAGAGGAGACAGTATGTGCATATCTTTGCACTTGCCTGTGTGTAGTCAGGATAGCTGTGTACAAAATGGTGAAAAGTGAACTAAAATCTAACGTCAAAGATACATCGTACACAGGCGATTCTGAGAATGACCCTCTTGACACACATTCATCACTCAGTGTGTAAATCTACACTCAGGTGGATTAATCAGAAACTAATGCTGTGAATAATGGAGTGTCAAAATTAAAGTCAACGTCAACTACAGAAAATGTATTTTAACTGAAACTCTGTCGTGCTGCAGGTTGCATTGATACAGCAGCCATCGACAAACATTAACAATCTGATTCAAGAGACTTAAAATTTGATGAGGAATGGAATTGGAAAACTTTGTAAGTGCCATATCCGACATTTTTCAGAGGAATGAAACAGCAATATTATGTTTGTACATAACTAATGTGTATCCAAAACGTTACGAAGGTATTCTGATAAAATATAATTATGCTGTTCACCACATCACCGCAAAAGATAATGGACCAAATTAGAACATTCTAAGACAATATCAGAAACTGATTGCTTCTAATTACCAATAACAATGCTTTTACAAGTTGATCCATCCAAAGAAGATGACAGCAACCAGTCACTGTTAAAAATGCTATTTATTTACACAAAACTGACAGGTTCCTCTTCAGACGTTTTTGCACATTTACATTACATTTGTTGTCGTATATATTAGTTGTTGGTTTGTTTTCCAACAAATAATATAAACCACCCCAAATAGTGCCGGTAATAGCTTCAACCGACAGGTCTCCAGACAACTGTTTACATTTCTGTAATATTTGTTGTTGTTTGCGTTAGTTATCGTAATAAACAGCCACTAACTAATGCAGACATTAACAAATGTAATATAAAAGTGAACAGCCGTCTGAACGTGAGCCTGTCAGTTTGCAACCGGTAGCACAGCTATTTGTGTAATCAAACAGCATTATTAACAGTGGATTGTTGCTGTTTTCTTCTTTGCAAGAATCACGTATATTTGTACATCTTGTACACAGCCACATTCTCAAAAATGTCGGTTTTGGGCGAAATAGTCCCTAGTGCCATTGATACTTAGGCACTAAGTTTCATTTGTGACAATCAGAGTAGATATACACAGGATTATTGTTTTAATTAGTAGAATTGTAGGCAAAAAAACTACATCTCAAATATTGTAAATTCTGGGATTGTAGTGGAGAGCACAGCTTGCCACAAAAACCCTGCGCCATTACTACCGCATGTTTGAAAGACTTTCTCGATGGTTTGGCATGTAGATGAAGTCTAATAATATGCAACAATGTACCGAGAACAAAGTAGCACTGAAAACGCGTTTTGTGGAAAAAAGGCTTTTATAACGTTTTCCATTTCCACTCTTCAGATGTCCACACACAAATAAGTGAACTGCGTTGTAATTTCAGATCACTGCAGAGACTTTTAGCCACTTTCAGAAAGGGATAGCACAAACTAAAACAAAGCAAGCGCTTTTATGGATTCTGTTAGACGCCTGCTTAGTCGTACTACTCATATGTATCTCATCCTGCCACTGGGATAACAGTTTTTTTGCTTCTTGCCAGGATAAATAAACAAAAAAAATTATATGTAAAAAATTTTCCAACCTTGTCATTATTTCCAAGAGAAAATTATTTGCTCATAATCGCTTCCTTACTTCATCGCTAACTTATGGCCAAGTTTCTAACACTTAGTCTAAACTTCAGTACAACATGCACGTGATCTTACAACAAAAATAAATATTCCGGGTTAGTCAAACGTGATAATGATGTATCGCCTTATAAAAAAGACGTTCATGTAGAAATGCAGCCGGTCCAATTGCTCATTAATCTATAACTTTCTGCCGTTTGCAGCCACAGTCCATAATTAATGAAAAATATTAAGTAATTTATTTATCTATAATATGTCAAAGGCTGTATTGCGTTGGTAAGAAAAGAAGCAGAATGGATTAAATGAATTATAAATTAAAACAAAAGTTGTGATACCTATAAGAAATACAAGGAATGCCATATTCTGATAGTTTATTGTGGTCGAGTAGAAGCAACAACAGACAAAATGAAAATGAATTAATAGATTGCAGATATACCAATTTGAAAAACATGAAAGAGAACACAACATATTAAATAATTTTTTAACAGTTATGTCTAAACAGTGAAAGATAATCCGATCATAAACAACGGAAATGGATTTTTTAATTTAAAATACGAGTAACTCTAATTTCTGCCTATTCTCAATCCAAGAAGTATTTGACAACAAGGTTTTGCATACTGGAATCCATATTCAAAAATTAAAATAGCAGACATTGAGAACAAGAAAATATAATTTCTGCAGTGAACGTTATTAGAACAAGCTGTGAACAACTGATAACGAAGAAAAAACGTAACGCTTGCCTCTTCCCAACATTATGATATATTCGAACAGATATCGTAACAGAATCGATAAAGAACTAAACAGGTAATTGAAATCTCATAACCTCCTTTCAGTCAGTGAAAAAAAGGTTCCACTGAGAATGTTTCAAGCTTCCGGCTAAATGTAAGGCCAGTAAACCAATTATGGCTACACAGTAAGACATCAATGAAAACGATTGATATTATTAAAACTGGGAGAGGTGTGTCGAACATTTATCACTGAAACAGCTGCTTTGAAGCAGCTGCAGGCAAAGTGCTTAACGAAGCTGGGATGCTCCGTAGGGTACAATTTAGAACCATATAGACGAAAGAAGTTAAGAGGGCTTACGGGTGGTAGGCGCCGTTAAGAAGAAGACCATCCAGCAGAAGGCTGCCCGGAGGATAGCGCGGCACCGCATCCTGGCTGCTTCACTGCACACTGTAGACTGCTGACCAGAGCTAGTCGTCCAGTCCCCACCACCGCGCTTCCCCCACCATCGCTCTTCATACCCTTTCTAGCACAGCCAAAGGCCAGCAGAGCCCTATGACTGTAGTGCCATGGTTCACGTACAGTCAGAAAAGGCACACGGCTCTTCATAAAAACTTCAGTGTCAAGTAATTACCGCGACAATATATAATTACGCTGCTGAAAGTCAGCAAAATACAGCGAACACCTTCATAATAGTGTTTGAAGGTATCCTTGACATCCTCACTATCATGAGTCTTCTTGAGCGAGCCGACTAATATACAGTACCTGTTCCGAAGTATCCAGACACCTATTAGTGGGCGGGTGTCCACCCTTCACTTTCATGACGTCTTGGACGCCGATGGGGACACTTTCAGTGAGATATCGGAATGTTTGAGGAGGAATGTCAGCCCGTTGTACCTCAAGCTCCGAAACTGTAGAAGGCAGTGGTGGGCGCCAGGTTCCGGAGAGAAGTCGACGTCCGAACTCATCCCTAGGGTTATTATTAAAAAGAAACAGTCTTAGTCGCGAAAATATTGTTTTAATCACTAGTTTCGATTTTGTAGGGCATCATCGTTGTTGTTTATAACAAGCTTAGACACTCCTTGGCATGTTGTCCAAAAGATAGTCCAGACATTGCTGTTCAGGCCAGTGCAACCCTTAAACGGTGCTCTTCTAGAGTCTTCCAGTAAACGAGCAGGCTTCCTCCGATGACACACTACAAGTTAGTACTGATCTCAGGCATATACAGTGAGGTTAATGTCAGCAGATACCACAGAACATTGCATACAGATGGCTCCTGTCTCCTTGAGGAAGACGGTAAAATGGTTCAAATGGCTCTGAGCACTATGGGACTTAACATCTGAGGTCATCAGTCCCCTCGAACTTAGAACTACTTAAACCTAACTAACCTAAGGACATCACACACATCCATGCCCGAGGTAGGATTCGAACCTGCGACCGTAGCGGTCACGCGGTTCCAGACTGAAGCGCCTTTAACCGCGTGCCCACACTGGCCGGCGAACACGGTAAAGTGATGGCAGCTTTGAGCGCGGACATAAATCCATCGCAAAATTGTTGACTAAAGGACTGGATAATAGGTTGTAGTATCTAGTCCCAATATTTCACAGTCCTGAGGCTATCCTCGATAGCGATGAGAAGCACCAGCCTCCTGTATGTAATGCCAGCCCAAAATATGAGCCCTCCTCCATGCTCGACCAGTGGGACGGTATTTCGGAGGCGTGTCATGGTACCTGGCAGCCGGCACATTCTCCTGCGAGGGTCATCAGGCACCAGACAAATGCAGTAGTTTTACGTGAAGATAAATCGACACCAGTGATCCAGGTTCCATTTCTGGAGCCCCCTTACCCATCTTCTTCGCACACCATGTCTTATAAGTGATTTGTGCTGTTGTTCGTGATGGATAACTAGAAGGCAAATTGATCTTTTGGAAAAGTTTCCGCGCAACGTTGTAAATCCAGACCTCCCATTTGCCTCCATAAGTTAGTACGCAGTTGTATTGCATCTCCTCGGAATACCTAAGAGTCAAGTTATTGCAAAGATATGTAGACAGCGGTCGTCAGCTGATATTGTTGATAGCAGTCGAACACTGCGAGGCAGATCTTTAGTGTCTTGTGTCTCATGACAGCGGATGAATGTAAGTACAGCGGGCAGCTTCCCTTGCTGATGAAGGTTCTTACTGCAAAGTGACCATGTGCGTACTCAGGATACAGGTTTACCGTAATCTCCACTATGCCACTATGCATGGGATGTACATAGAGTTTTCCTCGAGGGAGTAGAGAAAGTGTCATTTCATTACCACTCTCAGTGAGTCAATCTGTGGCCACTACAATTGTCTGAGTCATGCTATTATCATATTCAAACACAGGATCTCATGCTGGGAATTACTGATGTATTGAACTGAGATGGTAACGAAATAGGTATTAACTGAAATCTCGGACGGTGTTCAGGAAAGATAGATTAGGCAAAAATTGGTGGTGGAGTGTTTGTGTCTGTCAGTAGTGGTTTATCTTGTAGTGAAGTCGAAGTAGATACTCCGTGTGAATTGGTATGGTAGCCGAACTAAGTTAATAATTGGCTCCTTCTACGTGACCCCCAGACTCCGATGATATAGTTGCTGAACAGTTCAGAGAAAATTTGAGTCTCGTAACAAATAAATACCCCACTCATACGGTTATAGTTGGTGGGGACTTCAACCTTCCCTCGATATGTTGGCAAAAATGCTTGTTCAAAACCGGTGGTAGGCAGAAAACATCTTCCGAGATTGTCCTAAATGCTTTCTCCGAAAATTATTTCGAGCAGTTAGTCCACGAACCCACGCCAATTGTAAATGGTTGCGAAAACACAAATCCAGAGCTAATAGAGAGCATCATGACTGATACAGGGATTAGTGATCACAAGATCGTTGTAGCTAGGCTCAATGCCGTTTCTTCCAAATCTACCAGAAACAAACGCAAAATAATTTTATTTAAAAAAGCGGATAAAGTGTCACTAGAAGCCTTCCTAAGAGACAATCTCCATTCCTTCCGAAGTGACTATGCAAATGTAGACGAGATGTGGCTCAAATTCAAAGATATAGTAGCAACAGCAATTGAGAGATTCATACCTCATAAATTTGTAAGAGATGGAACTGATCCCCCTTGGTACACAAAACAGGTCCGAACGCTGTTGCAGAGGCAACGGAAAAAGCATCCGAAGTTCAGAAGAACGCGAAATCTCGAAGATTGGCTAAAATTTACAGACGCGCGAAATTTGGCACGGACTTCAATGCGAGATGCCTTTAATAGGTTCCACAACGAAACATTGTCTCGAAATTTGGTAGAAAATCCGAAGAAATTCTGGTCGTATGTAAAGTACACAAGCGGCAAGACGCAGTCAATACCTTCGCTGCGCAGTGCCGATGGTGCTGTTACCGACGACCGTGCCGCTAAAGCGGAGTTATTGAACGCAGTTTTCCGAAATTCCTTCACCAGGGAAGACGAATGGAATATTCCAGAATTTGAAACACGAACAGCTGCTAGCATCAGTTTCTAAGAAGTACATACCTTAGGGGTTGCGAAGCAACTCAAATCGCTTGATACGGGCAAGTCTTCAGGTCCAGATTGTATACCGATTAGGTTCGTTTCAGCTTACGCTGATACAATAGATCCCTACTTAGTAATCATATACAACCGCTCGCTCACCGATAGATCTGTACCTACAGATTGGAAAATTGCGCAGGTCGCACCAGTGTTTAAGAAGGGTAGTAGGAGTAATCCATCGAACTACAAACCTATATCATTGACGTAGGTTTGCAGTATGGTTTTGGAGCATATACTGTATTCAAACATTATGAATCACCTCGAAGGGAACGATCTATTGATACGTAATCAGCATGGTTTCAGAAAACATCGTTCTTGTGCAACGCAGCTAGCTCTTTATTCGCACAAAGTAATGGCCGCTTTCCGGAAAGCTTTTGACACCGTTCCTCACAAGCGACTTCTAATCAAGCTGCGGGCCTATGGGGTATCGCCTCAGTTGTGCGACTGGATTCGTGATTTCCTGTCAGTAAGGTTGCAGTTCGTAGTAATAGACGGCAAATCATCGAGTAAAACTGAAGTGATATCAGGTGTTCCCCAGGGAAGCGTCCTGGGACCTCCGCTGTTCCTGATCTATATGAATGACCTGGGTGACAATCTGAGCAGTTCTCTTAGGTTGTTCACAGATGATGCTGTAATTTACCGTCTAGTAAGGTCATCCGAAGACCAGTATCAGTTGCAAAGCGATTTAGAAAAGATTGCTGTATGGTGTGGCAGGTGGCAGTTGACGCTAAATAACGAAAAGTGTGAGGTGATCCACATGAGTTCCAAAAGAAATCCGTTGGAATTCGATTACTCGATAAATAGTACAATTCTCAAGGCTGTCAATTCAACTAAGTACCTGGGTGTTAAAATTACGAACAACTTCAGTTGGAAAGACCACATAGCTAATATTGTGGGGTAGCCAAAGGTTGCGTTTCATTGGCAGCACACTTAGAAGATGCAACAAATCCACTAAAGAGACCGCTTACACTACACTCGTTCCTCCTCTGTTAGAATATTGTTGCGCGGTGTGGGATCCTTACCAGGTGGGATTGACGGAGGACATCGAAATGGGAAAGGGGAGAGAGTGTGGCAGATATGATACGCGAGTTGAGATGGAAATCATTAAAGCAAAGACGTTTTTCAAAAAAATGGTTCAAATGGCTCTGAGCACTATGGGACTTAACTGCTGTGGTCATCAGTCCCCTAGAACTTAGAACTAGTTAAACCTAACTAACCTAAGGACATCACAAACATCCATGCCCGAGGCAGGATTCGAACCTGCGACCGTAGCGGTCTTGCGGTTCCAGACTGCAGCGCCTTTAACCGCACAGCCACTTCGGCCGGCAAAGACGTTTTTCGTCGCGGCGAGATCTACACTACTGGCCATTAAAATTGCTACGCCAAAAGAAATGCAGATGCTAAACGGGTATTCATTGGACAAATATATTATACTAGAACTGACATGTGATTACATTTTCACGCAATTTGGGTGCATAGATCCTGAGAAATCAGTTCCCAGAACAACCACCTTTGGCAATAATAACGGCCTTGATACGCCTGGGCCTTGAGTCAAACAGAGCTTGGATGGCGTGCACAGGTACAGCCGCCCATGCAGCTTCAACACGATACCACAGTTCATAAAGAGTAGTGACTGGCGTATTGTGACGAGCCAGTTGCTCCGCCACCATTGACCAGACGGTTTCAATTTGTGAGAGATCTGGAGAATGTGCTGACCAGGGCAGCAGTCGAACATTTTCTGTATCCAGAAAGGCACGTACAGGACCTGCAACATGCAGTCGTGCGTTATCCTGCTGAAATTTTGGGTTCCGCAGGGATCGAATGAAGGGTAGAGGCACGAGTTGTAATACATCTGAAATGTAGCGACCACTGTTCAAAGTGCCGTCAATTCGAACAAGAGATGACCGAGACGTGTAACCAATGGCACCCCATACAATCACGCCGGGTGATACGCCAGTATGGCGATGACGAATACGCGCTTCCAATGTGCGTTCATCGCGATGTCGCGAAACACGGATGCGACCATCATGATGCGTTAAACAGAATCTGGATTCATCGGAAAAAATGACGTTTTACCATTCGTGCAGACAGGTTCCTCGTTGGGTTCACCATTGCAGGCGCTCCTGTCTGTGATGCAGCGTCAAGGGTAACCGCAGCCATAGTCTCCGAGCTGATAGTCCGTGCTGCTGCAAACGTCGTCGAACTGTTCGTGCAGATGGTTGTTGTCTTGCAAACGTCCCCATCTGTTGATTCAGGGATCGAGACCTGGCTGCACGGTCCGTTACAGCCATGCGGATAAGATTCCTGCCATCTCGACTGGTAGTGATACGAGGCCGTTGGGATCCAGCATGGCGTTCCGTACTAACCTCCTGAACCCACCGATTCCATATTCTGCTAACAGTCATTGGATCTCGACCAACGCGAGCAGCAATGTCACGATACGATAAACCGCAATCGCGATAGGCTACAATCCGATCTTTATCAAAGTGGGAAACGTGATGGTACGCATTTTTCCTCCTTACACGAGGCATCACAACAACAATTTCGCCAGGCAACGCCGGTCAACTGCTGTTTGTGTATGAGAAATCGTTTGGAAACTTTCCTCATGTCAGCACACTGTTGGTGTCGCCACCGGCGCCAACCTAGTGCGAATGCTCTGAAAAGCTAATAGTTTGCATATCACAGTATCTTCTTCTTGTTGATTAAATATTGCGTCTGTAGCACGTCATCTTCGTGGTGTAGCAATTTTAATGGCCAGTAGTGTATTTACGAAATTTCAGTCACTAACGTTCTCTTCCGAATGCGAAAAAATTTTGTTAAGCCCAACCTACATAGGTAGGAATGATCATCAAAATAAAGCAAGAGAAATCAGAGCTCGAACAGAAAGGTTTAGGTGTTCGTTTTTCCCGTGCGCTGTTCGGGAGTGGAATGGTAGGGAGACAGTATGATTGTGGTTCGATGAACCCTCTTGCCAAGCACTTAAATGTGAATTGCAGAGTAATTATGTAGATGTAGATGTAGATGTAGAACTGCTATTTTTCTTAAAGTGTAACCATAAGACACATAAAAAACTACGAAATTCTTAAGAGTGATCAGTATGGGCTGTGCATCAATTCTTGCTATCTTGTGTTGATCTTGTCACTTCAGTTTAGCTATTATGACCATTACCTCCTATAACCTGTTTCAAATATTTTGTTCTCCAGTTATTCTTCTACTATCAGCTACTCCTTCATGCCGTAGCAGATAATCCGCCAAGTTGTGGATTTTCCGGCAAACAGTTTTGCATTGACTTCTTCTCCCATCTTCTTTTTTATTGTTAGAATCTCTTCATTTCAAATCTGTTCTGCCCTCTTGATTTTAACACACTTCGGTAGCTTTAATTTAAGGCGGTTCCAGTAACAGTGTATTCCACACGTTGATTGTGAGTAGCTTCTTCCTCGATTCTATATAAGCAGTTGAGACCTAGACACAGTAATGAACATACAGAACGTCGGAGAAAGTTACGGAAATGTCCAAACAAGGTCACACGAAGAAAGATACAGGGTGTTTCAAAAATGACCGGTATATTTGAAACGGCAATAAAAACTAAAAGAGCAGCGATAGAAATACACGGTTTGTTGCAATATGCTTGGGACAACAGTACATTTTCAGGCAGACAAACTTTCGAAATTACAGTTGTTACAATTTTCAACAACAGATGGCGCTGCAAGTGATGTGAAAGATATAGAAGACAACGCAGTCTGTGGGTGCGCCATTCTGTACGTCGTCTTTCTGCTGTAAGCGTGTGCTGTTCACAATACACGGTTTGTTGCAATATGCTTGGGACAACAGTACATTTTCAGGCAGACAAACTTTCGAAATTACAGTAGTTGCAATTTTCAACAACAGATGGCGCTGCAAGTGATGTGAAAGATATAGAAGACAACGCAGTCTGTGGGTGCGCCATTCTGTACGTCGTCTTTCTGCTGTAAGCGTGTGCTGTTCACAACGTGCAAGTGTGCTGTAGACGACATGGTTTATTCCTTAGAACAGAGGATTTTTCTGGTGTTGGAATTCCACCACCTAGAACACAGTGTTGTTGCAACAAGACGAAGTTTTCAATGGAGGTTTAATGTAACCAAAGGACCGAAAAGCGATACAATAAAGGATCTGTTTGAAAAATTTCAACGGACTGGGAACGTGACGGATGAACGTGCTGGAAAGGTAGGGCGACCGCGTACGGCAACCACAGAGGGCAACGCGCAGCTAGTGCAGCAGGTGATCCAACAGCGGCCTCGGGTTTCCGTTCGCCGTGTTGCAGCTGCGGTCCAAATGACGCCAACGTCCACGTATCGTCTCATGCGCCAGAGTTTACACCTCTATCCATACAAAATTCAAACGCGGCAACCCCTCAGCGCGGCTACCATTGCTGCACGAGAGACATTCGCTAACGATATAGTGCACAGGATTGATGACGGCGATATGCATGTGGGCAGCATTTGGTTTACTGACGAAGCTTATTTTTACCTGGACGGCTTCGTCAATAAACAGAACTGGCGCATATGGGGAACCGAAAAGCCCCATGTTGCAGTCCCATCGTCCCTGCATCCTCAAAAAGTACTGGTCTGGGCCGCCATTTCTTCCAAAGGAATCATTGGCCCATTTTTCAGATCCGAAACGATTACTGCATCGCCGGCCGGAGTGGCCGAGCGGTTAAAGGCGCTACAGTCTGGAGCCGCACGACCGCTACGGTCGCAGGTTCGAATCCTGCCTCGGGCATGGATGTGTGTGATGTCCTTAGGATAGTTGGGTTTAAGTAGTTCTAAGTTCTAGGGGACTTATGACCACAGCAGTTGAGTCCCATAGTGCTCAGAGCCATTTGAACCATTTTTGATTACTGCATCACGCTATCTGGACATTCTTCGTGAATTTGTGGCGGTACAAACTGCCTTAGACGACACTGCGAACACCTCGTGGTTTATGCAAGATGGTGCCCGGCCATATCGCACGGCCGACGTCTTTAATTTCCTGAATGAATATTTCGATGACCGTGTGATTGCTTTGGGCTATCCGAAACATACAGGAGGCGGCGTGGATTGGCCTCCCTATTCGCCAGACATGAACCCCTGTGACTTCTTTCTGTGGGGACACTTGAAAGACCAGGTGTACCGCCAGAATCCAGAAACAATTGAACAGCTGAAGCAGTACATCGCATTTGCATGTGAAGCCATTCCGCCAGACACGTTGTCAAAGGTTTCGGGTAATTTCATTCAGAGACTACGCCATATTATTGCTACGCATGGTGGATGTGTGGAAAATATCGTACTATAGAGTTTCCCAGACCGCAGCGCCATCTGTTGTTGAAAATTGTAACTACTGTAATTTCGAAAGTTTGTCTGCCTGAAAATGTACTGTTGTCCCAAGCATATTGCAACAAACGGTGTATTTCTATCGCTGCTCGTTTAGTTTTTATTGCCGTTTCAAATATACCGGTCATTTTTGAAACACCTTGTAAGTATATGGCAAGTGACACGCCATCTATTTCAAATGTCATTTTCACCTTGGGAAATGCAGCGACAGTGGGCTGGTCACGTTGACAGAAACAAGGAAGGGACGTGGAAGATACTGGAGCTACAGTGGGTCCACAGGAAGCAGCATAGGAAGGCCACAACACCGGCGTGGCGAGGACACCCAACAAGCAGCTTTAGAGAACAGCCCAAGATGGCATTAGCTGCGAAAAGCAGTCCAACAGTTCCTAGAAAGAGTCCTAATTCTACGTTAGTATTTCTTCCATTACTAAGCACAAAGTCGGATATACTTCTGACGTACATATTCCCGTTAATTAAAACAAACTGGCCTTCGTCAGATACACCTTCAGTTTTTCTTTCTAACCTTCTGTAAGCTATTGCGAGGCTGATCCTGAGATAAGATTTATATTTATTCAGTCGTGACTTGTTTGCTAAATCACTAATTTCGGATAGTGTTGACGACAGCTCAAACTATTTCTTAGTTCTTATATTTCTCACAGAATGCAGCATCTGTATTGAATAACTCTCGATCCTCGTATGTAGGATATTACTCATTTCCATGGGGAAATTAATCTTCTCCGCATTCTTTCAAAATATTTCCAGTATTCACTGTAAGTTTCTTTAGCTTCATCATGTGAAATTTCGGCCTAAGGTTCATCACTACGAGGCTATAACCCGGGGCTATGCATTGCAGTCCAGTATTTGATTTCCAATTCTTTGTTTCGCAACGATGTAGTCAAATCACAGTCGTCTGGTCACTCCCGGTCTTTCCCAAGAATACTTACCTCTTTGTTGATCTTGGACGATTTTATCAACTACAAGAGCGATGAATTCAGCCATATCAGTCCCAATATCAATCTAGCTTCAACTCTGGACTATATTTTCCACTTCTTGCAATAAACATTCACTTGAGTGCTGTTGACACTACCTTAAGGATCGCATCACAATGGCTACAGAAATGTGTAGTTTATGAGGAGCTGCTTGACCGTTATGTCCTATTCTTTTTAACTCTTCTCCTCGGATTTGTTACTCAGGTATCATTGAATGACTATTTCACGTTGTAAGTTACTTAGCTCTCCTAACCAACCTATTCTGTTGTTAGTGCTTCTCCTGTGACAACGAAATACTTTCCACTTCTTTTCATATTGGCGGATCAGCTTCCCTTGATATCTGATGGCAAATTCCGCCTAAAGTATGGGTGTCCGGATACTTTTGATCACATAGCACAATTACCTTTATGCATCTTAACACTGTTCATGATTTCTTCGGTAGCTTTTTACTCATAATGGATTTACATATGGACAGTCAAAAACACATAGAATTACATACGCTGCCAGAAGGGACGAATGAGAATTTGTACCATGGCGGGGATTCAAACACGTGTTTCATGTAGAAATATATCATACTGATTAGCGTGCTTCAACCATTAGCTCCCAAGATATTTAAATTCTGTGGTTCGCCTGAAGTGTAGACAGATGATGATAACTGATACTTCCGTCGCTTCTTGGTAGAACAACATAATAATAAATGAAAAACGCTATATTTCTTATGTTCTGCAGGGTAAATTTATACAGGCTAATCCGATTTTGGTTTACAAGGTCATCATTTGATTTTAATTGACTATTGTCGCCATAGGAGTTACAATGTTTGTAAACGACATTGGAAAAGAGATTACTCATCTAGACTGAGACACAAACACACAGAAAATATCATCTTTGACTGTGTGGTGGTAAAGCAGTTTAAGAGATAAAAAATTGAACAATAAATAAATTCAAAGGAAGCAAACCAGAAACAACAGTACCTATATAATAGTTCGCAATGAGTAAACAAAACCAGTAACACACAAATATGCAGCTTTCCACTCAGTGGTCCTCCGTCTCATAGCTGGTCCCATGTCCAAAGAAGATTTCAAAGCAGAAAAGCAGCAAAATTTACGGCGTCAACCAGTGGCTACAATCCTGTCCTGATTGACCACATCTTGCATAAGGAACAAAAATTGAAAATGGTACTCCTCCGCTATGCTCCCTCCGCTGGCCCGAACACTGTCTGCAGGAAATGGTGCGCAGTACCTCACCTAACACAGGAATACAGAGTGAAACAAAAACAATGAATTCAGCAACTATTGGATTTCATACTACGTGATGAACACCACAGCCCAGTGCGTTTTCAATAGAAAAGATAAGACAGAATTAATATCCAGCAGTTGGGTATACAAAATTACTTATCCTGATTCTGGCAATTTCATATTGGGCAGTCAGGAAGACACATAGTATCTATGCTGGCTGAACGCAAACTCGGCTGGAGGTTGTAGAATTATGACTTCACATTTGCTGAGCAAGTAGTAAGTAAGAGCCGCAACTACCAGCCACAGTCCCACGTCGTTCACGTAGTAAACAAAGCCCTAAAACTCAGCCTACTGTAAGCTCTGGAAATCACCAAACATCTAGCCCACAGACTTGATTTAATCTTAGATGACCAAACATGGTTTAATACTTCCCCTCTTCTTAACTTTACACAATTCTCTGAGTTTTCCATTACTTAGCATACAATCTCATTCTTCCTATTCTTCCATTTTGTTGTGTTCATTCATTTCTTTTTATTTTATATTGATTGAATATGTGATTCATAAATTTTGTAGTTACAACTGTTACTTCCTTCTTTTGTAGGTTTCTGTATTGCTTTTTATGTGCCTTCTTCAAGTAGTTTTGTCGAGTACCAGTTCCATTTTATTTTATTGTGTTTGTATATTTAATATAAACTGCTATACAGACACTGTTTTGGGAGTTAGTGTTAATGTCTTTCCTGGCCTCCTCCCTTATTTATTCATTTATTGCAATAACTGTTTTGGAGGGTGCTATAGATCAACTTGAGTTCTGCTTCTTTGTGTTTCATTTTCGTTGGTCCCAGACTTCCTTCATCCTACGAGAGCGTCGTTCTTTTTATCCTGTGTCCACTTTCTTCCTTTTTTAGACCTCTTTCTTTCCTTAAACCTAGCCTTTTTGGTTACATCCCTAAAAAGTATTCCATTGTTCACTATCTCCATTCTAATTCCAGTTTTTCCACATCTTTTTGTCAATTTCGGGTTTTGGATTTTCAACTGAAGATTACGCTTGGTTAGTCTGTTATTATCCATTCGGTATATGTGTCCATACAACTGTAGTCTTCCTTTCCTAGTTACATCATGTAGCTTTTCCATTGTCAAACGGAGATATCTGTCGGATCCATAAAGTCAAACAAAGTGTAAATAGAACTTCACCATTTTCCAACACATGGGTCACTATGTCAGGGACTTCTTTTGAGTGTGATACTTATAGGAAACAAGCATCTCCAGGTTTGATTATTCATAGCTCTTCCTCTCACTCTCTACAGAATAAAAAGGCAACTTTCTGACCAGTTCTTTATAGATTACATAACACCCCATTATATAAAGTAGCATATAGGTCCGCCAAGAACAAGTACTGGGCGCAGGGCAGTAAATGTGATTGGGTCCCATTTCCAAATACAGCACTCCAATTTTATTGTTATTTTAACGAAGGTTTCACATGATTTAAACGTAACAAGATTGTGGAAGCATTGAAACAACACAAGAATACTGCTTAGAGTGAGATATAGAATCCATTTATACTATGGTATAGGCTGCACGAGTTAATGCCGGCAGAATTCGAGCAAACAACATAACCTGACCTAACATAATCTAACCTACAGTTAGTTTTTTAAGGTGCAATACTTATCATTAATACAGTATCTGTAAAGGGTTCGTTTCCCATAAAAAGGTCAGTGCTCGTCACTCAGATTTTAGATGCTTTTGTTTCAACTATTGTTCTTGCCATAGAAACAGTGAACTACTAAAGTTAGTTTGTTATTATAAGTAACAGAATTTCTTCTGTGAAATTTGTTTACTTAGTTTCGGGCATTAAATTCATAACATTGTTTTTTTATGAGCATGGTTGATATACACATACAACCAGAAATAAGCTTGATAAAGTTTGGCATCTTATTCAAGAGGCCTAATGGTTCGAAAGGAATGTGTCGAAAGTGTGAAGTATGAATTTTTCCTTAGGATCTTTTGCGGCAGCATGTCTGAATAAAATCTTCTTGATTTTGAAGTCATATCAATTCGACTAAAATTCTCAAGCTTTCGATGGCGATCTCTGCCATCATTGTCAGGAGTTACACCACTGATTGCCAGGGTTTTCTTTCTTTATTGTAATTTCATTCCCATGCCACACACAGCTGGGGAGGACTGGCAGCGGTACAATCAGCCACTCTTCAGCGGAATAGCATACAAATAATAAAAGAGCAAACTTATACATTAAAAAAGGGAGGAAAAAGGGGGTTATAGAAACATAGTAAATGGAGGTAATGGGAGTTAAAATATACATTAACATGGGGATGTTCATTGAGGGACAGTTAGAAAAGTCGACATGCAGTTAAAATAATACCGTCGGCGAAATGTGGGGCACTTCTAGTTGAAAGCTGGCCACAGTAAAAAAACACACAGAGTGAGGGACACTTAAAAAATCCACTGCAACTGACGGAGAACACACAAAGAATAAAAAACTGCTGGTAGAGACCTGCAGAGGGACGGGAGGCCTCAGAGGAGGGAGAAAGGGGGGAAAGGAAGGTGCAGTGGGGGTGGGTTGGAAGGGGTGCGATGAAAAGAAATAAAAGGTGGCAGGGGGCGCACCAAGAGACAGGAGACGGGCTGGGCGAGATATGAAGAGGGAAGGTAAGGCAGGAGGGAGCGCAGAGACACAGCCGGTTTTTTGCTCATATAGCCACGAGCGTTAAGCTTTCGTCGCTGCTTCCTTTCGACATCCAAATCCCGTCCCCACGTCCTACTGAGTGTGTACCTATGGTCTCTGTTAAAATAGTTGCTATTCATTCTAATCTCAGCCATCTCTTATATAACAGAATCCCGATATTTTGAGATGAAAGCTAAGATTCTCATGATCGTAAACATTATTTTGTATCCGGTTTGTAACCAATGCTCAGCTATGGTTGACTCAATCAGCTGGCTTTGTTGCGAGCACAAGAGTCATAGCTCTCATGTCAAAATACTGGGATTCTGTCATAAATGAGGCGGCTGAGACTAGAAAGAATAGCAACAGTTTTAACACAGACCAGGGGTGCACACTCAGCAGAGTATGAGGGCGACCTTTGGATCTCGAAAGAAAGCAGTGGCAAGTGCTTTACACTTGTTGGAAATCGGGAGAGGCAGTTTCACACGTGGCACCAGCCCATCGCGCCACCTGATGTCACTTGGTCCCACGGTGGGGCGGAGCCGCTATGAGCTGCCCAATCACCTTCTATGCATGCATCGTTTTGGCCCTCTCTCTTTGGTGCCAGAGGCCGCAATCATGGCTACATAAGAGGAAAAACATGCCAACCCCAGTTGTCTAGAGGATTGTAATCCCTCCTTCCACAGTGAAAAATTTGGCGACTGAGCTACTCTCAGTATCTATTATCTGGCTGGAAGCTATTCTGCACCATCTCGCTGTCCACCACCACCGCCGCCGCCTGCCACTTTGGTGTGTGCTGCCGGCTGACCGTCACTCGCTGCTTTGGGGTACGCTGCCAGCTGCCAGTCGCCATTGCTGTTCGTCACCATGCTATTTCTTGGTCTTCGTCTTCTTCTTCACCTGTTGTGTCGTCTCTCTGCTCATCATTTTCGTTTCCTACCTCACCGATTCCATAGCCATTAGGCTCATCTACATTTAAACATGGACACACTAACCACCACCATCGTCTACACCTCCCCTCCACTGCCTCTACAATCACCTCATAGAGTGCCTCCTCTGGACACCCACCTTGTGCCCAGTCTCCCCTAATTACTGTTTCCTCTTCCATATTGTATCCTCACATATGTCAGTCCACTCCTGCTCCTGCTCCCACTCCCACTCCCACTTGCACCCCCCAACCCCAGCATCTTCCTTACCCACTTGGGTCATAGGCCTGCTGAGCCACAGTAACCACCCCAGATGATTCTCTCACGCCACCTCATGTTGGCAGCTCCACACTCCAAGCAGGACCTGTCTCCGATCACCTTCTGCTCCAATCTAGCCCTAACCCATCTTCCCAGGCTGCCCTCACGAAAAACACTCTAAACAACACCTCTCCTGCCCCCTTCACGAAAAACCCACTCCCAACCCCACCCCTTTTGACACCCCCCCCCATGGCTACCATCCCTATTCGCACACCCAAACCCCCACTTTGCTCACCTGCATCCTCTCCCACCCCAACCTCAAGTTTCTTGACACCCACGCCCTCACCTTAGAAATTGGCAAATACTTCCCCAGTGCCACCATTTCCCAACTCATTCGCCGTATGGACTCCTTCCTTATGAAATCCCTCAATCCCTCCCTCCATACTGACCTCCCAAAAAAATCTCCCATGTCACCTTTAACCGCCATCCTTCCCTTACACCATTCCATACCACCTCCCCTCTCCTTCAGCCCCAGGGCCTCACCGTCCTCCAACCTTCACCATTGTGATCACAAAGCACAGCCCCATGGTCATGGAGGCGGAGATGTTGGTGGAACTGAATGCCTACCCTGCCCTCGAAATACATTCTACCCACTACATCTACTATCACTCTAGACCCACCTTTCTCACATGTGTCTTCATAGAACCTCCCTCCTTCATCAACAATCTACTTACCCATGGAGCCCTTATTTATGACCACCGCCACCATGTTGAGCCTTCCTGCCCCCTTCCTCAGTCCTACTAATACCAGAAGTGGCTGATCTACAGTGATAACCTTACCTACACCTGCAACATTCCTCTCACTTTCCCCCACTGCAAAGCCTCTCATTTCTTCAAACAGTGTCCCAAATTCGCCTCCCCTCCTCCCTCCAATGCATGTAATGAAGCACACACCACATTTTCCTCTAAATGTAAGGCAAAACTACCTCCCACCAAACCAGAGATCATCATCTCCATTTGTCTTGCTGATCAACCCCTCTACCCCAACGATTCCCTCCATTCACTCTCCACAGCTGAAGACATCATCCAGTTCCTCATAATTGTCCTTCAAAACATCCACCCATTCCAACACCCAAACACCCTCCAGCAGATCTCCCTTGCTGACTGTTCCATTTTTCACCTGAATGCCTAGACCACCTACTCCCGCAACCAAGCTCACTTTGTCTTTATCTGCCTTGACACCCTCATCTAACTCTCTCTCATCCCCCTCCTTCCCCTCATCCCTTTCCTCTCTCTCCATCCTGGCATTATGAGACAATCACCTTTATCAAAACATTCGCTCCTTCCCTGCTAGCAAGGCTCTATTCATGCGTACCCTGTCCCAGCACCAGGTTGATGCCTTCACCCTCAATGAAACCTTCCTTCACGCTCACCATGTTGTCCTCACCTCTCTCTATGTCCTTCATCATACCAATAAACCCCACCCCTTAATGCGAGGTCAGTTGACCACATCTTCCTCACCTACTTGATTGCCATAGGCCTTAACATCCATAGCCACGACCCTGCCACCCTCCGGCAGTTGCATCAGTTCCTTTCTACCCTCGAAGGCGACCTTGTCCCCCTTCCTTAGAATACCCATCCTGATGTCATCCTTCCTTCCCCCAACATCCTTGGGTGTATCACCACGGAAGTCCTAGATCCCATGGCAGTGACCAGCTCTTAGTTCTTCTCACCATCTCGTTTGACCATTGCCCTCCCCCAGCTCCCCACACTGCCACCCCTCCTAAGGTCGTTCATGACTCCTGCCATGCCGACTGGAATGCCTACTGGGAATCCATCGACACCAAGGTTGGAAGCCAGCCCCTCCTGATGACATCGTTCACACTTCGTTCTGCCTCCAGAAGACCATCCCTGATGCTGTTGTGGCCTATGTTCCCACCAATCCTATCCATCCCCATCTTCCTACCTAGTCAATAGGCCGTCCTCCTTCTCTGTGAATTCTGTCAGCTCCACTGTCCTTCCTCTGCACTCGTAACTGGTACACACTCCTTTGCCACCAGCAATTGCAAAGACATGTTCAAAACCTTCTGACAGAAAAGAAACTCCAGGACTGGCATCATGCACGCACACGAGTCAACATCACCATCCCTGACAACTCCTCCAAGTACTGGTCCATCTTCCACTGCCTTACTGCTAACCATCTCGCCTCACAATATCCACTCCTCCATGACAACCTCCCTTCCCTGACAACCTCAGTAAGAGTAAATATTTTGATTGCCACCTATCCAAAGTCATCTCCATACCTGATGATCCTCACTTTGGTTACTTCCTCTTCCCCAATGTTCTTGATGGCACCGATACCACTGTCCGGCCACTTGTTCCTAGCTTCCAGTAGTTCGATCAGGTACTGGCATCAGAACTGAACACACCTATTACAGCACATGACATTAAACTGATTGTCGCCAGCTGGGGTGGCCGAGCGGTTCTAGGCGCTACAGTCTGGACGTGCACGACCGCTACAGTCGCTGGTTCGAATCCTGCCTCGGGCATGGATGTGTGTGATGTTCTTAGGTTGGTTAGGTTTAAGTAGATCTAAGTTCTAGGGGACTGATGGCCTTAGAAGTCAAGCCCCATAGTACTCAGAGCCATTTTTTTAAACTGATTCTCCACTCCAAACACAACACCATCCCTGGTCAGAACTATGTCACCTATTGCAACCTCAAGGAATGCCCTCTCCCGTTCCTCACTGCCCTTGCCACACTGTACAACTCTGTCCTCTCCACTGGCTTTTACCCTGACCTCTGGAAGACCTCCCTCATCCTGTTGTTCCATAAAGCCAACAAACCCCCTTCAGACACCCCCTCCTATCGCCCCATATGCCTCACCTTCATGTTCAGTAAGGTCTTCAAGTCCACTCTCTCCCGCCAAATACATCACCACCAAACTCAACGCCACTTCCTCCCTCTCACCCAGTGTGGTTTCTCACCCTCCTTCTCCGCTGATGACCAGCGCCTTAACCTTACCCATCTCCTCTCTCTCTCCAGCTCAACTCCCATTGCTATGCTACTTTTGTTTTTCCTGACCTCCAGAACGCCTGTGACCATGTATGACTTTCGAAGCTCCTTTTCAAGCTCCAGACCTACGCCATTCCTATCAAATTGATGCATCTCATTGCCTCATTCCTCCCCTGTTGTCCTTCCTATGTCAGCATCCATAATACCAATTCCCATACCTACCCTACCACAGGTGTGCCCCAGGGCTCCATCCTTTCTCCTCTCTTTTATCTCCTTTACACTGATGATATGCTCAAACCACCCCTACCCATCCATTTCTTTCAATATGTTGATGTTACTGCCTCGCTTGCTCTCTATCCCATCCTTCAACGGTCCCAGCGCTCCCTCCAGATTCACCTAGACCGGTTTACTGCTTGGTGCAACCAGTGGCTCCTTCAAATCAATCCTTCCAAAGCCCAGGCAATCATTATAGGACATATCACCCACCCTTTCTGGCTCTATGATTCATACATCATCATGTATGACCATCCTATCCTACTTACTCCCACCCTGAAATTCCTTGGCCTCACCCTGGATAGTCACCTCAAGTGGATTCCCCATTACCTCACCATCCAACGCAAAGCCCACAACAGACGCCGCCTCCTGAAACTGCTGTCTGGCTGGACATGAGGCCCACCATTCTTCACACCTACAAATCCTCGGTCTGTGCCATCATTTGTTATGCCAGTGTCAAGTGGATTTCCACCCCATCCAGATTCTATAAAGCTCTCAAAATCCTTGAAGGCCATGTGATCCACCTCACTTTATGTATCCGTCTCCCATACCCCATGAGGATCCTCTATGTCCTAATCTCTTTCCCACATCTCCTCCTGTTGCTTGAACACTTCTGTATCCTCCTCACCAACTGCCACCTCGATCCCCTCACCCCCTGTTGTCACATTTCCTCTCCACTCCCCACCTGGTGCCCTATCTCTACAGTTGTACCCCACCCTCTCGCAACCTCTGCACCCACCACCTCTCTATGCAAAGAAAATTCCAGTGTCTTCTCATCCTAAATGATGTGCTTCGCCCTGATATTTAACCTTCCTTGCAACTCTGACCCTCCTCTTGCTGCCCCCCTCCCTAAGGCTCCCTTTCCTTCCCCTCTCCCTCTGCTGGTTCCTCCCTCCTACTCCCACCCTCCTGTTCCTCTCACTTCTCCTTTCCAGTACTTATGATCCTTCCTGGATTGATTTCTCCCTACCCTCCCCTTCTCCTGCCCATTGGTGTGCTACCGCCCCCCCCCTTTACACCTCTTCCTGCCATCCTCCTCCTCTGCCAACTCCCTTCTCTCTTTCCTCTCTCCCTCCTCTATGACCTTCCCTCCATTGGTACGTCCTTCCAATTTCAGTCCAGTTACTATCTGTCATTTTGTGGTGCTCACCTCATATATTGCATAAGTGCAGTGTGTGTTTAGTGTCGTCGTCCCATAGTGTTAGCGCCGTTTTTAATTGTGTCATTCATGCCACCAATGTTTATGTGCTACGTCTTCGTCGAGTGTCATTGTTATTATACAGGGATTTTAAGTAAACGTGCCTTGTCGAACCACAAACTCCAATTGTTTCCCTTTCTCAAATGTAAGCTTCATCTTTTATCCCGATATTTTATGTAATGTTCTCCTGTGATATTTTATGTATTCTCTTGGCTGAAGAACGGCGAATTGTGTCGCTGCCAGCCCACACCTGTCCATATAGTGCTGGGGTAAGTAATAACAATTAAAAAAAAAACAGACCGGTAATCAGTGGCTTTACTCCCGACAACGATGACGGAGATGGCCATCGATAGCTTGAGAATTTTTTTTCGAACTAATGTGGCTTGAAAACGGAGAAGATTTTATTCTGTAGCATGTATTGTTTTTAAATATGTAATTTCTTCTTCTAAATCTGCTGTGTCGTCATAATTGTATTCATTGATAAATAATTTGCATGCCTCAACGACAAGGTCGTCTGATATCTTCACGTATTTCCACACGAACCTAAATGTTATGTATTAAAGTATCGGTTGCATTGAAAATTGTAGATTACATGGAAGCCAGTAAAGTGGCTATATAATTCTTCTCTGAATGACTCAAAGTAGTCGACACTGTTTCGTCGTCTCTTAACAAATACGACCCAGTAAATTCCAGTTCCTGCAGAAACATCTGAATGTACAGTCCTGCATTCATTAGATTTCTACACAGTGTATTTCGCATAAAGACCCTGCAAACTCTTGGAGTGGAGAAGTTTTTGACGCATTTAAGCAGAACGATATTTATAAGCGGTATGTCTGGCAGTATAACTAGTAACTTTTATTTTTCTTTAATGGAGAGTTCAAGCCATTCGTGATGTGGTTTTAAAAATAGTCCTTACTCAGTAGCCACAGATTCTTTAAACCTACTATACCTTTTTCCTTCCTCAAGCTGCTCCCGAACACCGAGCGAGGTGCGGCAGTGGTTAGCACACTGGATTCGCTTTTGGGAGGACGGTGGTTCAAACCGGCATGCGGCATCCAGATTTAGATTTTCCGTGATTTCCTTAAATCACTCCTGGCAAATGCCGGATGGTTCCTTTGAAAGGACGGGGCCGATTTCGTTCTTCATCCTTGACACAAGCCGAGATTGTGCTCCGTGTCTAATCAGCCCGATGTCGACGAGATGTTAAACCCAATCTTCCTTTCTTCCTTGTTCTTCAGCGTTTTCTGCATTTTAGCTGTTCTGCCGATAGTTTCCACACCATCTGTAACTTCGATGCCTGTGGCAGAAAATCCTGCCATCACTAGAATTATGAATGGAAGGTTTCCCACCTCATGGCCTAGGTAGTGGTGGAATCGTAGACGTTTTGATCAGTTTTCCTTTGAGGCTTTTTAAGCTGCCAGTAATCATAACTGATCGAATTAAAGCAAACATGTTTCGTCATAGAATCAATTTTCACTCTGCAGCAGAGTGTGCGCTGATACGAAACTTCCTGGAAGATTAAAACTGTGTGCCACACCTGGACTAGAACCTGGGACTTTTGCAGGCAAGTATTCTACAAGATGAGATACACGAAAATGACTCAGGACACGTCCTCACAGCTATAGTTCTGTCAGTACCTCACCTCCTAAATTCCAAACGTCACAGAAGTTCACCTGCAAAACTTGTGGGATTAGAACTCCTGGGAGAGAGGCTACCATGGAGAGATAGGATACCCGCAACCTGGTGACTGCTCCAGAATTAATATTAACTCTGCAGTGGAGTTGTGCTGATACGAAACATGCCAGCAATTTGAAACTGTGTGCGGATCAGGACTCGAACCCACGACCTTCGCCATTCATGGGCAAGTGCTCTACCAGGCGAGCTATCTTAGCACCACTCACGGCTCCAGGACGCTCTCCGCTGCAGCGTGAAAACTCATTCTGGAAGCAATCCCGCAAGCTGTGGCTAAGCCATATCTCCGTAATAACCTTTCTTATATGAGTGCTGGTCCCGCAGGTTTCGCAGGAGAACTTCGGTGAAGTTTGGTGCGTAGGAGATGAGGCACTGGTAGAAGTATAACTGTGAGGATGGCTCGTGAGTCGTGCTTCGGTAGCTCAGTTGCCGGCACGGTAGCTCAGCGTGTTCGGTCAGAGGGTAAGCAAATCCCTGTAATAAAAAAAAAAAAAATAAAATAAAATAAAAATAAAAAATGAGTGAATTGATCAACGATGCACTTGAACAGGTATCATGGAGCGTCCGCCCCGAATAAAAGCAAACGAACAACAAAACAAAGTTGGTAGAGTACTACATCATGAAAGTTAAAGGCCTTGGACTCAATTCCGAGTCCGGTATATAGTTTTAATCTGCCAGGAATTTTAAGGTTTTATTTATCTTCTTCTTCAGTAAATGATAAGCAGAATTCATAACTCAGCTGAAATGTAGAACCAAAACCAAGTTTCAGTTTTGCGCACATTGCTTTATCAATGACAAGCGTGGCACTAACGTACTGACCTGTCTGTATCTCTTCTTGCATGTATTTCTAGTGCTATCGTCTAAAATTCGATCTGCAGCTTGTCGATCATTATTTTTAGTGTTTGTAGTATCGTATTATTTGCAGGTATTGTGTAGCAGATTGACTCCCTTATAACCATAAGCGAGTCACTTTACTAGCTTCACTCCTGTTTCACAGTACCTATGCTTGGGTTTGTAAAGTTTTACTCGTAACTTGCCGTGAATGCTGATATGCTTCCTATTATGCATGTTATGCTACTGCATGGTTTGAGATTTGTGCACTTGTTTATATACTAAATTATCGGCAGCCAGCAAGCTGTTGTGTGAGGAAGGGAAGCCAAGTCTCTGAAGCAAGGTCTTGTTCCCTTGACACCTTACTATACACTCTATTAGAAACACGTCCAGTTCAGTGTTTCCTTGTAATTAGTCAGTGTAAAAAATTGCCATTTGTTTCACTAACACTGCTATATTTCAAGACATATGTCCTAGCGTTTGTTCGTTGCACTTTGGAAAGAGTAAAAATTATGGTTAACCAGTGTGGTAGGTGTGATTTATCGATTTTTAAATATGTATCAAATCACCTAAATGAAATTTCGGTTTCTGCGGATCCATCAGCTTACTGTGACTGCATGCCTTATTTATGGTCTCATCGTCGTGAACTGCGTGAGGAATTTGACAGAGCACTGAAAGACCTTAGTCGAAACAAGGCCCTGGGAGTAGGCAACATTATGTTAGAACTACTAACAGCCTTGGGAGAACCAGCCATTACTAAACTCTTCCATCCGGTGAGCAAGATGTATGAGACATGCGAAATACCCTCTGTCTGCAAGAAGAGTATAATAATTCCAATTCCAAAGAGAACAGGTACTGACAGGTGTGAAAATTACCGAGCTAATAGTTTAATAAGTCATGGTTGTAATATACTAAGACGATTTCTTTGCAGACGAATGGAGAAACTAGTAAAAGCCGATCTTGGTGAAGATCAGTTTGGATACGTAGAAATGTAGGAACACACGAGGCAATTCTATCCTTACGGCTAACCTTAGAAGATAGGTTAAGGACAGGCAAACCTACGTTTATAGTATTTGTAGACTTAGAGAAAGCCTTTGACAATGTTGAATGGAATATTCTCTTTCAAATTCTAAAGGTGGCTGGAATAAAATACAAGGGCGAAAGGCTATTTACAATTTGTACACAAACGAGACTGTATTTATAAGAGTCGAGGGTCACCGAAGGGAAGCAGTGGTTGAGGAGTGAGTGTGACAGGGTTGTAGCCTATCCCCGATGTTATTCAATCTGTATATTGTGCAAGCAGTAAAGCAAACAAAAGAAAAATTTGGTGTAGAAATAAAAATCCAGGAGAACAAATAAGAACTTTGAGGTTTGCCGATGACATTGTGTCAGGGACCACAAAGGACTGGGAAGAGCAGTTGAACGGAACGGACAGTGTCTTGAAAGGAGCATATAATATGAACTTCATCAAAAGCAAAACGAGGATAATGGAATGTAATTGAATTAAATCAGCTGATACTGAGGCCATTCAATTAGGAAATAATACACTTAAAGTAGTAGATGGATTTTGCTATTTGGGCAGCAAAATAACTTATGATGGTCGAAATAGAGAGGATATAAAATGGCAAGGAAAGCGTTTTTGAAGAAGAGAAATTTGTTAACATGTAATACAGGTTTCAGTGTTAGGAAGTCTTTTTTGAAAGTATTTGTATGGAGTGTAGCCATGCATAGCAGTGATACATGGATGATGAACAGCTTAGACAAGAAGAGAATAGAAGCTTTTAAATTGCGGTGTTACAGAAGAATGCTGAAGATTAGATGGGTAGATCAGGTAACTAATGAAGAGGTACTCAATAGAATTGGGGAGAAGAGAAATTTGTGGCACAACTTAACCAGAAGAAGAGATCGTTTAGTAGGACACGTTCTGTGGCATCAAGGGATCACGTATTTAGTATTAGAGGGATGCGTGGAGGGTAAAAGTCGTAGAGGGAGAGCGTGAGATGAATGCACTAAGCAGATTCAGTAGGATGTAGGTTGCAGTAGTTACTGGGAGATGAAGGCGCTCGAACAGAGTAGAGTAGGGTGGAGAGCTGCATCTAACCAGTATTGGGGCTCATGACCACAACAGCAGCATAACATGAACTTAAATTGGTTTCATTTTCATCGCTTCATGTGTGGTTTGCTTAAACTAATAACTTATTTGCAGGGGAATATTAATAAATTTTTGTGTTCTGTAAAGATTAAAATGCACCCACATTCGTGCTTTAATCTTTCTGTTCAAACGCTCCATGATACTTGCTTTCATATAGGAGAATTATGATTAATGGTGTATTCCATACTGCTCCATTACAATCTTGTAACATTTGTTATAAAACTCAACATCCTGGTTGGTTTCAAGGTGGTCTGGGATGCAATTGGTTCCTATCTGCTACATTTAATCAGTCACTGTGCAATTGCTTTTGCCATCTTTATTTTCACAGGTAAGGCCCAAGAAAATTTGGAGCACGTGTCAATGACCATTACAATATATTTGAAACCCTTGAAGTTTCTCAAATGTCTGCAATACTTGACTGCCATAAGTCGTCCAAACCTCAACTTAGAATACATCTACATGGCAAGTTGATGAGTTCTTGTTTATGGAACTCTTGAACCAGTGTTTCCTTAATTATTTGATAATATTTCTTTCCAAAAACTATGAAATTATTCCCCCCCATGAACCATGGACCTTGCCGTTGGTGGGGAGGCTTGCGTGCCTCAGCGATACAGATAGCCGTACCGTAGGTGCAACCACAACGGAGGGGTATCTGTTGAGAGGCCAGACAAACGTGTGGTTCCTGAAGAAGGGCAGCAGCCTTTTCAGTAGTTGCAAGGGCAACAGTCTGGATGATTGACTGATCTGGCCTTGTAACAATAACCAAAACAGCCTTGCTGTGCTGGTACTGCGAACGGCTGAAAGCAAGGGGAAACTACAGCCGTAATTTTTCCCGAGGGCATGCAGCTTTACTGTATGATTACATGATGATGGCGTCCTCTTGGGTAAAATATTCCGGAGGTAAAATAGCCCCCATTCGGATCTCCGGGCGGGGACTACTCAAGAGGATGTCGTTATCAGGAGAAAGAAAACTGGCGTTCTACGGATCGGAGCGTGGAATGTCAGATCCCTTAATCGGGCAGGTAGGTTAGAAAATTTAAAAAGGGAAATGGATAGGTTAAAGTTAGATATAGTGGGAATTAGTGAAGTTCGGTGGCAGGAGGAACAAGACTTCTGGTCAGGTGACTACAGGGTTATAAACACAAAATCAAATAGGGGTAATGCAGGAGTAGGTTTAATAATGAATAGGAAAATAGGAATGCGGGTAAGCTACTACAAACAGCATAGTGAACGCATTATTGTGGCCAAGATAGATACGAAGCCCACGCCTACTACAGTAGTACAAGTTTATATGCCAACTAGCTCTGCAGATGACGAAGAAATTGAAGAAATGTATGATGAAATAAAAGAAATTATTCAGATTGTGAAGGGAGACGAAAATTTAATAGTCATGGGTGACTGGAATTCGAGTGTAGGAAAAGGGAGAGAAGGAAACGTAGTAGGTGAATATGGATTGGGGGACAGAAATGAAAGAGGAAGCCGCCTGGTCGAATTTTGCACAGAGCACAACATAATCATAACTAACACTTGGTTTAAGAATCATGAAAGAAGGTTGTATACATGGAAGAACCCTAGAGATACTAAAAGGTATCAGATAGATTATATAATGGTAAGACAGAGATTTAGGAACCAGGTTTTAAATTGTAAGACATTTCCAGGGGCAGATGTGGACTCTGACCACAATCTATTGGTTATGACCTGTAGATTAAAACTGAAGAAACTGCAAAAAGGTGGGAATTTAAGGAGATGGGACCTGGATAAACTAAAAGAACCAGAGGTTGTACAGAGATTCAGGGAGAGCATAAGGGAGCAATTGACAGGAATGGGGGAAATAAATACAGTAGAAGAAGAATGGGTAGCTTTGAGGGATGAAGTAGTGAAGGCAGCAGAGGATCAAGTAGGTAAAAAGACTAGGGCTAGTAGAAATCCTTGGGTAACAGAAGAAATATTGAATTTAATTGATGAAAGGAGAAAATATAAAAATGCAGTAAGTGAAACAGGCAAAAAGGAATACAAACGTCTCAAAAATGAGATAGACAGGAAGTGCAAAATGGCTAAGCAGGGATGGCTAGAGGACAAATGTAAGGATGTAGAGGCCTATCTCACTAGGGGTAAGATAGATACCGCCTACAGGAACATTAAAGAGACCTTTGGAGATAAGAGAACGACTTGTATGAATATCAAGAGCTCAGATGGAAACCCAGTTCTAAGCAAAGAAGGGAAAGCAGAAAGGTGGAAGGAGTATATAGAGGGTCTATACAAGGGCGATGTACTTGAGGACAATATTATGGAAATGGAAGAGGATGTAGATGAAGATGAAATGGGAGATATGATACTGCGTGAAGAGTTTGACAGAGCACTGAAAGACCTGAGTCGAAACAAGGCCCCCGGAGTAGACAATATTCCATTGGAACTACTGACGGCCGTGGGAGAGCCAGTCCTGACAAAACTCTACCATCTGGTGAGCAAGATGTATGAAACAGGCGAAATGCCCTCAGACTTCAAGAAGAATGTAATAATTCCAATCCCAAAGAAAGCAGGTGTTGACAGATGTGAAAATTACCGAACTATCAGCTTAATAAGTCACAGCTGCAAAATACTAACACGAATTCTTTACAGACGAATGGAAAAACTAGTAGAAGCCAACCTCGGGGAAGATCAGTTTGGATTCCGTAGAAACACTGGAACACGTGAGGCAATACTGACCTTACGACTTATCTTAGAAGAAAGATTAAGGAAAGGCAAACGTACGTTTCTAGCATTTGTAGACTTAGAGAAAGCTTTTGACAATGTTGACTGGAATACTCTCTTTCAAATTCTAAAGGTGGCAGGGGTAAAATACAGGGAGCGAAAGGCTATTTACAATTTGTACAGAAACCAGATGGCAGTTATAAGAGTCGAGGGACATGAAAGGGAAGCGGTGGTTGGGAAGGGAGTAAGACAGGGTTGTAGCCTCTCCCCGATGTTGTTCAATCTGTATATTGAGCAAGCAGTAAAGGAAACAAAAGAAAAATTCGGAGTAGGTATTAAAATTCATGGAGAAGAAATAAAAACTTTGAGGTTCGCCGATGACATTGTAATTCTGTCAGAGACAGCAAAGGACTTGGAAGAGCAGTTGAATGGAATGGACAGTGTCTTGAAAGGAGGATATAAGATGAACATCAACAAAAGCAAAACAAGGATAATGGAATGTAGTCTAATTAAGTCGGGTGATGCTGAGGGAATTAGATTAGGAAATGAGGCGCTTAAAGTAGTAAAGGAGTTTTGCTATTTGGGGAGCAAAATAACTGATGATGGTCGAAGTAGAGAGGATATAAAATGTAGGCTGGCAATGGCAAGGAAAGCGTTTCTGAAGAAGAGAAATTTGTTAACATCGAGTATAGATTTAAGTGTCAGGAAGTCATTTCTGAAAGTATTCGTATGGAGTGTAGCCATGTATGGAAGTGAAACATGGACGATAAATAGTTTGGACAAGAAGAGAATAGAAGCTTTCGAAATGTGGTGCTACAGAAGAATGCTGAAGATTAGATGGGTAGATCGCATAACTAATGAGGAAGTATTGAATAGGATTGGGGAGAAGAGAAGTTTGTGGCACAACTTGACCAGAAGAAGGGATCGGTTGGTAGGACATGTTCTGAGGCATCAAGGGATCACCAATTTAGTATTGGAGGGCAGCGTGGAGGGTAAAAATCGTAGAGGGAGACCAAGAGATGAATACACTAAGCAGATTCAGAAGGATGTAGGTTGCAGTAGGTACTGGGAGATGAAAAAGCTTGCACAGGATAGAGTAGCATGGAGAGCTGCATCAAACCAGTCTCACGACTGAAGACCACAACAACACATGAAATTATTGAAATGATTTCATTCAAATGGACTGTTCTCCTAAGAGTGGTTGATGCTATGAGAATCAACATAATGTATGCATTGTGAAGATTGATTTCATTTATTCTAAATATCGATAACCTTGCTTACAAATATGCCCTGTAACACTGGTTTAATAATGCTTTGAAACTTTGCACTGCTGGGACTTTTTGTTTCTCCTCCATCGGCTTTCTTACACAGAGTGTCACAGGAAGAATGGTCAATATTCAGGGATATGACAGTATCGATCTTTCAAAGCAAAAATGTCTAGTAGACATGGGCTCTAAAATACATACCTTAAGAGTTACGACCACTGTTTCATTTTCGATACTATGTTATAAATGTCCTCTTTGCAACCTCTTTGCTTTCCATATTTTCGCAGCAGCTAGTATGACGCAAAACAAGAAAAAGTTGTTTAGTAAACATTTGTAAAATACTTACCTTAACAGCTCAGTTGAAGAGGCGTCTTCCACAGTAGTGAAGGTGAAAAAGTGCTCATAGCTCTTAAAGTATGCCCTTCAGAGACAGTGTTTACAAGATCTTTTGCTTCGAATTGTCAATCACCTCACATATCTGAATAGTGACCATTCCCTCCGGGACACGCTGCATACATCAATCATATGTCATATTTAATTAATAATTAACTTCTGCTTATTTTGTGAATACTTGCGTTGTATGATCTGATGAATCCCGATGCCTTCCACATCATGCCGGTGGAGGGGCTCGAATCCGTCGTCTGCCAGGGGAACAGATCCTTGACACTTGTACTGCGGGACGGAGGCAAACTAGCGGCAGCTCCATTATGCTCTAGGAAACATTCACGTGGTCATGCATGGGTTCAGTGGGTCTCGTGCAAGGCACTATGACGGCTAAGGAGTATCGTACAGTGGTTGCAGACCCCGTACGCCCCTTCATGACTATCATGTTTCCCGATGGCAGTGGCATTTTTCGACAAGATACTGCGCCATTTCACAAGGCCAGGAGTGAAATGGAATGGATCGCGCGTTCCATTTGATGTGCTGCTCTCCCCAACTCGCCAAATCTGAACCCAATCGAACACATTTGTGATGTGATTGAACGTGGCGTCTGAACTCATCGCCCCCTCCCCGCAATTTACGGGAATTAAGTGACTTGTGTGCGCAGATGTTGTGCCAACTCCCTCCAGCGACCTATCACAGCCTCATTGCATCCATGCCACGACGCATCGCCTCTGTGACCCGTGCTAAAGGTGCCGGCTATTAGGTAGGTGGTCATAATGTTCTGTCTGATCAGCGTAGTTTACGCATAGTGAACGAGAGAATATGAAAATATTGCGCGTAGTATTTCAGGACGGAGACAAACTAGCAGTGGTAGGAGCAGCTGATTAACCCTGTATCTACAATCATCACTTAAAACATTACTGAAGATTTCATCTGAATCAGCTGCAGTCAATCGCCTAGCTTTATCAACATCCAACAGGCCATATCGCGAATGATTCCAGAAATCTATCATCAAGTTTTAACCCTCGAGCGGGGGGCTCCCTAATTTATAACATGAGCGGACATGTGGCGTACTTTGCCCACGTGCCAAAAATAGCTGTCTTCATGTTACCAAAGTAAACATGTTGGAACAAAATCATATTTCAATCTTAGAGTAATTAAACAAATGTAAAATTAACTTACACTATCTGAGATGAATAACTGTTTAGTTAAAAAATAGGAAATTAAAATTTCATTACACTGCCCTCCTCCCGTGTACATGTGTTACACCATAGGAATGACTCACTAGAAGCATGGAACAGCGCAGCTGCATCAGATCCCAGCCAACCGCTTATTGGAGTTCTAATTATCTCGTGACAACTGTCTCATTGAGGAAATGTGCTGGTAGTTCGGAATCTGGGTCATTTTCTTGCGCAGATGATATATTTTTTCTCAACCTACTCGCTGTTCATTTCATATTAGTAATGCTCACTTGGCCGTACGACAGCACGACAAAACCAAAAAAAATCAAAGAAATTTCCGTATTTTTTAAACTTTTTCTTGTGGTGGTCATAAAGTGCCTGCACGTTGATGGTACACGTTACTGAAAGTGCTTTGATGTTGCTAAGAGTGCGCTATAAGTTATTTTCAGGTTCCGGACCCTACTTTAAGCCAACAACAGGTAGAGAATTTGAACAGTTCTCGGGTATCCGACCGGGTGGCGTCGTAATTTATCCACAATATTCCGGCAGACGTACGCGCTGCCATCTTCAGGTTGTTCCTGAAGAATGCTGTGCCGTTACTCTCAGCACCCTATATATACTAGCCGTTAACCCCTCCACCGATCCTCTCCTGGTGTCTTTGGTGCGGCCGGCGCGGCTGCTTCTGGAGGTGGTGGGGGAAGCGGCGTCTGGGTCTGAACCGGGCTCTGCCGTCTCCCTTCTGCCGCCGTCGGGGGCGGTCCTCGATCTCTGGGACCACATCTTTTTCTCCAGGCTGAGTGCAGGGTTCCAAGCCTGACTAAGTTGAAGGCCGCGGTCTTTATTTCTTAGATCGTCCTGTAGTCGGATTTCGATGGCCTCTTTAGTAACACAGTCCCAGAAACAGGAGGATTGACAGAGTATTTTTGTTTTTTCATAGTCCACAGTATGGCCAGTCTTTATACAATGGTCAGCCACGGCTGATTTAGTGGCCTGGCGCAATTCGGTATGGCGCTTGTGTTCGCGGCACCTCTCTTCTACAGTGCGGACTGTCTCCCCATTGTATGATTTTCCGCAGTGACAGGGAATTTGATAAACGTCTGGTTTTCGAAGCCCTAGGTCATATTTCACTGAACCCAGTAGAGTCAAAGTTTTTGCAGGGGGTAGGAATACACATATCACATTGTGTTTCCCCAGTATTCTACCGATTGTTCTTGAGGTGTTTCCGACAAACGGAATGCACGCCAATGACTTTGTGTTCTTCTGTTTCTTCTCCTTGTTCTCTTGGCGCAGTCTGTCTGAGTGCATGTCTTATTTGCTTCTGGTTGTACCCATTTTCCCGAAATGTTGTCTCGAGGTGCTGCAGTTCTGCTGGAAGGCTCTCCTGATCACAGATCGATCGTACCCTGTCAACAAGTGTGCGCAAAACGCCATCGCGCTGGGAGTTGTGGTGGCAACTGAAAGCGTTTATGTACAAATCGGTGTGTGTAGGTTTTCTGTATACACTGTGTCCCAACTTGCCGTCAGGTTTCCGTTTCACCAGGACGTCAAGGAACGGTAGAGCACCATCCTGCTATACCTCCATCGTGAACTGTATGTTGGGGTGCAGCGAGTTGAGGTGTTCTAGAAATTCATTTAAGCTGTCCCGTCCATGTAGCCAAACAACGAACGTGTCATCCAGGTAGCGGAAGAAACAAGTTGGTTTTTGTTTGGCTTGTTCTAGTGCCTTCTCCTCGAAATCCTGGAGCCGAATGGACAGCTTAAATGAATTCGGCGTTAAGAAGGGTTACGAGCGATACAGTCAGTTCTGCAGTGACTGTGTAGCTGTCGTTCCCTTATTTTTCGTCCTAATCCTCTTCAATGACCGTCTATCACACCTTTTCGTCCGCGTTATAACTCATTGGACGATGTTTTTCAGCCGGCCGCTGTGACCGAGCGGTTGTTCTAAGTCTAGTGGCCCGATGACCTCAGATGTTAAGTCCCATAGTGCTTAGAGCCATTTGAACCATTCGATGTTTTTCCACTTTTCCATTACATTGTATAAACTTTCAATTTGGTGTCTGTTGAGACATCAAACACTTCGACTACCTTGGTTATAGAAGTACCTACCAAACGAGCACCACCAATTTTCCCACGTTCGAATTCACTTAGCTGTGTCACAGCGCACTTACAAGTATATAGAACAATGTTCTGACCACGACTAACGCTTATACATTATTGAAGGCTTTGCACAAGTGCCATGTCATGGTCGAATACAACAGCGCCATCTGCAGGTTTGGCTAGCACCTGTATTTATGTTCAAGCATGTATTTCTTCCAGTGTTTCCATATTTTTGTCAAACCCTTGCAATTCACTTATGAAAGGGTTTCCTTTAGCTTTATTAATGGAAGAGTGAGACAGAGAGGGAGAGAGAGAGAGAGAGAGAGAGAGAGAGAGAGAGGGAGAGAAAGAGAGAGAGACAGAGAGAGAGAGAAAGAGAGAGACAGAGAGAGAGAGAGAGAGTAAAGACTAGGAAAAGAACTGTTGCTTCGTCGAAAGATTATTTTGTTTTCACAAGAGCATCACAGATGTGGTTAACAACCTGCAGTGAGACACTATTCTTTAAACTGCAAGAGTCATCGCCCAGTGTGAATCGCGAAACGATTTATATCTGTGAACAGACATTTTGTTTAAGGAATACCCGGGAAAAATAGAGAAATTCTAGCATGCCGATATCTTTCTTCCCATATGTCAGTCGTGAATGGAACAGGAGAATTGTCAGTCACGAATGGAACAGAACGATCGAAAGTTATTCGGATATACGATATAGCCTCTGCTACAAACCGTGTGGCGGCTTTCATACAATGAAAGTCTACATCTACATCTACATCGATACTCTGCAAATCTCATTTAAGTGCCTGGCAGAGGGTTCATCGAACCACCTTAACAATAATTCTCTATTATTCCAATCTCGTACAGCGCGCAGAGAAAACGAACACCTATATCTTTCCGTGCGAGCTCTGATTTCCCTTATTTTATTACGGTGATCGTTTCTCCCTGTATAGGTTGGCGTCGACAAGATATTTTCGTATTCGGAGGAGAAAGTTGGTGATTGAAATTTCGTGAGAAGATTCCGCCGCAACGAAAAACGCCTTTGTTTCAATGATGTCCACCCCAAATCCTGTATCATTTCAGTGACACTCTCTCCCATATTTCGCCATAATACAGAACATGCTGCCCTTCTTTGAACGTTTTCGATGTATTCCGTCAATCCTATCTGGTAAGGATCCCACACCGCGCAGCAGTATTGTAAAAGAGGATGGACAAGCATAGCGAAAGCAGTCTCTTTAGTAGACCTGTTGCATTTTCTAAGTGTCCTGCCAATAAAACGCAGTCTTTAGTTAGCCTTCCCCACAACATTTTCTGTTACATTTTGAGTTGTTTGTAATTATAATTCCTAGGTATTTAGATGAATTTACGGCATTTAGATTTGAATAACTTATCGTGTAACCGAAGTTTAACTGATTCCTTTTAGCACTCATGTGGATAACCTCACACTTTTCGTTATTTAGGGTCAATTTGCCAATTATCGTACAATACATATATCATTTCTAAATCGTATGGCAATTGTTTTGATCTTTTGATCACTTTACTAGTCGATAAACGACAGCGTCATCTGCAAACAACCTAAGACGACTGCACAGATTGTCTCCCAAATCGTTTATATAGATAAGGAACAGCAAAGGGCCTATAACACTACCTTGGAAAATGCCAGAAATAACGTTTGTTTTGCTCAACGACATTCCGTCAATTACTATGAGCTGTGACCTCCCTGACAGGAAATCATGAACCCAGTCACACAACTGAGACGATATTCCATAAGCACGCAATTTCACTACTAGCCTCTTATGTGGTACAGTGTAAAAAGCCTTCCGGAAATCCGGAAATACGGCATCAATTTGAAATCCCTTGTGAATATCACACAACACTTCATGCGAATAAAGAGCTAGTTGTGTTTCACAAGGACGATGTTTTCTAAATCCCTGTCGACTGTGTGTCAATAGACCATTTTCTTCGAGGTAGTTTCTAATGTTCGAACACAATATAGGCTTCAAAATCCTACTGCATATCGATGGTAATAATATGGGCCTATAATTTTGTGGATTACTCCTACTGTATCTCTTGAATATTGGTGTGACCTGTGCAACTTCCCAGTCTTTGGGTACGAATCTTTATTCGAACGAAAGGTTGTATATGATTTTCAAGTACGAACCTTTTGCATCACCATACTTTGAAAGGAACATAACTGTCATACAATCTAGACCAGAAGATTTGCTTTTGTTAAGCGATTTAAGTTGCTTCGGTACTCCGAGGGTATCTACTTCAACGTTACTCATGTAGGCAGCTGTTCTTGATTCGAATTCTGGAGTATTTACTTCGTCTTCTTCGGAGAAGGAATTTCGGAAAGCTGTGTTTAGTAACACTGCTTTGGCAACACTGTCTTCGACAGTATGACAATTGAATCTCAATGTAGACAAGTGTAATGTGCTGCGAATACATAGAAAGATAGTTCTCTTATCATTTAGCTACAAAATAGCACGTCAGCAACTGGAAGCAGTTAATTCCATAAATTATCTGGAAGTACGCATTAGGAGTGATTTAAAATGGAATGATCATATAAAGTTGATCGTCCGTAAAGCAGATGCCAGACTGAGATTCATTGGAAGAATCCTAAGGAAATGCAATCCGAAAACAAAGCAAGTAGGTTACAGTACGCTTGTTCGCCCACTGCTTGAATACTGCTCAGCAGTGTGGGATCCGTACCAGATAGGGTTGATAGAAGAGATAGAGAAGATCCAACGGAGAGCAGCGCGCTTCGTTACAGGATCATTTAGTAATCGCGAAAGCGTTACGGAGATGATAGATAAACTCCAGTGGAAGACTTTGCAGGAGAGACGCTCAGTAGCTCGGTACGGGCTTATGTTAAAGTTTCGAGAACATACCTTCACCGAAGAGTCAAGCAGTATATTGCTCCCTCCTACGTATATCTCGCGAAGAGACCATGAGGATAAAATCAGAGATATTAGAGCCCACACAGAAGCATACTGCCAATCCTTCTTTCCACGAACAATACGAGACTGGAATAGAAGAGAGAACCGATAGAGGTACTCAGGGTACCCTCCGCCACACACCGTCAGGTGGCTTGCGGAGTATGGATGTAGATGTAGATGTATCTCCATTGATATCGCGCAGAGAAGCTATTGATTGTATCTTGCAGCTAGCGTATTTTACACACGACCAGAATCTATTTGGATTTTCAGCCAGGTTTCGAGACAAAGTTTCGTTGCGAAAACTATTATAAGCATCTCGCATTTAATTCCGTGCTAAATCTCGAACTTCTGTAAAAGATCGTCAGTATTGGAAATTTTGCGTCCGTTTAAATTTGGCATGTTTTTTACGTTGCTTCTGCAACAGTGTTTTCTGACTCGTTTTGTGTACCAAGAAAGATCAGCTCCGTCCTTTATTAATTTATTTGGTGTAAATCTCTCAATTGCTGCCGATACTATTTCTCTGAATTCAAGTCACATCTGGTCTACACTTATATTGCTATTTTGAAGGAGTGGAGTTTGTCTCTCAGGAAGGCGCCAAGTGAATTTTTATCTGCTTTTTTTGAATAGATATATTTTTCGTTTTAATTTTGGAGAATTTGGGGATTACAGTATTCAATCTCGCTACGACAACTCCGTATTCACTAACCCCTGTATCCGTTTTGATGCTCGTTATTAATTGCGGATTAGGATTATTTGTTGCTAAGAGGCCAAGTGTATTTTCACAACCGTTTACTAGTCGCGTGGGCTCATGTACCAACTGCTCGCAATAATTTGCAGAGAATGCGTTTAGCACAATTTTGGATGATGTTTTATGCGGACCTCCGGAATTAATCATGTATTTTCACCAACATATTGAGGGTAAATTAAAGTCACCACAAACTGTAAGTGTATGGGTTGGGTACGTGTTTGAAATCAAACTTAAGTTTTCTTTGAACCCTTCAGCAATTGTATCATCTGAATTGGGAGATCGGTAAAAAGATCTAATTATTATTGTATTCCGGTTGCCAAGAATGATCTCTGACCATATTAACTCACAGGCACTATCTACTTCAATTTCGCGACAAAGTAAACTACTCCTAACAGCAGCACACACGCCATCGCCAAATGTGTTTAGCCTTTCCTTTCTGAACACCGTTATGTTCTCCGCAAAAATTTTGGCTGAACTTATCTCCGGCTTTAGCCAGCTTTCAGTGCCTATAACTATTTGAGCATCAGTGCGTTGTATTAGTGCTTGGAGCACTGGAACTTTCCCAACACAGCTACGACAATTTTCAACTGTTATACCGATTGTTCCTGTACCTACGTTCTTGCTGTGTTCGGCCTGCACCCTTTCTGATTGAAGCCCTCTAACCTAAAAAACCACCCAGTCCACGCCACAAAGACCCTGCTACAAGCGTAGCCGCCTCCTGCTTGTAGTGGACTCTTGTCCTATTCAGCAGAACCTGAAACCCAAATACCCTTTGGCGCAAGTCGAGTAATCTTCATCGTACACTGTCGCAGAACCGTCTGAGCTTCTGATTCAGACCCTCCACTGCTCTGTACCAGAGGTCCATAATCGGTCCTGTCAACTATGCTGCAAATGGTCAGCTCTGTTTTCATCTCGCAAGCAGCCTTTACCACTTCTGTAGCCGCTCGAAAAAAAAAAGAGAGAATCTCTTCCGATCCAAAGTGACACAAGTCATTGGTACCGACGTGAGCCAGTTGGCTGCACCCTGTGCTCTTCATGGCATCCGGAAGGAACCGTTCCACGTCTGGAATGACTTCACCCGGTATGCACACGGAGTTTACGTTGGCTTTCTTCCCTCTCTTGGCAGCCATGTTCCTAAGGGGCCCCATAACGCTCCTAACGCTGGAGCTCCCAAGCTTGAATTGGAGCTTTTCGTATACTATTTTATTCCCGTAAAGTCTCTCTCGGCACGGTTTTGTAACGGCTGTGATTCACTGTATTGTGCTGTTGATTGAAATGTGTATTTACCTTTATTTATAATGAATAAAATCTTCTTTGAGTACCACAGTAAATACCGATTACGTGACAGTATTATCCAGACCCACTGTGACACATCATAGGAACTACGTGGCAAGTGGTGTCGCATTATCATTCTGAGGGCTGAATCACTGCGCTGGGTTTCTACAACACGAATTCAGAGCGACTAGTCACACATTCCCGCGTGCCTCTCTGAGTAACCCAGCCTACGGAGTGTTAAGTGCGTTGGAATGCACGGACTTTGTCTTTACCCGGACATCACAGGGATGAGAACGCTTCACGGTGTGAAGCGCTGTTTATTTATAAATTTTTATATCGAAAGTAACTTTTAAATTGTAGAGAAATCTCCCCTAATGGAATTCTCTGGCATAAAATAACTATTGACGGGCCAGGAAAATGACAAACAATGAAGCCATAAATCGCGAGCGAAGCGAAAGAAAGTAGTCAGTTTTAGACTCTAGACTCAGTTTTCGAAAGAAATGAACTAGTTTGTTGTAATTATACCTTTTATCTCGTGCTTTAGAGGTTCATCATGTCTCCATTATCATCAGCCAACAGTCACTGGTACTTTTGAGAAGTTAATAATTTTCCGAATGCTGCCAGAATTAGTGCTATTTTTTAGCCCTTTTTGTATTCTCTCTCTCTCTCTCTCTCTCTCTCTCTCTCTCTCAAACACACATACACACACACACACACACACACATGCACAGATACGTTATACTTTTACGCAACGGAATAAAATTCAGCGATCGAGTCGTTTTTGGACCTCATTTCTTCAGAACTCTTTTCCGAATTAGTAAACCAACCTTCTTGTGTTGTATTCGCATGACAGGAGGGTACCCACTGTCTTCCTGACGAACTGCATCTTACTTCAGGCTACTAAGGCAAGTTGATTGCGCGTTTTAACACTTTATATGAGTTTCTATAATTATTTCTATATGCTTAGTTATGGCTATATGCTCCCAGGACAAAAGATTAATTACGCGCTCGTAAGACATCATGATAATACCATCCATAGGCGCGATAATGACCTCCTATACAGGTGAAGCCACTCGGTGATGGTAAGATCCTATAGGGCTACTACATTATGGTGATGTTGATTGCTACGTTTTACACGCTGTTACAAATGATCCGACGGTATAAGATGGGATATTTAACGGTCTAGTTGAGCTGTGGAAGGATGGATGAGTGCTCGTTAAATCAGATAAGTATTACTGCAGTCTTGTGAACGCAGCTATTGTCCATATTCATCACGAAGATCATGGTCTCCGACAACGTTGATATAAATACCTGGTTCACGTTCTCTATAATATCAATGATTGGGCACAAGTAATGACCGAAAAACATCCTCCAAATCGTAGAACACAACGTTTCACTGGGCCGTTGGTGCACATGACGTTTTCTGTGATTGAAAGAAGACGAAATCGCGAAGCCTTGGATCCTACTACAGCCTCAAGTCAGCTACTATCCTCTTCTTGTGTCATTTGGCGCATTCAAAAATTAGTTTTATGTACCGCCGTGAGCAATAATATTCTTTGTGGTATCCAACTTCAAATGTCCACTGCATGTAGTTCCTTTCGCAATGGTCATTACGCAAGATCTGGACGTAGTGCACGCCTGTTTAAAAGAAAAAGAATGCGAAAGAGATTTCCAATCAAAAAACAATTTATGCAAATGGTGAGGGTGGTGCAAAAATATCTTTTTGCTGTCTAATATTCGCAACAGCGTTTTTCCGTGATACTGTCTCCAAAAACCCGAATTCAATCCTATTCCATCGCACGGTAACGCATCGATTACTGTCATTCTCTAGTATCATTTACTGAAATTATAAGCGGTAGTCACTTGAAATCTATACACATGGAAACAGGAAAGTAAACTGTTTATTGCATCATAAGTTGTCATCATTTAACACACCAAGAGACAAGACGGTCAGTGCCGTCATGGAAAAAAGTTTGCGGCTGCTTAAAGAAACTTCATTGCACCCAGGCGCTCATCTCTTTATCCGAAGGAAATCGACTACGACTAATGTCTTTCTTCAGGGCTCCAAAAATATGTGATTCGCATAGACAGATATTGGGACTTCTATGGAGGGTGTGTTAAGAGCTTCTCATAGATACTTCCGCAGCATAGTCGAAACAACAGGAACACCAGCTTCGGGAAAGTCATGATGGCTTTTAACTTCGACTGAAAGGACCCGATGCTTATTGACGTTTGGTGCACGGCGTCACAATATTAACGCACAGCGTTACGTGGATACTTTACAAAAACTGCAGCGCGCCATCAAGTCCATCGCCCGGGAATGTTGTATGACGGCATCATTCTGTTACAGGATAATGCCCACCCACATTTAGCAAGGTTATGTCGGCTACCCTGCAGAAGTTTCGTTGGGGAGCCCTTACACATCCTAGTTACAGTTACAATCTCTCACCATGCGATTCACATATTTCAGGAACCCTCGAGAAAGAAATTAGTGGGCGTCGATTTGCTTCGGAAGAAGATGTGAACGCTTGGGTATAGTCATTGTTAAATAGGCAATCGCAATCATTTTTCCATGAAGGAAATGTCTCACATTCGAATAAATGTATTAACAATTACGTCGATTAATTTTCAAATAATAAACTGTTAATTAAGTTTTTCCATTTGTTTCGGTTTTATTTTAGTACCCATTACGTAACTCATTCTTTCGCTTACATAAATCAATTACTCACGACTTGTTTACAATGAAAGCGATGTGCTAGCTACCGCGCAGGACCGGCTGCTCTTTCTGTATTCTGATGAATTTCATGGAAACAACTATATCACTTCTTGAATATTTTATGTTTATTCTTGTGAGCTGTTGCGATGAATCATCAGCGTCCACGAACTAGCTGTCCTTTAGTACTTTTGCAACTACGAGGCAAAACACGCTTTGGCAAGTACGAAGAAAGGAACAGCCGGTTTATGGGCGGCAGTATAATGTTTCTTTAACACTCGAAAAGACGCACTCACAGATAAAGCTCGCAGTCGTGAGCGGCAGGACGGCGTCGTCTCGATTCTTGTGTATTGACTGTAGTACGAGCAGTCACGGTCAGCCCCGAGGTGTGAGAGGAGGAACGTAGTAAAATTCGCGCCACGGGCTGTTATCTGGCGGCCGGATGCGGACCTCGTAAATCTCGGAACTCGGTGCGGCGCGGGCTGCGTCGCGCCATTCCGCCTGCCCCGCACGCCGAGACTCAGCTACCGCCAACACAGCCAGCCGACAGATTCCCAGAAGCCGAGGGTTCTTCTCCTCCCACGCCTCTGTTCTCAGTCTCCGTGCGCCGCAGCTGCCCAACACCGTCAGCGCTGAGAGTTACTCAGGCTGATAACGCGCTTCGAAATCAAACTACTCACTTCTCGATGCTCACTGGCCGATTTAAACTGTGAGTCGGACTGAGAATCGAATCCGGAGCCCAACTTTTTCCGGCTAATGCTCTCTGCTACTGAGATATCCAGGTACAACACACGACCCCTTCGCACAGCTGGGATTCTGCTGGTATCTTCCTCCTACTTTTCGAACTGCGACGAAGCTCTCCTATATATGGGCTATATATTGCTATCGATAAGCCACCTAAAGAAAATGTGTAATAAAATCGTCGGATATTGTAATAAATATTTTATCTTCAGTAAAACTTGAACATTATCTTTTGCATTTTACTTCAGCTGACATAAAGGTCATACATACTCACGCTAATAAACTATTTGAAAAATAAAAACAAGTACCATCGGCCCAATCAAGGCGATTGGTTTCCTTAATGGGCCAGGCAGTTTCTGTAAATGGGCTAGAGTGTAATAACTGTTAAATACTATACATATGTCAATATTTCATATTTACTTTAATTTTAGGAGTTTTTTGTTGGATTCTGAAACTGAATAACATATCTTCGAAACCAAAGAGGCTAAAAGTAGAAATTCCAACTTCAAAAGTAAGAGATCCACATTTGACTGATTATCAAACCGCTTACAAGCGATTAGAAAATACACTCCTGGAAATGGAAAAAAGAACACATTGACACCGGTGTGTCAACCCCACCATACTTGCTCCGGAGACTGCGAGAGGGCTGTACAAGCAATGATCACACGCACGGCACAGCGTACACACCAGGAACCGCGGTGTTGGCCGTCGAATGGCGCTAGCTGCGCAGCATTTGTGCACCGCCGCCGTCAGTGCCAGCCAGTTTGCCGTGGCATACGGAGCTCCATCGCAGTCTTTAACACTGGTAGCATGCCGCGACAGCGTGGACGTGAACCGTATGTGCAGTTGACGGACTTTGAGCGAGGGCGTATAGTGGGCATGCGGGAGGCCGGGTGGACGTACCGCCGAATTGCTCAACACGTGGGGCGTGAGGTCTCCACAGTACATCGATGTTGTCGCCAGTGGTCGGCGGAAGGTGCACGTGCCCGTCGACCTGGGACCGGACCGCAGCGACGCACGGATGCACGCCAAGACCGTAGGATGCTACGCAGTGCCGTAGGGGACCGCACCGCCACTTCCGAGCAAATTAGGGACACTGTTGGTCCTGGGGTATCGGCGAGGACCATTCGCAACCGTCTCCATGAAGCTGGGCTACGGTCCCGCACACCGTTAGGCCGTCTTCCGCTCACGCCCCAACATCGTGCAGCCCGCCTCCAGTGGTGTCGCGACAGGCGTGAATGGAGGCACGAATGGAGACGTGTCGTCTTCAGCGACGAGAGTCGCTTCTGCCTTGGTGCCAATGATGGTCGTATGCGTGTTTGGCGCCGTACAGGTGAGCGCCACAATCAGGACTGCATACGACCGAGGCACACAGGGCCAACACCAGGCATCATGGTGTGGGGAGCGATCTCCTACACTGGCCGTACACCACTGGTGATCGTCGAGGGGACACTGAATAGTGCACGGTACATCCAAACCGTCATCTAACCCATCGTTCTACCATTCCTAGACCGGCAAGGGAACTTGCTGTTCCAACAGGACAATGCACGTCCGCATGTATCCCGTGCCACCCAACGTGCTCTAGAAGGTGTAAGTCAACTACCCTGGCCAGCAAGATCTCCGGATCTGTCCCCCATTGAGCATGTTTGGGACTGGATGAAGCGTCGTCTCACGCGGTCTGCACGTCCAGCACGAACGCTGGTCCAACTGAGGCGCCAGGTGGAAATGGAATGGCAAGCCGTTCCACAGGACTACATCCAGCATCTCTACGATCGTCTCCATGGGAGAATAGCAGCCTGCATTGCTGCGAAAGGTGGATATACACTGTACTAGTGCCGACATTGTGCATGCTCTGTTGCCTGTGTCTATGTGCCTGTGGTTCTGTCAGTGTGATCATGTGATGTATCTGACCCCAGGAATGTGTCAATAAAGTTTCCCCTTCCTGGGACAATGAATTCACGGTGTTCTTATTTCAATTTCCAGGAGTGTATATAATTAAAATGATTGCTCGGATTATGCTCATAGTCGCCTACTTAGGCCTAAGATTAGACAAAATACAAAGTGCTCATTGAAGGCAAGTAGCAAAGCAACACGTAGCCTTCGTGCACAGCACATAGCTTTATACTGAGAATATGACCAAATGGTGTGAATTTCTCGCACTCTACAATGGTGGCTGCGGAAATTTAATCATTGATCCTATATAACTATTAATACTAATCAATTACAAGAACATAGCGCAATTCTTACTTCAGCTCACTATTGCTTTGTGTCTAAGTGGAAAAAAGTCACCACTGAGATGGTGAATCTTTTATCAATATCCAAAGAGAAACTGAGTCGGCCCATCGGTGGAGCCGGCCCATCGATAAGAAACTTTACCTTTCACTGGCCCAGCACACAGCTTTGGTCTCCCAGGAAGTTTTAGAATGGCACCCGTTCGCTGCAGACTGGGAGATTTATTATGAAAATGGCCCCTAGGATTGGACTGAGCCATTTCTCTGAGATATCATTTCTTCCTGTTCAGATATTCCCTCAAAGTAAGCAGGAGTTTTTCTGTGAAGTTCAGAAAGTAGGAGAGAGGGACTGGAAAAGTTAAAGCTGTGAGGAGACGCCGTGAGCCTTGCCCGGATAGCTCACTCGGTAAGAATTTTGTCCGCGAAAGGCAGTGTTCCTGATTGGAATCCTTGTCCATCACGTAATTTTAATCTACCGGTGATTTTCTAAATAGCACATACTGTGCTGGACAGTGAAAGCACCACTCTTTCCACTTTATCTTAACTTTACAAAACTAAAACCTGTAAAGATGTTTTTTCTTTCTTTACATGTCACTCTGCTTCTTTGTCCTGCCGTCAGCCAAAGGCTTTTGGATTCAGAGGCATCGTTACCTCTGATTCACATGTAAATCAGTAATTATTATCTCTAAAGGAGGTGCCAAGGCTGAAAGTCAACCGTTGGAGGGTTTACAGACAAGGTAATTCGAGGCAGAAACATTCGTAGAGGCACGTATTCTATTTCAAATAATTTATGAGATACAGTAATCCCACTTGCCTAAATTCTTACTTTAACTGCGATTAGTTGTCGGAGCAAAAAGCTTATAAAAGGTTTTTGTTATTATAAATTATTTTCGCTTTGTCTTTGTTTTATCACGTATCGACGATTAAGTCTTCATAAATTTTATTTTCTTGTTCAGTTACGTGTGTTGTTCACTGCACTTTCGTCTGTGTCTATATTCCGGAAGTCGCTTTCCCTAAAACGCTCACGAATGATATATGTAACAGCGACTATCGATAAGACTCCGGATGAGCTCTAGTATCTCTGCTTTCCGCGCCGTAGTTATTTAGTGAATTACGGAATTGTTAAAGCTTTCCTGCTGGCTTCTACCTCGGGGTTCTTCTCACGAATTATGTGCACAACGATTTTTCTGACGTTTCGCTAGCACGAGTGTTACAATAATGTGGACCGGTGAGTGTACCCTGCCCACAGATTTTGTGTTCAGTATCATCATATGGTGGAACGTGGATACACGTATCCAGGAACATTGTCAAACGTCCCATTTTTCGAGTGGTGGTTGGTTGGGTGATGGGGGGGGGGGATTCGGGGGGGGGGGGGAGACGTAATGTTACATGTTTTTATATTTATTCCCTATACTGTTTCTTTTCTCTTTTTTTAACACTAGAAAAAGAAAGACAAGTGACAATCATCCGCACCATTGGGGCGGCATCCCTCTTTTGGGTGTCGGCCATTTATCGGAACATCGTGTGAGTTGTTGTTGACGTTCGCCATTGTTCATACGACTCGTAAACGCTATGCAGTCACATCTGTCTCCAACACAAGGGGCCAGTCCTCAATGTGCAATATGTCAAGACGCATAAATCACGTACGCTGTAGCACGTAAATGTTCAGTCCCACGAGTCGTCACATTTCCGGGACACCCAGCTGTCGGACAGATTATGATATACGCTTCCTAAATAGTTGACAAAGTAAATTCTGTATTTCATACGACAACGTATGAGCTCACGTTATTCTTGTGGGTATATCTATTAATCCATCATAGACAATACATCTCGCGAAAACATGTACTGCATCGCATGTCGAGCTATCCAGTTGACCGCATACGTCTTATGTTTAGGAAAAAACGTCGTGTCCGGCAAAAAAATACAGCCGATGTGATCTCTGTATCGATGGTGCGCCAAAGGGAGCCAATATTCAAACGTCCCTCCCAGCGCCACCCACTAACCCATGTGTCCAGCAATCCACAGGATATACAAGAGGAGATTTAACCGTACTCATGGCACACAACCGCTTCCGTGTGACAATTTTGTGGTCCATGACGGTATAGCAGGTCGATCGCACTGCTGTTGACAGCACTGGCATATGCACTGCGCGCCAGATATGCTGCCAATCTCTCGTTGGATTTTTGATTCCCATGAAGTTGCAGCTGTGGTGACTCATAGAGCAGCGACAGATCTCCTGAGTTCTCATGGAAGACACTTCCGGACGAACATAACTGTAATCAACAAGAAATCAGGCTATGTGTACAAGCGAAGGTGAGATGTTGCCCACCAATACCGGAGGTTGCAACGACGACGGAGGAAGTTCTTCTATCAGAGCTAATGTTGTGGTGTGTTTCCTCGACAGCTTTGATGCGTGTCTCCGCGAGGTTGAGGCAACCGTTCCAGAACTGTGGGAATAACATGTCATACTTGATCTTAAAATAACATCACGGTATTGCTGCAGTCCCAAAAGCAGCCAATAAGCGGTCCCTGATACGCTTTAGTAACAGCAGGCTCTACTCTAAACGTGACAGCCGTGACGCGAGGTGGACGTTTGGTGTTCGCTTCTCGTTGGACCATGTCGAGCCCTCTCAACTAATTGTTGCGTATGTACGGAGGGGGATGTGTAACATTTCTGGCTTTTGCAGCCATCATATTCAAGTACAAGGAGCTCTTCTTAGAGCAGTTCGGAAGACAGCAGTGTCAAGATGATGCAATGTGATGTGAGGTACAGATGACAGACGGTTTGTTAGGTACGGGTATAGTGAGAAAGACCTCCTGACTGGTGGTCCTCTTCCACGATTGGCTGCTGCGTTCGGTAGTTGTGCGCCAAAGTGACAATCTTCCATTATTAATATTAGACAAACTATTCGCTTGCATTTAAAATTTAAGCATGTCTAAAAACCTGCTGTCGTTCCATTGTTTCTTAAATATTAATAATCAGCAGAATAATAAGCAAATGCTGAAAGAAAAGGCAGACGAAGCATTTCGGAGATCTTCGGATCGCGCCTAACTTGTATGGCGGTGGACGTGGTTCGGCTGTAAGATCGGAGCTGGTTCGGCAGAGTCGGTGGACAGACATGTTGCCTGCCGCGGAATGCGTCGCTTAAGATTTCATTAGTAATCCATGGTTTATAAAACTAGAGCTGGTTCGGCAGAGTTGGCGGACAGACACATTGTCTGCCGCGGCAAGTGTCAGTTAAGATTTCAATAGTAATTCATAGTCTGTAAATCACAGAGCTGTAATTAAGGAAATACGCAGTTCGTTAATTTGTAGAAAATAGAAATTATTTGTTACTCTAAAGTGGAATGTAATTGTGCAGTTTCTCGCGTTCTGTCAATAAAAAGCGAGTTACATCCCGTATAAACAAACTGATTGGAAATTTAATTATTTCTAAAATAACGGTTTCTCGCTAAGACTTTCTTGCAACATTAATATAACCAATTCAAGACCTACATGTTGTTTTTTGCGCAGGGGACAACAACTATAGAAGACTGCAGGTTGATGAACGTTTATTAGAACTTATGCATTCCACTCAGGACGGTGTAAGCAAATAGGCACCTCGCGTTTATGGCAATCTTAGTGCAAATGAGATCAGTGACACCTCATCTGTGATAACACAGAGGAGCTATGAAGAAGAGAAATATTTCCGAGAGAAAAGGTTTGTAATACGTTCGTCTGTCAAACTGTCTCTTTTTCGACGTGTCGTACTCCCCTCAAACTTTGGAATGGGAAGAATAAAACATGTCATAAAATCCGGCGGCATGATGAATCAGCTCATTGTACAGCGACAACCATTGTGGCATCATCATCCCCGCAGATTTCCAGTAAAATTCTAACGTTATCCCACCAGGCCCTGGAGATTCATGTGTCGCTCCTTTCTTGAGTGCTCCCGTTATTTCATCGTCTATCAGTGGCTCCATCAGTGCAGCCTCATCCATCTCAGTCTCTTAGGCAACTGTTGTCCTCCCCCACCTAGTGATCCGTCGGTGCGCAGGCAAAGAGGTGGCGTAAATGCTCCAAATCTTCAGCCGCAGTGTGCTTTTGTGTAATCAGTTGACAACCCACTGAGTCATGGAGCACTGTGGGCAATGATCATCGGTAAAGTTTGTGTTCTTGGGACACATGATGCATCGACGTGTATTCGCCAGCAATGTCATATAGACACCTTGCTTGGATCGGGATGCCTCCCAGTCGACGTCGCGTAATCGATGGCAAGCGTGCCTTGACACTATGAACTTCTGCATGATTTTCTGGGCACGGATCCCGAAAGGACAACTCATGAAGCATCATGTAATAATAATGAATAGTGTCCCTTATCCTCGTCTTATTCCGACCATATTGGATAAGAGCTCTTCGTATAATCGATTTAGCACATACTAACCGCCAGTGAAACACAGAGGTGTGAGCTGGAATGCGGCATTGGCACGTCGGCCATACCTCCTCACTCGCTGACGACATTCAGGTCTGCCGACTGGGACGAATTGGCCTTCCATGCGCCTCGGATTCTCCATACATTTTTATGAGGGAGTGATGTGGTACACAGATAAGCTAGATGGTAGCTAAAGGCAGTAGGCAATCGTTCAGCATCGCCCACCGTGTCCTGTAGGCCAACAGAAACATATATCCGATTAAGTCGGCTCGCTGAGTGACTACTAAGAAATGTTTATCCCTCGTGCTTTCAATGGACTATGCCCTATGTGCCTGATAAGTTGATAAGTCCATTTCCTCACATGTAGCTTGTAGATCACGATATGTGTTGTAATTGCGAGTTTGATGCTTTGGGGGTAAAACGCAGCAGAAGTCTCTTCCGAATAGCATTTCGCACGTGCTTGCATGTTTTCTGTGCCGGATGGGGCGCCATGAAATGTTATCGCCAGTTCGCGTGCCGACGATATATAAGTCAGGTCGCGAACTGGGATCCCCTCTCGGATCAATATCGCCGTTCCATTGTCATTGTCCGAGTTCGGCTTGATGTAGGATATGCAACAGTGTACTTCCTGGAACGCAACAGTACAGATGTCCTGCACCACGAGCGTATCCATATCTGAATCATACAGCATCTCCCAGAAAAGCTGTTGTTTCACTGGCGATGTAATAGTACTAACGCGAACTGTAACTATTTTGTAAATCTGGGTCCGAGTATCCGTCATCTTCCCATAATGGTGAACTGGTGAAAATCAGACAAGTCGATGGTCTCATTACACGTCCTCAGGAGGTTGCCCACCCAACGTCTTCCTGCGGCATTAGTTGTCCTGAGTTGTGGAAGAGAGTGCTCTCCACCAAGGGGAGGGACCACATCAGTGATATCTTCGTCCTGTTCCACCCAGTCGGTATCAACGAGGGTCTCTACTATGCCGGAGCTGTGCTGGTATGTAGTGTTCAACAACCTTCTGCTGAATGGTCGAAGGACGCCTATAAGGATGGACGACAGAATGATACATCTTTTTACTATCCGAATGTAGTTGTTCAGTGACATGTCATAGTCATCATATGTCTCAGGATAAGGAGGGCGCGATTCTCCAGAGTCAAGGAGGCGCTTCTTGCGATGCTTCGGTGAGCGATATTTACGCACCCTGCTCTAGACCTCCGGTGCTGTCGAGTTCTGTAGCTTCTGTTGCATAGCCGTAGCCACAGTGTCCGTGGACTCCTCCACTTTAATTTCCATAACTTGTTTTGTGTGATCATCACCAACGTCTGGGGCTGGATTGGAGTAGGAACCATCTCATCGTCTTTGTGGCCCGACGGATCCCTCCGTCATCTGCATAGTTGGTTCGAATATACGCTCCGACCTCGGCGTCACCTCTCCGCGGAACCCCAACGCGTATGTCAGCAGCAGTGACGTGGGGGTGGCCTGCGTTGGTTAAGTCTCAGCTGGGTAGCTGCATGAGTCTCCTATTCATACACTCATTTCGAAGATGTCTTTCACCGCCACATCCAGAGCACACCCAAGGTAGGCCATCATAGATGACAATGGCACTACTATCGCCTATTTTTAAATAGGAGTCAGCCGCAGTGGCCGAGCGGTTCTAGGTGTTTCAGTCTGGAACCGCGCGACCACTACGGTCGCAGATTCGAATCCTGCCTAGGGCATGGATGTGTATGTTGTCCTTATATTAGTTAGGTTTAAGAAGTTCTAAGTTCTAGGGGACGGATAACCTCAGATTTTAGAAAGGCCATGCCACTTTAAAATCGATGAAGCATGGAGCTCTGATATCGCTCACATGATGTAATAAGGAAGGGAAATAATTAGTTTCTTCATATGTGGGTCCACAGCGTCGATGTAAGTTTTGAATGACGAAACCATTTTAAATATCCACTATATGACCTTAATTTCACCACCACTCATTTAACATCGTTACACTTTGCATGTTTTAGTTACCGTTACATTACTTACAAACGTACGTGGGAAGATTCTTCAGTTCGCACTCATTCGGTCAAATTGTGCCACAAAACATTTTTCTCCCCGATTCGAGTTAGTAACTTTCTGTTCGTTATCCGAACTATCCACATTATCATCTGTAAAGCTACATTTCAAAACTTTCTTTTATATTCTTGTATGGGTTGTTTATAGTATTCGTTTAGCTTCCATATATATGGCTAAACTACCGACAATACTGTCAGAAAAGACTCCCTAATACTTAACTTCGCATTCGATGTTAAGGTATTTCATTTTTTTCAGAAAATTTCCTGTGTGCAATTTTTACCTCTGCCTTCATAAATTGTTTTGCTAACTACATGATACTTAGCGCTTCGTTAAGTAATGCAATTACATCTTAGCATCATCTGAATTTCCTCAGCTGCATCCATGACCCTGATGACCATCTCATAACTTATTTTCAAGAAACTACCCATTACGTTCAACAGTCCTTTGCCGTCTCTGACAGAATCACAATATCACCAGCAAAGGTTAAAGCTTTTAATTGTGATCGTGGAATCTCGACACCTTCTCAAAAACTTTTTCTTGGTTGCTTTTACTACTTTCTTAATGTACTCACTGAAAACCACGGACAATAGGCTACAACCTTGTCTCACACCCTTCTCAACTACTTCCTCCTTACTGAATACCACGGACAATGGGATACAACCCTGTCTCACACCCTTCTCGACTACTTCCTCCTTTTGATGACCTTCGAGTGTTATAATTCGGTGTAATTTTGTACAAGCCGTATACAGTCTTTCTCTTCCCGTATTTTATCCCTGATAATCTTAAAATTTCAAAGAATGTTTCCCAGTCAACATCGTGCAAAGCTTTTTCTAAACCTGCCAATGCCTTAAATGTGAGTTTGTTTTTCCTCAACATATCTTCTAAGGTCAATCTTAATACCAAATTGCCTCAGACTGATAGTCCTTGAGCTCAGCTTCTAGCAGTCATGCCAATCTTGTTTAGATAATTTGTGTTAGTATTTAACAACCAACCGGCCGGGGTGGACGAGCGGTTCTAGGCGCTACAGTCTGGAACCGCGTGACCGCTATGGTCGCAGGTTCGAATCCTGCCTCGGGCATGGATGTGTGTGATGTCCTTAGGTTGGTTAGGTTCAAGTAGTTCTAAGTTGTAGGTGACTGATGACCTCAGAAGTTAAGTCCCATAGTGTTCAGAGCCATTTGAACCATTTAACAACCACGGTTTATACTGCTGGTACTCCCTTTTCTCTTTTCACTAACGTTTATCCTGTCTAGTATGTGTCTACAGGTCGCGAGGGGTAGCCGCTCGGTTTAGGACGCCTTGTCACGGTTGCCGCTGCTACATCTGTCGGAGGGTTGAGTCTTCCCTCGGGCATGGGTGTGTGTGTTGTTCTTAGCGTAAGTTAGTTTAAGTTAGATTAAGAAGTGTGTAAGCCTAGGGACCGATCACCTCAACAGTTCGGTCCCACAGGAACTTGCGACCACCACGGACACACATTTTTAGGATTTGGAAAATTTTATTTTACTATTAAACTTCATGGTCGGATACCTTCGTAAGACCACAGTCGTCGGAGTTACCTAGGGGATGGAAGTCGTGTTGGTTGTCTCTCTGTGAGTCACGTAAACTTTCTTCTATGTATTATCGTATTTTAACATATTGTGTATCGTACTCTCTGTGGTAGAATTAGAGGAATACGCCAGCATTTGCCTAAAGTTGAGTGCGAAACGTCCAGAAACCCTCATTCAGATCGGCCAATGTACTCTCCGACCGTTGTTCATCGGTCGCGTGGATTCGATCAGTGTTCCTCACCTCGCTGTTTCGGAAGCAAGTGGGCCTACATCCGCTCATTACAGCCCTGCCCTACGCTCTCCAATATGTACGCCATCTTCGGCGAAGTTTGATTATATATTTAATTTAATTTTATGTTATGTTTTCCTTTATTCAAGGAATACACGCGACGGCCATGTTCCCGTAGGCGACTCCGTCTTAGGAAGATGTGAGGATAAACCATATTTATGAATAGCAAAGTTAGTAAGTAAATCAATTTTTATACCCAAGACGTAAATAAAGGAAGGATAAATGAACGTAAGGACATATAATCCTCATTTAAAGATCTCCTCCCGGTTGCAGGAAATTAGAAAATTATAGTGAGAAATGTAGGATACATCTTTGTCAATCATATGTCAGTGATAGTCTCAGATAGTTTTGGAAACTAAATTCATATTTCTCATGAAATCGAGCTTTCAGTATCCAGTGTTGTTGACGGAGGTAGTCCAGGTAATCCTGTATACAATGATGTGTTGTCTTCACGATGTACACTACTAGCCATTAAAATTGCTACACCACGAAGATGACGAGCTACAGACGCAAAATTTAACCGACAGGAAGAAGATGCTGTGATATGCAAATGATTAGCTTTTCATAGCATTCACACAAGGTTGGCGCCGGTGGTGACACCTACAACATGCTGACATGAGGAAAGTTTCCAGCCGATTTCTCATACACAAACAGCAGTTGACCGGCGTTGTCTGGTGAAATGTTGTTGTCATGCCTCGTGTAAGGAGGAGAAATGCGTAACATCACGTTTCCGACTTTGATAAAGGTCGGATTTTAGCCTATCGCGATTGCGGTTTATCGTATCGCGACATTGCTGCTCGCGTTGGTCGAGACCCAATGACTGTTAGCAGAATATGGAATCGGTGGGTTCAGGAGGGTAATACGGAACGCCGTGCTGGATCCCAACGGCCTCGCATCACTAGCAGTCGTGATGACAGGCATCTTATCCACATGGCTGTAACGGATCGGGCAGAAACGTCTCGATCCCTGAGTCGACAGATGGGACGTTTGCAAGACAACAACCATCTGCACGAACAGTTCGACGACGTTTTGCAGCAGCATGGACTATCAGCTCGGAGACCATGGGTGCGGTTACCCTTGACGCTGCATCACTGACAGGAGCGCCTGCGATGGTGTACTCAACGACGAACCTGGGTGCACGAATGGCGAAACGTCATTTTTTCGTATGAATCCATGTTTTGTTTACAGCATCATGATGGTCGCATCCGTGTTTGGCGACATCGCGGTGAACGCAAATTGATAGCGTGTATTCGTCATCGCCATACTGGCGTATCACCCGGCATGATGGTATGGGCTGCCATTGGTTACACGTCTCGGTCACCTCTTGTTCGCATTGACGGCACTTTGAACAGTGGACGTTACATTTCAGATGTGTTACGACCCGTGGCTCTACCCTTCATTCGATCCCTGCGAAACCCTACATTTCAGCAGGATAATGCACGACCGCATGTTGCAGGTCCTGTACGGGCCTTTCTAGATACAGAAAATGTTCGACTGCTGCCCTGGCCAGCACATTCTCCAGATCTCTCACCAATTGAAAACGTCTGATCAATGATGGCCGAACAACTGGCTCGTCACAATACGCCAGTCACTACTCTTTATGAACTGTGGTATCGTGTTGAAGCTGCATGGGCAGCTGTACCTGTACACGCCATCCAAGCTCTGTTTGACTCAATGCCCAGGCGTATCAAGGCCGTTATTTTGGCGAGAGGTGGTTGTTCTGGGTACTGATTTCTCAGGACCTATGCACCCAAATTGCGTGAAAATGTAATCACATGTCAGTTCTAATATAATATATTTGTCCAACGAATACCCGTTTATCATCTGCATTTCTTCTTGGTGTAGCAATTTTAATGGCTAGTAGTGTAGTTGATGCACTGTCCGACCAGCTTCCAATTTGGTCTTAATTTCGTCGTGATATCAATCTGTTGAGGAGATGTCCTTGTTATCATCATCTATTTCTTCCTCGTCGACCTCCAAAGGGGTATAGGTCCGTCGGAAAGAAGGTAGTGGACGATGTCAGCTACCTGGTGGCAGGAATTACAAAATGGACTCGGCGCCAATTTTAGATTAAATTTACTTTCAGGTATTTGAAGTATTTTTGAGACTACGTCGTACTGAACGGCTCTAATGTTTGTGGCCCACAAGGACGCATGGATTTTTCTCCGGACTGCTATAGCTGAGCAGGTGTCCGACGTGAGTGCATCCTGAGGGCCCGTGAAGTATTCGAAGAGGACGTTTTATTGAGCTAGGGGAGCTTGGTAATATTCACCCTTCTAAGGATGTGCCACAAAAGATAAATGCGGTGTATGGGTGGATTAGCACCTGGTCACGGGGAGCAAGAAGTTAGTTGTTGGCAGCTATACAATAATCGCGCGAGGTGGCGCCGTTGTAAGACTCTCGGCTCGTATTGGGAATGGTAGCGGTTCAGATCCCTGACCCACCGCCCAGTTCGAGGTTTCCTGTGACTTACCTCTTTCACTTAAGGAAAATACCGGGATGGTTCCAACCGCGTACTTCCCCAGTCCGTGCTGGTCCTCCGTCACTAATGACTTCGTCGTCGACGGGGAATTAAATCTCAACTTTCCTTCCTTCAGAATGGTAAAACCACTTTAAATATCCACCTAGGCTGTCAAATTCTTTGCGCAAGACAACCTTTATTTCATTATGTGTCAAATTACAATACTCGTCGGGATGATAGAACACATGCTGAAGCACTGCGTAATAGTAAGTTAATTTGGTAAAAGAGGGCAGTGGAGAGGGTAAAAATGGTATATTATTAGACTTCCCGCCGGCCGCGGTGGTCTCGCGGTTCTAGGCACATCAGTCCGGAACCGCGCGACCGCTACGGTCGCAGGTTCGAATCCTGCCTCGGGCATGGATGTGTGTGATGTCCTTAGGTTAGTTAGGTTTAAGTAGTTCTAAGTACTAGGGGACTGATGACCACAGATGTTAAGGCCCATAGTGCTCAGAGCCATTTGGACCATTAGACTTCCCCGTCCTTCCATAATCCAATGAGACCGATGACCACGCTGTTTGGTCTCTTCCCCCGAACAACCCAACCCCGACTGCAGACTAAAACATTAACATAATTCATCACCTACTATCTCCAATTCGATGTGTTGTGTAAGTAAACTCCAAATCGTTTTCTACAAACTCGCACGTAAATCAAATTTTAGGTACTAAAATTGAAAAATTTGTATTTTTTTCTAGACGATCACATAGATCGCATGCTGTAAAGTACTTACTATTTGTACCACTTCAGGGTTTACTTGCCTCCCCCTTACCATTCTTCCCCTCGCCAACTACCGCATTAGATCCTCCTTATCGTCAATGGCGTTTCCTCAGTGAGGGAACTGGAACGGTAACCACTTAGCCTACTGAAGATACTTGAGAATCCGTTGTAAATTGCACTATCATTGGGCTTTCTTAAACTATTCGTGGAGAGAGCGGTATGCCGAACAATGACGGATTGAGCAGAGGATTTAGCAGAGGGCCGGTAATCTTGAGCCTACGAGACCGCCAGTGGCACGGAGTTAAATTTTTTAATTTATTTTCCCCCCGTCTGAGGTTCGAGTCCGCTCTCGGGCATGGGTGTATGACTTGTCAATAGCGTAAGTTAGTTGAAGTTAGATTAAGTAGTGTACAGGCTCAGGGACTGATGAATTTCGCAGTTTGATCCCATAAGACCTTATCACAAATTTCCATTTTAATTTATTTTAATTCTGAAACAACGGCGCTGGAAGTGGCTTAGAGCGAAAACTATCGACAGGTATTCATTGCAGCTATAACTTCGACTGCTAATATATTTTTGATGACTTGCGTTTAATAGCTACACTGGGTGAGAAGGCACCGTGGTCATGATGCTGAACATTGATGCAGGAAGAGCGGAGTTCATAAACCCGTCTGGATATTCTTCTAAAAATGCCCGAAAACATAGATGGTTCTTTACAGAAGCAGCGGACACTTGCTATCCACATTGTTTACAACTGAATAACTTCTCTTTCCTTAATATTCCTTCGTATATTCCATTTAGAAAATTGTGTTCGTACTCATGTAATATTGTTTCTATAAAAATGTAATGCGACAACCTAGTGAGTCCATTATTTTGAAGCAGTCGTGAACTGCAACAAAAATTTAGATAATAGGAGGTCAAATCAACTGAGGTAAACCCTGAATAGCAATATAGATTGATATTTTTGGGAAATGATGTTACAAATCCATGGTCACGAACTACACGAAACATACAAAACAACAATTCATTATTTAAAGAACAAAGGACAATATTTGTGTAATACTTAAAGTATTCGAGGTTCTTTCCTTTCAGTGGGGCGGTTCCTTTTTATTCCTAGAAAGAGAGTAATGCGTGTCAGGCGTGATTCTTCAAGTAGAGATTATATATGATATCGTAAGTGCATTTCGTCGATTCAATACTTTCCACTCGAAAATCTACTCATATTTAACACCAGGTAAACCTATAAAAGCAAGCGAAATACATGTATAAGTCAGTGTTCTCCTTCTAATTCAGTGTTATTATTCTAATCTGATGTATTCCTCCTAAAATAGTTTTACGATAGTTTTGCAGCAAGATAATTCGTTATGTGAAGAATTTATCAAGTTAAAAATTTTGTGTCATTTCTTTATTTGGTGCATTCAGTACGAGAATGCAGTGGGGCCGGGAGGGGGATGGGGGGTCACCGCTTGGGAAAAGCGAGAGATTTACCGGTCCTTTGATACAAAAGCTGTCCAATTATGTACACTCGTACAAGTAGCGACACGCCACGTGCTGAAAGAATGACAAGACATGAAACAGAAGGAGCATTCCCTAATTCTTTTAGACCTGTTCACCTAAAATTGTAGAAGAAAACGAGACAAAAATTTGTTAAACTGTAGACAATGCATCCCATCTGAAAGATGTTGAGAGAAATCCAAACATTTACGTGTTTTAAGCCAATATGTTTACACTTATGAACGAAAAACACTATATTTTCCAATTAATAACAAGATATTTGCCGCAGATCAGAGTCAGTAATACATAATTGGAAGATCAGAAACCGGGGCGACATCACTCGGAAATGAGTAACAAAACCAGAAAATCTCTTGCACACAAATAGGAACAGTTAAAAAGCAGATATTTGTCTAACATACTTCTCCAAATCTGAGTACACTCCCTGCTGGCCACAAATATGTTGCAGTTCAGCTCTCCAACGCATACTAAACATTTGCCATAGTATTCAGATCCGAAAGCCTCTCTGACCTCTCAGTGCCGTTGACGTCTCCACCTACGAGAAATTCATCCAACAGCACGACACTGTTTTGGACGATCGTTATCATCACTGAGCCGACAGGCTTTGTACCGACTGCTTCTCTGGAAAGTGGAGTATGTATCTGCAGCACCTCATCTTAGCCCTTCCGGGTGTTATCATTATTTCTCCGACAACCAACAAAAATGCGCTGCTTCGCAAGTTCATTAAACAAGAGCCCTTCCCACTTTTGGACCCCACAACAACGAAATCAGGTACCTTTATGTGATGGGTCTGTGACACACTAGGCTATTCCCTTTAGATGCATGTACTAATAGTATCGTTCTGGAAACGGAGACGGGATTCATATGTGAAGACGACCCATTTATGGCAGAATGACACTGCCGTTGACTCCGCAATAAACGAGCCTACCCCTGGCATACAGACTAGTTGCTACTTCATAATATTTAGTCGTGCAGCTACGGCGAGATACCGGTGCTGCTGTTACTATTTTCAATCTAGTACTACCGAAGATTAACATTTCCTGTGCCTCGAAAGCGTCAGCTAAACTATGAATTGAAACTTCGAGTCTCATTCAAAGACACGAAAACTACCACGTATCCCTGAACAACCTAAAGGCAACCAAGGAATCAGCATTAAACAACAGGTTCTAGCTGTAATTTACATTGAATTATGTTGTAAACTTCACAAAATGGCAAGTTCAGACACGACTGGGAGTCGTTAAGGCTCAAACGTACTTCTTTTCCTGCTCTTTACTATCAGATAGTAAACAGCCGATTTGTCAGGTAGTCTGTACGAATTGCTCATATTTATCTTTCCATCTGATCTTTTCCGAATGTATTTAATCTTTGATCGTTAGCGTCACGGCGCCATTTGTATTTGCTGCTTAACTTGTAAATTAGTTGTACTGCATACAGAAAGAACATAACCATTTCCTGAAGTTCTGTGTGTGCTCTTTGTTCATCACGTTGTCGGCGGAATAAAAAACTCTGCAGTCCTGATGAACTACCCAGCAGATAAGGTCCCCTTCACGTGCAAAGGCAGTTCCCGGAAAGGTGCGGCGGCAGTACCATCAGTTTTTCTTGATTTCGTAGCTTCTGGGTATTCAAAAATAACGCTACGTTAAAGGAAAATGGCTCAGTTGCAAAAGTTGTTCAAGGTGGTCTGAATCATGCCATTTACGTAGTGGAATATGACGTTGCATACCGTGAAATACATATCGTATCGTTTTGCCGAGGAACTGCAGCAACAAATATTTCAAATTTCGTTCAGCAATTTCGGAAGTGTGTTTGGGTTTTGTAGGCAGCAAGTTTCAGAGACCCCTACAAGAATGAGACGAGTTGGGAAAAATTAGGACGTTGAGGGGTCACAACACCTTCGAAATCACTTAAGCCCGAAAACATCGACCCAAGAAAGTCGTGCTGCTGTTGGCTGTATGAGACACAGCATTGTCCTGCTAAAACCACGTGTAATGTAGCTGGTCTACTCGTACAGTGTTTACAAATTGTTACAATCACTTTTTGTGCGTGCAGAGGGCTTTCGTGCAGTTGACGTGGATTTTCTGAAATCCAGACACGTGGCTTCTGTTCATTTACATATCTAAGAAGGTAGTAAAACTCCATCTTCGGGTTCTTCATTATTTGGCGTTACAGTTGACATGAACTACTGACAGAAAGCTACACTTTACCTATTGTCTTCAGGTGAAAAGCACGAATCCTGTACGTATGCATCTCTAAACACTTGTTACCATTACTAATTGAGAGAACAGACTGGCTAATCAAGTATATCACAGAATTCGTGGGACTCAGATCAATTATTCTGGATTAGCACTATCGTTTGACTATTTTTGGTTGCATTTGCCACTTTTCCTGTCTTCTGGAACTTCTCGTACAGTCACTCCTTGCTGGACTTCTCTGGTGTATTCTTATCACATTTTTCTGTGAAAACATTTTGTGTCTTGCTGTCCGACATTGAATTCTCCCTGGTGCAATGTCCAACCCACTCTTCCTTCAATAAAATAAGGATCATACCCACAATGAAAAGAGTGAGACCCTGTATTTTCATCCAAATTCCAAAGGTTTTCCTTCTGTTACCTCCGTCCAGGAGTACTTTCCTTTATGCTTATAAGGCCAATCATTCCGACAGTCATAAATGGAATTCGATTCTCTCTTTTCCTTTATGATTGTTAAAAGTGAACGGTAAGTTCTGTAGTCAATAATGCACAGTTATGCGGCATAAAGGTAGCCGTATATAATCCTGATGGTGATATGACGTTCGTCTGCTTTGTTTGGCGAGCACAGAAAGAGATGAGGGATCCTCCATTGAACCTGTGGTTATAATCGAAGATTTTTGCAAATACGACCTGAGCCCATTGTTGGTAATTTTTGACGTTATAGAAGGAACCTTCTAGTAACTCACAGTTTTCAGATACTTAAATCCCAGAATCCTTTGACAGTTATAACATTTCTGGCTCTTGCAGCTATGATTGTTTTATTGCTACACAACGCATCTCACATGTCATAACAGGCAACTGACGTCACAGAAAGGTATTGATTGATGTTTTCGAGCAAGGAAACATGCCACGTGTAGGTCGTAGACGGTACTTCAGTTCAATTTTCAGATAGTTAATAGTTTATTTTAAATTATGAACAGATTTATTCAAGACTGTTTATGACCAAGGTATACTGTAGTATGGAAGGACATGGGCTGGTTCTGTAAGAAAACCGTGGAACAAAAGTTCTTTTTCGAATGAGAAAAGAAGAAGTTATATTATTTAATAGCTTTACTGGTGTTAACTTTTAATGTTTCATCATAACTGAGAAATTCTAGTGAAAAGAAATTTGTTCCTACACTATTTTCCAGTTTTAAGTTAATGATTCTTCATCATTGCTATTATCTGATTCAGCAGCGTAATCACTCTACACACTACTCCGTCGAAAAGAGTTAAGAAAATTTCGTCCCTTCTCTGTCAATACGGAATACAGACTTTACAAATCATTCATTTTAGCGCCACTGATAGGAGCTGGTCCTGTATATAGCCGGAGAAAATGAAGTTCTGAAGGCATCTGTTCCTTGTGTCGTATGATGCGTGTCCTCCATGCCCGGTTTAAGCGTCTCGCACAGCCACAATGGATTTTATTTGTCCGCCTTATATATTCAATGCTTCTACGGAAGAAGAGGTGGCTTTGGAGTTTTCAGAAAGTAAGGATCAACAGCTTCCTTTACATTGAAAATATTTTCTTTTACACCATTTGCAAGCTCAAACGTGCTCGACTTTTTCGACACGATGCCGTTCTGAAGTTCTACTGCTGTGGCGTTTCTACAGTCTCCAGGGTTTTTCTTTTTCAGACGAGTACAAAGTCTACATCACTGGAATGGCCCACATCCGAAAATATGTGAGTGATCTTACTGAACATTTTCAGACAATGCACCAAGAAATAGAACAACTTAATCAAGAAATAGTTCCTTTTCTGGCCAGGACACCCGTCGGACACCAAAACCAGATCATCTCTCTTGTTTTTCATATGTCTAATGTAATGGATAAGATGTGACGTTACTTGGCTTTGATCTCTCTTTTCAGTCACCTCATGATACACCTATAGAGATGCGCTATCGTCATGGAAATTGTGTAAACGAAATACAAAATGCCATAACTGTAGAGAATAGAATATCTGGTTTGTCAATAGATGTGGTACAGGCATATTCTGTACATAATCAAACGAAATTACATAGCATTTTGGCGTTATGAGCATACTGTTTCAATTTCCTTCTCTTTTCACGAAACATTTTGGCTTTTCTAGCTGCAGCTCCTTCTCCCTCTCACTGCCGGTTTTGTCATCAGGTGATAACTGAATTTTGACCTTCAGACTGTCACAAAGTGTACATGTGTTAGACATTGGTGCTCTGAATTTAGTGTTAAACTTTAGAGAAAAAGCAGCCTAATAAAACTTGTATGGAGTATTCATTTGATACATTTCAAGGAATACTGTATTCACTGCATTAATATTCACTGTTCCTGGTAATTATTTGCGGTTTGAATTATGTCTGATTGAGTAATGCAACGTTGTTGGTTTAAATGACTTAATATGTTCAACAACTAAGTTCTCTATCTCCTCAGGACACTTTCCTGGTCTATTTCCATTTTTTCCTCTCTGATCTTTAGGCGATCGATTGCCAAAGACTAGAGAAGATTGATTCTCTCTCAGATGTGGGCATGAAATCGGATGAAAAACTAAAAAGGCATGCGGATACATCTGTGTAACTGCCATTTTCATTACTCGTTACCGAGCGAGGTGGCGCAGTGGTTAGCACACTGGACTCGCATTCGGGAGGACGACGGTTCAATCCCGTCTCCAGCCATCCTGATTTAGGTTTTCCGTGATTTCCCTAAATCGCTTCAGGCAAATGCCGGGATGGTTCCTTTTAAAGGACACGGCCGATTTCCTTCCCAATCCTTCCCTAACCCGAGCATGAGCTCCGTCTCTAATGACCTCGTTGTCGACGGGACGTTAAACTCTAACCACCACCACCATTACTCGTTACCTTGTAGAAGAATGGTGAAGATTGGCTGAATCTTGAATTTCTGTTTTCGTTTCCTTTCATTCCTCTACTGCACTGTAAAGCGTACATCGTAATAAATAAGAACCCTGGTCATGTTTACTTTGCAATTTGTAGAACTCCATGGAAGGTTCTTCACTTTGTTGTTCATTCATTCTTACAAAATACTTGTATTATCGGATACATCTAAAAGAAAAAATGAAAATAAGTTACTGCTATTTGTTATTTAGTTATTTAAATTTTGTTATTTTGTAAAGTGAAACACAATAGTAAAGCATTATATTAAAGTACGGTACACATTTGACAAAGAAATGCAAAAAATAAATCAATAAATAAAAATTAAATAAAATAAACTAAATAAAATAACCACCTCTAGTCATCATCAATCCTTTTTTTCTTTCACCAGCTTTTAAACGTGATTAGTATAATTTCGTCCCTTTACTTTAGCATTTCTAATACTTTCTTCTTACCGTGCTCCTTGACACCCATTGCGCCATTATTAGCCTCATTACCTATAAGGAAAAGGATCTACGCACATAGGATTCACAATAGAATAATATAACAAAACCAACAATAGAAATGAATAACTCTTGAAATAGAGACGGTCTTCATGTTCATTAGAATAACCAGCATTTCCATCATAAACAGCTCCGGGCAAGGGATATTATTGTAGGAAATTAGTGGAAAAGGACTGTTCCTTCTGGAATATGGAATTATTTGAATACCTGAATTTTCTAATGTGGGATTTTTTCCCGAAACTAGTACCAGCGCATGGAGTTCATCATTCTATAAACGGCTAGTGTCAATTTCTCTATCTTTGTAAATTCTAAACAAGGGTTGTTTTTGTGAGAAAGCCTTCAATTGAAGGCAGCATGACAGCTGTGTACTACGTGAACATTAGTAGTGACCCACTGGATCCATGTATGCTTAATATCTTCCTGTTAACACGTGTTGATGTATCGGCCACCAAATTCGCAGATTTGAACCCGGTGGAACACTTCTGTAAGAAATGTTGTACTATTGAGCGTGTGTGTATATGAAATGCAAATATTTCGATTTTTGCTATGGTGCGTCAAATGGAGAGCTAGGATATTGACTGATTTTTTTTACCTGTTTCAATCGCGCCATCTGCTTAGGCTTTAGATAGCATGGGTGCATAGGGATTCCAGAAACTTAGCTTACACAGCAGTCAAGGACACATGCATTTACTGTAAAAAAACTTTCCCGGTTATCTTTTATATAAGAAATACTAAAATAATCTGCCCTCAACAAGTGAATTAGCTTTTGGCCTGAAGACAGGTAGAGTGCAACCCTCGTTCGATACGGCACAGGGAGGGAACAGTGGCGAGCCCATCACCCCAGCCGCTACCTAGCTCCTGGAATGATTCCGGTAGTCAGTTTGACAGCAAAGTGAGTGGATCTGAGGTCATCCAGTACTGACTAGATCGAGGAAAAATCCTTGCTTTTTCCTTTGGTTAAACTTGGAATTTTCAGGACCCTACCCACTACCCCACCACAGCCATTAACTTTTGATAAATAAAACATATTAAAGGGCGAATCACTTTGTGCGTTGTCAGGTTGTTACGATGAAAACCCCAGAACGTTATCCGCGCTGGCAATGAGTTAACTGTGGCAGTCGCCTGGATAGAAGCAGGGTCGTTCCGTGTTGACGCCAGTGTGCAAGCAGTGCAGACTAATTACTAATTAGAAAAGTGTTTTATTGCCAGGGCAGGATTAAGATCCAAGTGACAGACATAATCCGCCTTTTGTGTCATCAATCCGAGAGGGACACCAAGCTGAGAGATGCGCCACAGGTGCCACAACAGTAATATTTCCATAAAGGACGCCAAATTTGAAAGGGGCGCCAGGGGAGCCCAAGTGCAGCATTTGTAAGCTACTCATATCAGAATTAGCAGCGAAAACTGGATCGACTGCAAGTGTACGTGGGAAAAGGGGAAGGGGAGAGAGACAAATGGTAAGTCGCGTTTGTGGAGAAATGTTCTCGAACCGGCCCTGTTTATTACTCATTTTGCATGAAACACAGTAAATAAATTCCTGTAACGTATGCAGATTATCTTGCGTGTGGATTACAGAACGATCGTTGTTGAGCATGCGACTTTGTTACTTTGTCATGAATAAAATAAGGGGCATCTCTTGTAAAAAAATCAGTGACATCATTTATAGTAAGCTGAAGCCTTAGTATCCTATTCAGGTATAGGAGCAAACCATTTCAGACATTAAGACCTGATCAAGAACCGACGGCATGCGATCACAGCGCTGGACAAACTACACTCCTGGAAATGGAAAAAAGAACACATCGACACCGGTGTGTCAGACCCACCATACTTGCTCCGGACACTGCGAGAGGGCTGTACAAGCAATGATCACACGCATGGCACAGCGGACACACCAGGAACCGCGGTGTTGGCCGTCGAATGGCGCTAGCTGCGCAGCATTTGTGCACCGCCGCCGTCAGTGTCAGCCAGTTTGCCGTGACATACGGAGCTCCATCGCAGTCTTTAACACTGGTAGCATGCCGCGACAGCGTGGACGTGAACCGTATGTGCAGTTGACGGACTTTGAGCGAGGGCGTATGGTGGGCATGCGGGAGGCCGGGTGGACGTACCGGCGAATTGCTCAACACGTGGGGCGTGAGGTCTCCACAGTACATCGATGTTGTCGCCAGTGGTCGGCGGAAGGTGCACGTGCCCGTCGACCTGGGACCGGACCGCAGCGACGCACGGATGCACGCCAAGACCGTAGGATGCTACGCAGTGCCGTAGGGGACCGCACCGCCACTTCCCAGCAAATTAGGGACACTGTTGGTCCTGGGGTATCGGCGAGGACCATTCGCAACCGTCTCCATGAAGCTGGGCTACGGTCACGCACACCGTTAGGCCGTCTTCCGCTCACGCCCCAACATCGTGCAGCCCGCCTCCAGTGGTGTCGCGACAGGCGTGAATGGAGGGACGAATGGAGACGCTTCTGCCTTGGTGCCAATGATGGTCGTATGCGTGTTTGGCGCCGTGCAGGTGAGCGCCACAATCAGGACTGCATACGACCGAGGAACACAGGGCCAACTCCCGGCATCATGGTGTGGGGAGCGATCTCCTACACTGGCCGTACACCACTGGTGATCGTCGAGGGGACACTGAATAGTGCACGGTACATCCAAACCGTCATCGAACCCATCGTTCTACCATTCCTAGACCGGCAAGGGAACTTGCTGTTCCAACAGGACAATGCACGTCCGCATGTATCCCGTGCCACCCAACGTGCTCTAGAAGGTGTAAGTCAACTACCCTGGCCAGCAAGATCTCCGGATCTGTCCCCCATTGAGCATGTTTGGGACTGGATGAAGCGTCGTCTCACGCGATCTGCACGTCCAGCACGAACGCTGGTCCAACTGAGGCGCCAGGTGGAAATGGAATGGCAAGCCGTTCCACAGGACTACATCCAGCATCTCTACGATCGTCTCCATGGGAGAATAGCAGCCTGCATTGCTGCGAAAGGTGGATATACACTGTACTAGTGCCGACATTGTGCATGCTCTGTTGCCTGTGTCTATGTGCCTGTGGTTCTGTCAGTGTGATCATGTGATGTATCTGACCCCAGGAATGTGTCAATAAAGTTTCCCCTTCCTGGGACAATGAATTCACGGTGTTCTTATTTCAATTTCCAGGAGTGTACTTGGAGTTAAGACGTCAGGTTAGTACAGCTCACAGAACACTGTTCCGACACTTTAAGATCCACCTGAGAACATCACAAAGGGAGGGTTTCTAACATTAAACAATCGTACTGTGTAGTATGGACCTAAGAAATACGATGCAACGTAATGTTGCTACCACCTCGGTTTTGCGGCAGTCTTTCATCTAGTTAAGGATGATCGAATAGAAGTGACAAATAAAAAAACTATATCAGTGAACTATATTGCTGAGCCAAGGAACACCTCCTTTCAGACACTGGGAGACATTAAATCTAATGTGGAGAGAGAGCGCCAATGACGACTGCTACTCCGGCGAAAGCTTCCCCCCCCCCCTCCCCCTCCCTCCTGCTCATTAGATGGTACTTGTGGTTTAGTAAGTTTTGAACTTGACTTATGATCAATGTATTTTCAGAAGAGCTCCGTCAGGATTCCGAAAACACTTTTTGTCGGTGATATGTTACTTTTCTGTGAGTTTTCAGATTCACTTCTGCCCCTCTACTGTCGGCAGCTCGTGGTCGTGCGGTAGCGTTCTCGCTTCCCACGCCCGGGTTCCCGGGTTCGATTCCCGGCGGGGTCAGGGATTTTCTCTGCCTCGTGATGACTGGGTGTTGTGTGACGTCCTTAGGTTAGTTAGGTTTAAGTAGTTCTAAGTTCTAGGGACTGATGACCATAGATGTTAAGTCCCATAGTGCTCAGAGCCATTTTTTTGCCCCTCTACTCCCACTCCCTAAGTTGCTCTATTTCTTTTTTCTTTCCCTGTAAAACATTAGTTCCTAGTAGTTGTATGTTGCGTTAGTTTAGACAGTTGAGTTTCCACTTCAATGTTCTTGCATTGTCTGTGTTTAGCTGAGCTGTTCACGTCCGCAGTCCAATTGTGTGGGTCGGTTTCTACAACAGAATGGCAGAAATTAATCTGGCCACGAAAAACACATTAGTGGTCTGACACGAAATAAGCTGCCTTGTCTAATGGAGAGGAGAGCTATTGTCTAAGGTAGATGCCACCATTGATATCGATGCGGCTTGCGCGCCATTCATCAGATTGAGAGGCATGCCTTTTAACTGTCACTGAAGGGGGAGATAGTGTCCTGGTGTAGCTGTCCCAATTTTGGCGATTACTTGGGTACGCCCTTTCAGGGGTATGAACTCATGCCAAGGTTGTGCAATGTGTGCGGTACCGCTCCATCTTGCCGAAAATATCAATACAGTGATTCACCTCCCGTGGGTTAGTTTATGTTGTTGTGAAACGCAGAAAACACATATTGGGACAGATGTTTTTATCTGGCCATCCGGTACAGGGTGGTCTCATCTAGGATTTTTATAAGGTGGAATGTTTGGAAAGCATCATATCTCAACCTCAGACGTCTAACGATAAGCTGCGGTTTTAAATAGTCAGCTGCGTTAACTGTGAGTCGCAGTAGTTTGCGGTAAGTCAAAAGACCAGTTATTAACAAATATAGGTATGTCAGACTTGTCTGAAATGTGTAGATTACTTGAACATTACTGTAAACCACCTGCAAACATATTCTCACATCGTACACTTTCATAATTTGTCGCTTTCCTGATTTCCGTTTTTTAATCACTTCTCTGACTATCAGTGTCGTATTTAAATCATATGCCAATATCTGTGGGGAAAACTCAGAGGGATATTTTATTTTATTTTTGTACCTTTATTAATATCAGCAGCCTCATCCTTTCCGGCACCAAACCCTAATTTGGTTGTTAACATGACATTGGAATATTGCTGTATAGTTTAAAGTCACAGTAGTTTTTTTTTTCTCTGTGTAAACCTTTGAGAACGTTCGTTAGCTCGTGTTGCAAACCTGGCTTTGGGGCTTGAGTTCACCGTGAAAGACTAGCTTTCTTGTCTTTGTAAAAACTAAGCCTTGCGGTTGGCCAAATAAAAGCCAACCCGGGATACTGTGGAACGTTCTAGTCCCTTTCTCTGTTAAAAAAGTTTGTCGGGTGAGGCTGAAACAATGACTTCACCCGTTTTTAGCAGTCTTCTGATTGGCCTAATGCCTGGTATTTTTTTTCTTGTTTTTGGGGCTGGCTGTCAGCCTCTTCCACCCTAAGTAAGTGACACCGACACAGCATCCGGGGAGCTTTCTAAAACTTGCTGAAACTACACTCTGCTTCGAGATCTCAGTGAACATACTGCTGTTACTCTGGAACAAGTCGAGCTGCGCTGTGTAAGCTAGACTTGAAAATATCAATATCAGCATTATTAACAATAAGTGATCAGTCGTGCTTTCCTCGTTGATATTTTTCGTGTGAATACTAGTAATTACGTGTGTAATTTAAAACTTTACGTTGAGGTATTGGTCTTTCGTTGTGCCAGTCCATGTGGTTGCCATATGCTATCAGTGATTAGTTTTGCATTCAGTTTTCCCCTAATTTTAAAATATGCTTATATGAACGGAGCGAAAATGGGGAGAAAGTTTTAATAAGAACGAAATTACAATACTAATGAGGACTTGTCATCCTCTGTAAATGAGGCCGCCCACGCATGGCTTTTGGTGATTCTTCATACTTCTTGTAAATGATTCTTCCGATCGCTTTCACCGAGAATACCGTTTTCATTCAACTGTCGAGTGTAATTTTTCTTTCTTTGGAACTAGGCGTTGGGAAAACTCGAGTCTATCCTCTGTGTAACGTTGGACACCAACTGGCTATAGATCTGTGTCCTTCAATCAGCGATCTGTTTTATCGGAAAGAACTCAAGCCTACGAGCACAACCAATACCAATATTCAAAACTTTAAACGTGCTGACTGAATTTTACTATTTTTATCGAAGTTTACTTCCACAGGTAGCCCTCTCCTCCCCACATTCACACCCCCGCCACACTGGCTAGCTTTCTTACATCTGTTCATACCTCAGAACCTATCTACATGATACTAGCTTGTCCTGAGTAAGCCTCCTCTGCTTAAAGAGGCATTCTTGCTAGTTCGAATAAGTAATTTAAATTCCTGTTTTTGTACCTGAGTAGGTGACAGCAGTTGACTAAGATTAGTGCAAAGGCACTTTCTTCATGTTCGACTGGAAACGAGTTCATGTACACTACTGGCCATTAAAATTGCTACACCACGAAGATGACGTGCTACAGACGCGAAATTTAACCAACAGGAAGAAGATGTGTGATATGCAAATGATTAGCTTTCCAGAGCATCCACACAAGGTTGGCGCCGGTGGCGACACCTACAACGTGCTGACATGAGGAAAGTTTCAAACCGATTTCTCATACACAAGCAGAAGTTGCCTGGTGAAACGTTGTTGTGATGCCTCGTGTAAGGAGGGGAAATGCCTACCATCACGTTTCCGACTTTGATAAAGGTCGGATTGTAGGCTATCGCGATTGCGGTTTATCGTATCGCGACATTGCTGCTCACGTTGGTCGAGATCCAAAGACTGTTAGCAGAATATGGAGTCGGTGGGTTCAGAGGGTAATGCGGAACACCGTGCTCGATCCCAACGGCCTTGTATCACTAGCAGTCGATATGACAGGCATCTTATCCGCATGGCTGTAACGGATCGTGCAGCCACGTCTCGATCCCTGAGTCAACAGACGGTGACGTTTCAAGACAACAACCATCTGCGTGAACCGTTCGACGACGTTTGCAGCAGCATGGACTATCAGCTCGGAGACCATGGGTGCGGTTACCCTTGACGCTGCATCACTGACAGGAGCGCCTGCGATGGTGTACTCAACGACGGACCTGGGTGCACGAATGGCATAACGTCATTTTTTCGGATGAATCTAGGTTCTGTTTACAGCATCATGCTGGTCGCATCCGTGTTTGGCGACATTGCGGTGAACGCACGTTAGATGCATGTATTCGTCATCGCCATACTGGTGCATCACCCGGCGTGAAGGTATGGGTCACCTCTTGTTCGCATTGAGGGCACTTTGAACAGTGGACGTTACATTTCAGATGTGTTACGACCCGTCGCTCTACCCTTGATTCGATCCCTGCCAAACCCTACATTTCAGCAGGATAACGCATGACCGTATGCTGCAGGTCCTGTACGGGCCTTTCTGGATACAGAAAACGTTCGACTGCTGCCCTGGCCAGCATATCCTCCAAATCTCTCACCAATTGAAAACGTCTGGTCAATGGTGGCCGAGCAACTGACTCGTCACAATACGCCAGTCACTACTGTTGATGAACTGTGGCATCGTGTTGAAGCTGCATTGACAGCTGTACCTGCACACTCCATCCAAGCTCTGTTTGACTCAATGCCGTTATTGCGGCCAGAGGTGGTTGTTCTGGGTACTGATTTCTCATGATCTATGCACCCTAATTGCGTGAAAATGCAATCATATGTCAGTTCTAGTATAATGTATTTGTCCAATGAATACCCGTTTATCATCTACATTACTTCTTGGTGTAGCAATTTTAATGGCCAGTAGTGTAATAAATAACGATATCGTTATGGAATTCATTCATTCCCTCTCTACTAGACACCGGTATTGTTTTGACTATTCTGAAGTTATTCCGTAACTGTGAATCAACTTACTCGCCACCGTCTAGCCATGCCACATCATATGGGTTTTCCGTTGCGCTTCTTTTTCTCCATTTTCACGTAAATCATAGAAATTCGGGCTTAATTTTTCCTATTAACTACGATTCAGTACGATCCTTGCAAATACTCTGCGTCGCATTTTCTCTTTGCCTATGCGAAGAAAAATGGAGTAAAGCCTATTGCTAGCTGGTTCTCCCAAAGAACATCAACATCAATGAATGGTAACAGAAAGAGACTTTTCCTATTTACAGGCCTTGCACACGACCCCTTTTCGTATCACCAACGGACATAGGGGTAAACGAAACACCCCCTTTCAACGTTTTTGATGTAAGTCCACAAAATGGTTTCTACTTTAAGTACACTCCTGGAAATTGAAATAAGAACACCGTGAATTCATTGTCCCAGGAAGGGGAAACTTTATTGACACATTCCTGGGGTCAGATACATCACATGATCACACTGACAGAACCACAGGCACATAGACACAGGCAACAGAGCATGCACAATGTCGGCACTAGTACAGTGTATATCCACCTTTCGCAGCAATGCAGGCTGCTATTCTCCCATGGAGACGATCGTAGAGATGCTGGATGTAGTCCTGTGGAACGGCTTGCCATTCCATTTCCACCTGGCGCCTCAGTTGGACCAGCGTTCGTGCTGGACGTGCAGACCGCGTGAGACGACGCTTCATCCAGTCCCAAACATGCTCAATGGGGGACAGATCCGGAGATCTTGCTGGCCAGGGTACATCTACATCTACATCTATACTCCGCGAGCCACCTTACGGTGTGTGGCGGAGGGTACTTATTGTACCACTATCTGATCCCCCCTTCCCTGTTCCATTCACGAATTGTGCGTGGAAAGAACGACTGCTTGTAAGTCTCCGTATTTGCTCTAATTTCTCGGATCTTTTCTTTGTGATCATTACGCGAGATATATGTGGGCGGTAGTAATATGTTGCCCATCTCTTCCCGGAATGTGCTCTCTCGTAATTTCGATAATAAACCTCTCCGTATTGCGTAACGCCTTTCTTGAAGTGTCCGCCACTGGAGCTTGTTCAGCATCTCCGTAACGCTCTCGCGCTGACTAAATGTCCCCATGACGAATCGCGCTGCTTTTCGCTGGATCATGTCTATCTCTTCTATTAATCCAACCTGGTAAGGGTCCCATACTGATGAGCAATACTCAAGAATCGGACGAACAAGCGTTTTGTAAGCTACTTCTTTCGTCGATGAGTCACATTTTCTTAGAATTCTTCCTATGAATCTCAACCTGGCGCCTGCTTTTCCCACTATTTGTTTTATGTGATCATTCCACTTCAGATCGCTCCGGATAGTAACTCCTAAGTATTTTACGGTCGTTACCGCTTCCAATGATTTACCACCTATGGCATAATCGTACTGGAATGGATTTCTGCCCCTATGTATGCGCATTATATTACATTTATCTACGTTTAGGGAAAGCTGCCAGCTGTCGCACCATGCATTAATCCTCTGCAGGTCCTCCTGGAGTACGTACGAGTCTTCTGATGTTGCTACTTTCTTGTAGACAACCGTGTCATCTGCAAATAGCCTCACGGAGCTACCGATGTTGTCAACTAAGTCATTTATGTATATTGTAAACAATAAAGGTCCTATCACGCTTCCCTGCGGTACTCCCGAAATTACCTCTACATCTGCAGATTTTGAACCGTTAAGAATGACATGTTGTGTTCTTTCTTCTAGGAAATCCTGAATCCAATCACAAACCTGGTCCGATATTCCGTAAGCTCGTATTTTTTTCACTAAACGTAAGTGCGGAACCGTATCAAATGCCTTCCTGAAGTCCAGGAATACGGCATCAATCTGCTCGCCAGTGTCTACGGCACTGTGAATTTCTTGGGCAAATAGCGCGAGTTGAGTTTCACATGATCTCTGTTTGCGGAATCCATGTTGGTTATGATGAAGGAGATTTGTATTATCTAAGAACGTCATAATACGAGAACACAAAACATGTTCCATTATTCTACAACAGATTGACGTAAGCGAAATAGGCCTATAATTATTCGCATCTGATTTATGACCCTTCTTGAAAATGGGAACGACCTGCGCTTTCTTCCAGTCGCTAGGTACTTTACGTTCTTCCAGCGATCTACGATAAATTGCTGATAGAAAGGGGGCAAGTTCTTTAGCATAATCACTGTAGAATCTTAAGGGTATCTCGTCTGGTCCGGATGCTTTTCCGCTACTAAGTGATAGCAGTTGTTTTTCAATTCCGATATCGTTTATTTCAATATTTTCCATTTTGGCGTCCGTGCGACGGCTGAAGTCAGGGACCGTGTTACGATTTTCCGCAGTGAAACAGTTTCGGAACACTGAATTCAGTATTTCTGCCTTTCTTCGGTCGTCCTCTGTTTCGGTTCCATCGTGGTCAACGAGTGACTGAATAGGGGATTTAGATCCGCTTACCGATTTTACATATGACCAAAACTTTTTAGGGTTCTTGTTTAGATTGTTTGCCAATGTTTTATGTTCGAATTCGTTGAATGCTTCTCTCATTGCTCTCTTTACGCTCTTTTTCGCTTCGTTCAGCTTTTCCTTATCAGCTATGATTCGACTACTCTTAAACCTATGATGAAGCTTTCTTTGTTTCCGTAGTACCTTTCGTACATGATTGTTATACCACGGTGGATCTTTCCCCTCGCTTTGGACCTTAGTCGGTACGAACTTATCTAAGGCGTACTGGACGATGTTTCTGAATTTTTTCCATTTTTGTTCCACATCCTCTTCCTCAGAAATGAACGTTTGATGGTGGTCACTCAGATATTCTGCGATTTGTGCCCTATCACTCTTGTTAAGCAAATATATTTTCCTTCCTTTCTTGGCATTTCTTATTACACTTGTAGTCATTGATGCAACCACTGACTTATGATCACTGATACCCTCTTCTACATTCACGGAGTCGAAAAGTTCCGGTCTATTTGTTGCTATGAGGTCTAAAACGTTAGCTTCACGAGTTGGTTCTCTAACTATCTGCTCGAAGTAATTCTCGGACAAGGCAGTCAGGATAATGTCACAAGAGTCTCTGTCCCTGGCTCCAGTTCTGATTGTGTGACTATCCCATTCTATACCTGGTAGATTGAAGTCTCCCCCTATTACAATAGTATGATCACGAAACTTCTTCACGACGTTCTGCAGGTTCTCTCTGAGGCGCTCAACTACTACGGTTGCTGATGCAGGTGGTCTATAGAAGCATCCGACTATCATATCTGACCCACCTTTGATACTTAACTTAACCCAGATTATTTCACATTCGCATTCGCTAATAACTTCACTGGATATTATTGAATTCTTTACTGCTATAAATACTCCTCCACCATTGGCGTTTATCCTATCCTTGCGGTATATATTCCATTCTGTGTCTAGGATTTCGTTACTGTTCACTTCCGGTTTTAACCAACTTTCCGTTCCTAATACTATATGCGCACTATTTCCTTCAATAAGAGATACTAATTCAGGAACCTTGCCCTGGATACTCCTGCAGTTTACCAATATTACGTTAACTTTTCCTGTTTTTGGTCTCTGAGGACGGACATTCTTTATCAACGATGATAATGTCCTCTCTGGTAAGCCGTCAGGTATTTTATCGTTTCGCCCAAGGGGGGGTCCCTCTAACCTAAAAAACCCCCGTGTGCACGCCACACGTACTCTGCTACCCTAGTAGCTGCTTCCGGTGTGTAGTGCACGCCTGACCTGTCTAGGGGGGCCCTACAGTTCTCCACCCAATAACGGAGGTCGATGAATTTGCAACCATTATAGTCGCAGAGTCGTCTGAGCCTCTGGTTTAGACCCTCCACACGGCTCCAAACCAGAGGACCGCGATCGACTCGGGGCACTATGCTGCAGATATTAAGCTCAGCTTGCACTCCGCGTGCGATGCTGGTTGTCTTCACCAAATCAGCCAGCCGCCGGAAGGAACCAAGGATGGCCTCAGAACCCAAGCGGCAGGCGTCGTTCGTTCCGACATGTGCTACTATCTGCAGCCGGTCACACCCAGTGCGTTCAATAGCTGCCGGAAGGGCCTCCTCCACATTACGGACGAGACCCCCCGGCAAGCACACCGAGTGCACACTGGCATTCTTCCCCGACCTACCCGCTATTTTCCTGAGGGGCTCCATAACCCGCCTAACGTTGGAGCTCCCTATAACTAATAGGCCCGCCCTCTGTGACTGTCGGGACCTTGCCGGAGAATCGGCCACTGGCCCAACAGGCGAGGCACCCTGTGGTGGCTCGGAAACCATGTCATCACCACTAGGAAGCACCCCGTACCTGTTGGAAAGGGGTAAGGCAGCTGCCACGCGGCCAGATCCCACCTTCGCCTTTCGGCCAGGCACGCGCGAGCCCACCACTGTCCGCCATTCACCCTGGAGTGATGGCTGACCGGTAAGATGCTCACTGCCGGAAGACGCAGCGACATCAGGGGTTCCATGTGATTCCAAGGCCACCGAAGTAGGCATAGGTCTCACCACAGTTGCCCCAACGCCACTACGAGCCGACGCCTGCGCCTCGAGCTCGATGAGCCTAACAGACAAAGCCTCCACCTGCCCGCGAAGAGTGGCCAATTCTCCTTGCGTCCGCTCACAACAACCACAGCCCCTACAGATGACTATGTTTACCCTACTCTATACGGTGACAAATTCCCAAGATAATCTTCTGATGAGCTACTCTGATAATCAAGAAACACTCACTGAAATACGAGACGCGAAAACTACGCTAGGTTTTCCCAGGAAAACTATTTAAAGGCTAAGCGCAGCAAATAAGTACAAAAACGCTTTATCCAAACACTACTCGCTGCTGCTGGTGCTGTCGCTCTGGCTGTCACAAGACAACTGCTGATTCAAGTGACTAGTGGCTAACGGCCGCGAAACAAACAAAAGACGGTTTTAGGGCGCTTTCTGTTCTAAACGATCAAGAAAACACTAAGAAATCTAACACGAAAACTACGTAAAGTTTTATCAAGAACTGTTAGTTACTATGCAGAGCAGATAAACACAAATAGAACCCCTTCCTTAGTGGAAGGTCGTAAACAAAATGCAAAATAAACGCTTTATACAAACACTACTCGCTGCTGCTGGTGCTGTCGCTCTGGCTGTCACAAGACAACTGCCGATTCAAGTGACTAGTGGCTAACGGCCGCGAAACAAACAAAAGACGGTTTTAGGGCGCTTTCTGTTCTAAACGATCAAGAAAACACTAAGAAATCTAACACGAAAACTACGTAAAGTTTTATCAAGAACTGTTAGTTACTATGCAGAGCAGATAAACACAAATAGAACCCCTTCCCTAGTGGAAGGTCGTAAACAAAATGCAAAATAAACGCTTTATACAAACACTACTCGCTGCTGCTGGTGCTGTCGCTCTGGCTGTCACAAGACAACTGCTGATTCAAGTGACTAGTGGCTAACGGCCGCGAAACAAACAAAAGACGGTTTTAGGGCGCTTTCTGTTCTAAACGATCAAGAAAACACTAAGAAATCTAACACGAAAACTACGTAAAGTTTTATCAAGAACTGTTAGTTACTATGCAAAGCAGATAAACACAAATAGAGCCCCTTCCTTAGTGGAAGGTCGTAAACGAAATGCAAAATAAACGCTTTATACAAACACTACTCGCTGCTGCTGGTGCTGTCGCTCTGGCTGTCACAAGACAAGGGTAGTTGACTTACACCTTCTAGAGCACGTTGGGTGGCACGGGATACATGCGGACGTGCATTGTCCTGTTGGAACAGCAAATTCCCTTGCCGGTCTAGGAATGGTAGAACGATGGGTTCGATGACGGTTTGGATGTACCGTGCACTATTCAGTGTCCCCTCGACGATCACCAGTGGTGTACGGCCAGTGTAGGAGATCGCTCCCCACACCATGATGCCGGGAGTTGGCCCTGTGTGCCTCGGTCGTATGCAGTCCTGATTGTGGCACTCACCTGCACGGCGCCAAACACGCATACGACCATCATTGGCACCAAGGCAGAAGCGACTCTCATCGCTGAAGACGACACGTCTCCATTCGTCCCTCCATTCACGCCTGTCGCGACACCACTGGAGGCGGGCTGCACGATGTTGGGGCGTGAGCGGAAGACGGCCTAACGGTGTGCGGGACCGTAGCCCAGCTTCATGGAGACGGTTGCGAATGCAACAGGCTGCTGGTTCATGCAACCATGCGGTCTGCTGTTCATCGAGGACGGAGGCTGGAATTTGCACGCCAGTATCGCAATTGGACGTCCACATACTGACGGCAGGTGGCTTTTTCAGATGAATCACGTTTTATGCTCCATAGGGCAGTTGACCGTTGGTGTCTAAAAGAAAACCAGCACAGAGCATAAGGGTTTGCTAAATATTTTTGTGGCGTTCCCTGGAAAACTTCGCAATTCTGGAAGGCACAATGGATCAACACAAGTATGCGTCTACTATTGGGTACCAAGTCTACCCCTATATGCAGTTTGTTTTTCCTCGGAACGATGGCATCTACCAGCAGGACAATGCAACATGTCACGCAGCTCCCACTGAACGTGCGTGTTTCGAAGAGCACCAGGGTGAGTCTACCGCACTCCTCTACCCACCTAACTCCCCGGACTTAAACCAAATCAAGAATCCGCTGGACCACGTCGATCTACATCTACATCTACATCTACATCCATACTCCGCAAGCCACCTGACGGTGTGTGGCGGAGGGTACCTTGAGTACCTCTATCGGTTCTCCCTTCTATTCCAGTCTCGTATTGTTCGTGGAAAGAAGGATTGTCGGTATGCCTCTGTGGGGGCTCTAATATCTCTGATTTTATCCTCATAGTCTCTTCGCGAGATATACGTAGGAGGGAGCAATACACTGCTTGACTCTTCGGTGAAGGTATGTTCTCGAAACTTTGACAAAAGCCCGTACCGAGCTACTGAGTGTCTCTCCTGCAGAGTCTTCCACTGGAGTTTATCTATCGTCTCCGTAACGCTTTCGCGATTACTAAATGATCCTGTAACGAAGCGCGCTGCTCTCCGTTGGATCTTCTCTATATCTTCTATCAACCCTATCTGGTACGGATCCCACACTGCTGAGCAGTATTCAAGCAGTGGGCGAACAAGCGTACTGTAACCTACTTCCTTTGTTTTCGGATTGCATTTCCTTAGGATTCTTCCAATGAATCTCAGTCTGGCATCTGTTTTACCGACGATCAACATTATATGATCATTCCATTTTAAATCACTCCTAATGCGTACTCCCAGATAATTTATGGTATTAACTGCTTCCAGTTGCTGACCTGCTATTTTGTAGCTAAATGATAAAGGATTTATCTTTCTGTGTATTCGCAGCACATTACACTTGTCTACATTGAGATTCAATTGCCATTCCCTGCACCATGCGCCAATTCGCTGCAGATCCTCCTGCATTTCAGTACAATTTTCCATTGTTACAACCTCTTGATACACCACAGCATCATATGCAAAAGCCTCAGGGAACTTCCGATGTCATCCACAAGGTCATTTATGTATATTGTGAATAGCAACGGTCCTATGACACTCCCCTGCGGCACGCCTGAAATCACTCTTACTTCGGAAGACATGCTGCGTCCTGTTATCAAGGAACTCCTCAATCTAATCACACAATTGGTCCGATAGTCCATATGCTCTTACTTTGTTCATTAAACGACTGTGGGGAACCGTATCGAACGCCTTGCGGAAGTCAAGAAATACGGCATCTACCTGTGAACCCGTGTCTATCGGGCTGATCGCACCATGGAACCTCAACCGAGAAACCTAGCGCAGCTGACCACGACACTGGAGTCGACATGGCTCCATATCCTTGACGGTACCTTCCAGAATCTCAGTGGCTCTCTTGCTGCACTTCTCACTGCGGTCCGCGTTGCAAAAGGTAGTTATTAAGGCTATTGAGAGGTGGTCACATTAATGTGCCTGGACTTCTGAGAATGACTCGTAACGACTTACTGTACTCAAAAAGGCCTGCTTGACGCAGTTTTATAAGAAGCAATTCTAAAGCAGGATGCTTACTATGACGAGATGAACTGTGTACATGACACCGAGTCGTGTCTTATGCAGAAGCGTTCAGACCTTCTGTATCGAGACAAGGGGTTACTACCATACGGTCATACGACAGATATGTGATGAGGATGCTGTTCGTGTGAGTAGTTTGAAAACCGGCAAGAGAGGTCTCCCATTTTCCATTTGTTACTCAAAATATTGTCGCACATAGCACTCGAATCGACGCGATTGTTCTTTCAGAGTAATTATTTGCCTGGTTTTCGCTGTTGTTGTGTTTGGATCTCGAACTCTCAGCCTGCACTTTTAGTTTCGTATTTCAACAGACGTGATTATCTCATTAACAAAAATTATCAGAAGTTAACCAAGCCGTTACAACAGAGAATGTAGATAACGAGCCATGCGTGTATAACGCACCATACTGTTCGATACTGCAAGTAAACTGCTTCTTTGTGGTAGCATAACGGCAATAGGTGCTCAGTAGGATAGCTGAAATTTTTTAGGTTTGTTTTTGTCTTTGACCTACATCCTACTTTGGTTCTATTACATACAACAATGAGTTATACGTAATTTGGGCTTTGTAGGAAAAGGGATGGGGATGCCCCTCGGCATCAACATGAAAAAAAAATCACAAAAAGTCTCATGAACTCGTATTTACTTTCAATCCCTAAACATATTTTTCAGAAGTTGCTGATTAACAAAGAACGTTATTAATTTCAACTTGATTATTGCTATTCTTACTAACTTTACTAGTACTATCTATAAAACTATGTACAACCCTACGGTGCCGAATTTGACAAGAAAATCAAATTTTATAATCAAAAGTCCTTATTCTTTGATAAAGCCTCTTTTTATGTCCTTGATCCTTATGATGACACTCAGACACATCATGAAGGACACATTGGTTTTCGTTTTTCGTAAATTATTTATTTTAGAGCTTCATGAGCTTAACGCTGCTATCATCCGAATCATCTACAACTTCCAGTTTAATAACTACGTATGCAGCGCTGACATTTTCATGGTATTCATTGTATTCATTGTATTCTAAGGGGCATGTGACTCACATTAAATCTGTTCGAAGATTCCCATATATTATAAGAAACGAAATTTTCATTCACGTTACTGATAGGATCAGACGTTTGGGATTTGATCGATTCCTACTCGAATATTTTCAAAAATTTGGTCTCTTGGTTTTGCCTCACGATTCAGTGTTCTGAGTACTGTCATTTTTGCGTCGGAAGACTAATTAGGATTAAAGAGGCTAATATGACGGAATAGAAAACAGGTACCCATAATGATTATTCAGTTTTTGTAAAGTCGCATCCGGAATATCGCTACCGAAAATCTGATGTATGGAGTCGGCCATAGGTCAGTTGTCACTGGCAATCCTCACTTCGTTTTGTCTAACGTTGCCGTAGTCAGTTATGAACTTCAGTAGTGCGTAGTATCCATAATTCCGTTGACACTAATAGTTTGAGGTTATTTTGTTTGTTGTTATGTGAGAAGCAATGTCCGCTTCCTCAGCTGAGTGGTAACGTGTTTGCCTACCATGCACTGGGCGCGGGTTCGATTTCCGGCCGAGTTAGAGATCTTCTCGCTCGTGGACTGGATGTTGTGTTGTCCTCATCATTATTTCATCATCACCGACACGCAAGTCGCCCATGGTGACGTCATCTGAAATAAGACTTGCAACCTGGCAGCCGAACTTCCACGGATAGGGCATCCTTGCCAACAATGTCACTCGATCATTTCATTTTTTCTGGGAAGCAATGAATAAAAGTTAACTACAGAACAGGGTGTATTTGTTTTACAAACATGGTGGAAACATGACCATGTGAATTGTTTTTGGAAAATTTCCCTAACATCCAGCGTTCATCTCGACAAGGTATTCGCAAACTGTACTTAAGGCTCAAATTGCTCAAATGGCTCTAAGCACAATGGGACTTAGATTAGATTAGATTAGATTCACTTTCATTCCAATTGATCCGTAGTGAGGAGGTCCTCCAGGATGTGGAACATGTCAGAAAAACAACAATACATGACAAATATTTAAACTAAAACAAAAAAGCTAATGTACCATTCCACAGGTCCCAAGTGGAATGATCGTCATTTTTTAATGAACACTAAGAGTCATTTTACAAATACTATTGCACTGAATTTAAAATAAAAAAGTTTTATATTTATTTATAAGGTAAGAAACATGTAATACAACTACTGTCATACTTATTTACAATGAACACATTACTGCACTGAAATGGTGCAGAAGTTAGATTATACTTACACACACACACACACACACACACACACACAAATTTTCAGTGAACACATTACTGCACTGAAATTGTGCAGAAGTTATGTTGTACTTATATACAAATCAGTTGGTTTTCCTCAGAAATTCATCAATGGAGTAGAAGGAGTTGGCCACCAATAAATCCTTTAGGCTTCTCTTAAACTGAATTTCATTGGTTGTTAAGCTTTTTATGGCTGCTGGCAAGTTATTGAAAATGTGTGTTCCTGAATAATGCACACCTTTTTGTACAAGACTAAGTGACTTTAAATCCTTGTGAAGATTATTCTTATTTCTAGTATTGATTCCATGAATTGAGCTGTTGGTTTGAAAAAGTGATATATTTTTAATGACAAATTTCATTAAGGAATAAATATATTGGGAAGCTGTAGTTAGTATCCCTAGTTCCCTAAACAGGCTTCTGCAGGATGTTCTTGAGTTCACACCACATATAATTCTTACTGCACGTTATTGTGCCCGGAAAACTTTAGCTTGGCTTGATGAATTACCCCAGAAACTAATCCCATATGACATTATGGAATGAAAGTAAGCATAGTATGCCAGCTTTTTCATTTTTATATCCCCTATGTCTGACAAAATTCGCATTGCAAACCGAGATTTGTTAAGACGCTTCAGCAGTTCTGTGGTGTGCTCCTCCCAGTTGAATTTATTATCAAGCTGTAATCCCAAGAATTTAACACCGTCCACTTCTTCTATCTTCTTGTCATCATATGTTAGGCATATACTCTTGGGACACCCCTTACAAGTTCTGAACTGCATGTAGTGTGTTTTTTCAAAGTTTAGTGACAAAGAATTGGCTAGGAACCAGTGATTAATGTCTACAAATATTTTATTGGCTGATCTTTCTAAGACTACACTTGATTTGCTATTTATTGCAATGTTTGTATCATCAGCAAACAAAACAAACTTGGCATCTGGTAATGTTACTGATGAAAGGTCATTGATATACACAAGAAAAAGTAAGGGCCCCAAAATGGAACCTTGTGGGACCCCACATGTAATTAGTTCCCAGTTGGATGATGCCTGATAGCTTGATACATGTCTCTTTCCTAATAACACCCTTTGTTTCCTGCCAGAGATATAAGATTTGAACCATTTTGCAGCATTTCCTGTTACACTATAATATTCTAGTTTACTTAAAAGGATATTGTGATTTACACAGTCAAATGCCTTTGACAGATCACAAAATATACCAGTTGCCTGCAATTTTTTGTCAAATGAATTAAGTACATTTTCACTGTAAGTGTAGATAGCCTTCTCAATATCAGAACCTTTTAGAAATCCAAACTGTGACTTTGACAGTATGTTATTTGAGATAAGATGGTTATAAAGACGACTGTACATTACTTTTTCGAAAATTTTTGAGAATGCTGGCAACAGTGAAATTGGACGGAAATTTGATGCTATTTCTTTATCTCCCTTCTTAAACAGTGGCTTAACTTCAGCATATTTCAGCCATTCGGGAAATATTCCACTGATAAACGACTGGTTACACAGATAGCTTAATATGTTACTTAGCTCAGAATCACATTCTTTAATTAACTTTGTTGATATTTCATCATACCCACTAGATGTTTTTGATTTTAAAGATTTTATGATGGACATTATTTCTGTTGGGGTAGTGAGGGTCAAATTCATATTATGGAAGTTACTTGAAATGTCTGGTCTAAGGTAATCCATAGCAGCATCTACCGAACCTGACAACCCCATCTTTTCAGTAACAGTTATAAAATGTTTGTTAAAAAGTTCTGCAACACTATACACATCTGTCACCAATGCATCATTTACTCTTAATGCTATTTGTTCCTCTTCATGTCTGGTTCTACCGGTCTCCTCCTTCACTATATCCCATATTGTCTTTATTTTGTTATCTGATATGACTATCTTTTCCTTGTAATATATTTGCTTTGACATCCGTATTACAGTCTTTAATATTTTGCAGTATTTCTTATAATGTGCTATAGCATCAACATTGGAAATGTTTCGGATTGACAGATACAGTTTTCTTTTTGTTTTACAAGATACCCCTATTCGTCGAGTAATCCATGGCTTCTTTGTAGACTTTGCTCTAACCTTGGTAAGTTTTGGGGGAAAGCAGTGTTCAAATAAGGTAAGCACTTTATTAGCAAAAATGTTATATTTTTCATTCATGCCATGAGCACTGTAAACATCAGTCCAGTGAATGTCTCTGAGGAGTGTCCTAAAATAATCAATTTTTGGCTTACTGATTACCCTCTTGAGCTCAGATTTAACAGATTTTATATCCTGTTCAGTATTAACATTTAACAGAAGGAACTGCATGTCATGGTCTGAGAGGCCATTGACTATTGGTTTTGTAATATAATTTTGTTCATTTGACTTTTCTATAAAGATATTATCAATGGCTGTTTGTGAGCAAGTGGTTATCCTAGTGGGGAACTTTACTGTGGGAATTAAGTTGAATGATAGTGTTACTAACTCAAATAGGTTCTTATTGGGAGAGTCTTTAAGGAAATCTACATTGAAATCACCAGCAACCACTATTTCTTTGTTTTTGGTTGTTAAATGGGCCAGTACAGCTTCAAGGTGGTTTACAAACAGATTAAAGTTACCTGCAGGTGCTCGATATACACTTAATATTATGAAAGATTTTTTGTGAAAATCTAATTCTGTTGCACATGCTTCCATATGCTGTTCTAGGCAAAATTTATGAATGTCTATGTTCTTAAATTTATGACAGTTCCTGATGAATGTGGCAACTCCTCCTTTCTCCATTTCTGATCTACAATAGTGAGATGCTAACCTAAACCCTGTAACACTTAAAAGTTCTATACCAGTGGTCACATGATGTTCAGAGAGGCAGATTATGTCAGCTGGGTTTGAAGACTCTAATTCATCTATGAAGATAGTTAATTCATTAATTTTATTTCTCAGTCCTCGAATATTTTGATGCAATAAAGATAGCTGACATTTCACATTGACTGACTTAAAATTGGATGGAGTTAAAATATCTGCTGACAGTTGAAAATTCTTAACCAATGGCTGTTTATGTTGATGTAATAAGCTGGAATTATGTTTTTTGATTTCTTTCTCAAACTGAAGGTTTGTCTCAGTTCTAACCTCTCTTAAAATTTGTTTTCTTTCTGTCCTCCCTACCCTAAAAAAGGGTCTTTTCTGAATCCTATAACCACTGGTATTTTACCACTCATGACAGTGCCTCCCCCCTTTAACTTTCCTGCTATTTCCCCAGCCAATTTACCCTTCCCCTTCCTGTTGAGGTGAAGGCCATGCCTAGTATAATCCCACCTACTGACAGAATCAACATGAACCACACCAATGTGTGACCCCGCACCCGACATGAGCAGCCGTTCCAGCTCCAAATTAACTCTCTTGACAGAAGAGTTCAAATGAGGTCGGTCATGGCGCCCAAGAACAGATACAAACTCAACACTGGTATGCCTCGATGCTGATGCAATCTTCGCCAGGTCACACTCTATGCTGTACCCAGGATCTCTGTCAATACTGTTACCTGCCCCACCCACTATAACCACGGTGTCTTCCTTAGTGAAATCTTTGCAAAGTGATCCTAAATCCTCTGTCACCTGCTCCAGACCAGCACTAGGTTTAAAAAAATTGGTGACCTGGTATTCTGATCCTAGTTCATCCTGCAAGAGTTGGCCAACACCTCTTCCATGGGAACTACCTAACAACAACACTTTCTTTCTCTTTACTGATTTCCCTACATTCTTACTTTTCAATTTGCTGCTGAAAGTTTGTTGTGCCCTGTCTACACCTGTAACTGCTTGAGGCTCACCAGCTTCTAACTGAAGCAACAGGTCAAATCTATTTTCCACATTCACCATAAAGCTGTCAGACAAAGTTCTAGGCCTGTTCCTCCTGTTGCCTGTTGCCACTTCCCACCTCTCTTTACCCTTCTCCCTCCTTAACCTGTCAAGATCTCCCCTGGCCTTGTCTAACTCAGCCTGAAGGGCAGCAATTTTCCCCTCCTGTTCCAGTATCTTCCTATCTCTACTACAAATCCTACAAAACCACTGATGAGTCTCATTTACTTCCCCTATTCCCACGCCACTACAGTCACCCACATGGAAAAAACTACAGCACCCATCACACCAAAGCCCCGACCTAACAATTCTACGGCAAGTCAAGCACTTTTCACTCATGATAAACGTAATAATTTATTAAGAATAAGTCAGTTAAATTACAGATAAACACGAAAATATGGTTACACAAATTTGGCCTATACGCAACTGTGTGTAAACAAAAACAAAAGTGCAAAGTTTCTGAAACAACAAGTTAAACTTTACGCTACTTTCCGGAAATGCTAGTTAAATAATGAAGAGGTACGCTAAGTTAAATTGCTGGAGAGAGCAAGGAACAACTAAACGAAATTCTATAGATTTGCTGCAGCAGAACGTAAACAGAAAATACGACTGTACGGTCTTTTCGCGTTTTCTGCTATATTACGTAGTGAGAAATGAAACCTTTAATGGTACACTTAAACGGCACACTAATACACTTATTTACCACGTAATCAGTACTAATCTATGTGTTTTATAATCTAAAATAACTTATCTTTACGAGAACACCAAACCTCGCGCTAGTCGCTTGGCTGCAGGGCTGCTTAACATCTGAGGTCATCAGTCCCCTCTGTATTTTATATTTGAAGAGAATGGGTTGACAGTAGAGCTTTCTCATTCAGGTAAACCAAAGACTGTTACTGCAGATGTTAATTTTATAGCTCTATATTTTGTGCAATCGCTGACTAAATCTCAAAGAAATACGTACAAGTAATGGGCAATAGCAATAATAAGCCCAGTAATGATTCAGAAAGAGCTGAAATCGAGTCGCTATAGGCGTACTTTGTATTGTATTGTATGGAACTGGGGACCTTGTGCGGTTTGGCCCCCAGTGACCCCCCCCCCCCCCCCCCCACCCACACAGCCACCGAGCGGGAACGTCTCACACCAGACGAGTGTAAAACCAATATTCACGTGTTAGAGAAATGATGGTGTACGCGTACGTGGAGACAGTGTTTGCGCAGCAATCGCCGACATAGTGTAACAGAGGCGGAATAAGGGAAACCAGCCCGCATTCGCCGAGGCAGATGGAGAACCGCCTTAAAAACCGTCCACAGACTGGCCGGCACACCGCACCTCGATACTAATACGCCGGGCGGAATCGTGCCGGAGACCGGCGCGCCTTCCGGCCCGGAAAGCAGTGCGTTAGACCGCACGGCCTTGCTTTACTTAAATGTCTAAATGCAGATGATTCAAACAGGCGTATGGAGTTGTGCGGGTTGCATACATTCCGACAAGTAACCTATCCCAAGTTTTACAAAATCATTCTTTGGACCGCCGAAGCGATTCTTAAGATGAATAGCAGGGTGTCTGAACATCTACTGGAATACTACACAACCCCAAGTGGCGACGGCGTAGGAGTTAAACTCTCCAGGCGTGGGTATATGGGCAGGGATTTTCCGCGGAGGGCTAGACAGGACCTTTTTTTTAACGGTACCGCAGTTCTGTAAATTATGTAGATACGCTTCAAGAAGCGTTAGTATAAGTGGAGAATAGTTCACTTTCTGAGAATCTGCAACCAGTTGCGGAAATGTTGATATGGCAACAAGATATAGTTATTGCAAGACACTATCTAAATGAAAATTTTGATAAATGGATTCGGAGATGAGGTAATAATGAATGGCCTCCTCGATCTCCGGAAATATAGTATCTATGGGGTTTTCAGTCTCCTTATACAAAGAAGTGAGGTTTACTCCGTCAAGACGTGGCGTTGAGCAATTGAAGAAATGAATCCAGTCATAATTTGAAAACCTGCAATTCAGGAATATTGGTGATAAAATTTGTAAATTAGTGTTGAAAAGAACAGCTTAGAACAGCATGGAAACCACTGTGTAGATAACAAATTTGTATTTCCATTTGTTTAGAATTATTGACCTTGTATGATCAGTAGCATCTGGATCTCCTATATATGCTCCATGAGATGTTCCTTCAAGAAGGAGAAATTAACTCAAAAACTTTACTATAATCCTCTAGGCTCTCTCACAGAACATCGAATAAAGTCGAGGATTCAACGTATATCTACTTGAAACTTCCTGGCAGATTAAAAGTGTGGCCTGACCGAGACTCGAACTCGGGACCTTTGCCTTTCGCGGGCAAGTGCTCTACCAACTGAGCTACCGAAGCACGACTCACGTCCGGTACTCACAGCTGTACTTCTGCCAGTACCTGGTCTCCTACCTTCCAAACTTTACAGAAGCTCTCCTGCGAAACATGCAGTTTTAATCTGCCAGGAAGTTTCATATCAGCGCACACTCCGCTGCAGAGTGAAAATCTCATTCTGGATATATCTACTTGGTTCTAGTGTTGCTTGACCTTTCCGTGCTGGATCCCAGTTTAGAATTAATTTAAATCGCTCCCACATCAAGCATTTTGATACTTTTTCAAGATTGGTTTAGACATACCTGTATTCCCAAAGCTCATCTTCTCCTCAAGAACTCTTCTGCGAATCAGTTGCCTGCACGGTAAATACGCAAGGTCTTTCCCAAAAAGTTTTCATTCGAAACGGACGCACTTCTAAACGTAAACGAATTTTATCCTGTTTTGACAAAAATTAAAGTTGTTGAAGTAGGAGTAGATTTTTTCTTTTCTTCTCTTTTGAAATATATTTAGAGTAAAATTCATATTAGATGAACACAAACATGTAACTTACTAAATTGCTGAATTAGTCACCGCTACCTCTATTCGCTCGGACGCTCTCATTCTCAAATAACTGTTGATCGATTCCATGCAGAGACATATAGAAACACTGACCTTCTTTACAAACACTGACTGATTAAAAACTGCATATCTTTTTTAACAGTAAAAATATTCAAAGTGTAGATCTGAGCTATGTCATCAAACGACCTTTTTTTAAAAATAAATCTTGTTTCTTTTCACTAATAAGTTCTCTCCCTGTTTGTTGCTGGACTACCATGTGTGATCCCAGCTAAAATTCGATGGCTCGTTGCTGATGGCTATTGGTCATATCACACTCAATAGCATTTATTTCTCTTGTTTCGGTATTTCCGTGTAGTCCGCAAGTAAACATCCATGGGATTTTCCCGACAAATAATAGGTCACAACTTGTGAGTGCAGTCGATACTATTTGAATAGCTTGAAAGAATAATGTAGTCTATTCATTAATTATGCATTTTCAAACAACGATGGACAAATAAATGCTATAATTACATTTGGCGGCAAGTGCTGAAGTAGTAGTCTGTTAGTGCTATTTTAAGTTCCGATTAGACGAAATGGTTCTAAAATACGTGGAAACCATTGATTTTGATACACTTAATAAAGTTTCTAATGTCACAGACAAGAACTTAATAAATAACATGGTGAGGAACTAAAATTCGGGTTTGGTGCTCTGGGTGCCAAAGGGACTAAGTCCAAATCACGGGCTCAGAAAACAAAATGTAACACAACTTTAGATTCAATTTGTCGAAATTACATACTAGAAATAAATCATATCTGATAATTATTTTACTAAGTAATACTGCATGGTCCTTTAAGTGCTTTTTAATGTGTGCTATTGAATGTAATAAATCCCATACTACTTATTATACGCCATTTCAGTCAAATGCTGCATTGAAGAGTCAAAGAAACTGGTACACCTGCCTAATATCGTGTAGGGCCCCCGCGAGCATGCAGAAGTGCCGCGACACGACGTGGCATGGACTCCACTAATGTCTGAAGCAGTACTGAAGGGAAGTGACACCACGAATCCTGCAAGGCTGTCCATAAATACGTAAGAGTACTAGGGCGTGGAGATATCTCCTGAACTGCACGTTGCATGGTATCCCAGATATGCTCAATAATGTTCATGTCTGGGGATTTTGGTGGCCAGCGGAAGTGTTTAAACTCAGGAGAGTGTTCCTGGAGCAACTCTGTAGCAATTCTGTACGTGTGGGTTGTCGCATTGTCCTGCTGAAATTTCCCAAGTCTGTCGGATTGCAGAATGGGCATGAATGGATGCAGATGACCAAACAGGATGCTTACGTACGCGTCACTTGTCGGAATCGTGACTAGACGTATCAGGGGTCTCATGCCACTCCAACTGCACCCTCCCCACACCATTACAGAGAGCTTGAAGAGTCCTCTGCTAACATGCAGGGTCCATGGATTCATGAGGTTGTCTCCATACTCGTACACGTCCATCCGATCGATACAATTCCAAACGAGATTCGTCTGACCAGGCAACATGTTTCCAGACACCAACAGTCCAGCGTCGGTGTTGACGGGCCCACGCGAGGCGTAAAGCTTTGTGAGGTGCAGTCATCAAGGGTACACAAGTGGGTCTTCGGTTCCGAAAGCCCATATCGATGATGTTTCGTTGAATGGTTCGCGCGCTGACATTTGTTGGTGGCCCAGCATTGTAATCTGCAGCAATTTGCAGAAGGGTTGCACTTCCGTCACGCAGAATTATTCTCTTCAGTCGTCGTAGTTCCCGTCATTGCAGGATCTTTTTCCGACCGCAGCGATGTCGGAGATTTGATGTTTTACCGGATTCACGGTACACCCATGAAATGGTCGTAAGGGAAAATCGCTACTTTATCGCTACCTCGGTGATGCTGTGTCCCGTTGCTCGTGCGCCGACTATAACACCACGTTCAAACTCACTTAAATCTTGACACTTCAAAAAATTCATTTGGAGGTTCACATCTATGTGTTGATTTCAAGGCTATAGTAAATCCTGAAACAGTCATGGATTCATTTCGCCCACGCACGACTAGAGGTATTAAGGACAGTTTTGGACAGGGTAGATTCTTTTCCAAGACTGATTTATGTGAGGATTATGGACGAGCAATCCAAGCTGTATCTTGCGAACAACACTCACCTGTGATTGTTCCAGTATCGAGAACTACCATTCGGAAGTGCTTCTGCCCTTTACATTTCTCATTGTTTCCTGGAACAATTAAAAGCCAAAGTCCCTTCATGTATAAATTTTCTGGGTGAGATTGTAGTTGTGGATTGTACGCCTGCTAAACATTTGGCAAATATTGGAGGTTTAACGTGCCTAGTGCAGATGGCTTAAAGTGTAACAAGGAAAAGTGCTGTATATTCCACGAAGAATTTGAATAATTAAGATATTTTATTAGTGCACAAGTTATTCATCCTGCTTCTTCGCACTTGTTTGCAATCAAAGATTCGCTAGTGCCCAGTAACATCCAGGAGCTACAGACCATCATGGGCAAATTAACCTACTAGATTAATTCTATAGCAAACGCTGCACAGATTCCAGCCATGCTGAACCGGCTATGCCAAAATGGTGTGCCGGCCGCGATGGTCTCGCGGTTCTAGGCGTGCAGTCCGGAACCGTGTGACTACTACGGTCGCAGGTTCGAATCCTGCCTCGGGCATGGATGTGTGTGATGTCCTTAGGTTAGTTATGTTTAAGTAGTTCTAAGTTCTAGGGGACTGATGACCACAGCAGTTGAGTCCCATAGTGCTCAGAGCCATTTGAACCAAAATGGTGTTCCTTTTGTGTGGTCCCAAGAATCGCAGGACGAACCTCAGTGGTTAAAGGATGCATTGTTAAGTCCTTGTTGTCTGATTATTTTTGTTTCAGTTAAGCCTGTTGCCTTAGCTGTGGATGCGTCTTCTTACAGGTTTGAAACTGTTCTCCCAAACAGAAATGGTTCATCCGATATGGTTATTGCATTTGCCTCAAAACCGCTCAACAAAGCAAGCGTTCACCATTATGTATAGTGTTACCGAGTTCCATCAATATTTTTGCGGTGGGTAGTTCTGTTTGATTAGAGAACATCAGCCTTTAATGGCTTTGTTCAATCCTTGCAATACTTTTCCACAGTGGATAGAGCAAAAATACAACATTAAGTGTGTTATTGCCCAATTATGAATACGAGTTGTTGTACAGGTCCACTGCACAACATCCGAATGCTGACTTGTTGTCTCCGTTACGGGTTGGTACAAACACAGTGTGTGATTCGTCTGAGGAATCGTGTTATCAAATCGATAATCAAGATTTTGAAATTCTTAAAAATTTTCCTCTCAATTTTTGGCATATTGCTGGAGTATCTGCTTCTGATCCAGGTCTTCACATTGTTCGCCGTGGATGGCCAGATAGTTTGAAAGAAATTCCCCACACAGTGTGCTACTTTTTGAATCGTTACGGACTATCCGTGCGGTAAGGTGATCTGCTTCTGTTGTCAGAGAAAGACGGTGAACGAGTTGTGATTTTTCACTCCTTCCAGTGAGAAGTCTTGTCATTGTTTCATCAAGGTCTCTGGGTTGTAGTTCACACAAAGCAACTCGCCCAACGTCAGTATACTTGGCAGGGAATGGACGTCCAAATGCAGCATATGATCTCTTGTCTCAATGTTTATGCAGAACATCAATCCCCACCGCCACAACATGTTTTTAAGTGGCCACGGCTGTCCGGACCGGCAAAACATACACATTGATTTTGCAGGTCCGATCTGGAACACGTAATGATTGTTGGTTTTAGACTCGTAGAGTCCGGAACCGCGGGACCGCTACGGTCGCAGGTTCGAATCCTGCCTCGGGCATGGGTGTGTGTGATGTCCTTAGGTTAGTTAGGTTTAAGTAGTTCTAAGTTCTAGGGGCTTATGACCTAAGATGTTGAGTCCCATAGTGCTCAGAGCCATTTGAACCATTTGAAGTTAATTTCCTTTTGTAATCCCCATGACATCTACCACTAATGTTAGTATGGCACTGGCTTTGTCTTCTATTTTTTGTGTCGAATGTCTTCCTGTGATCTCTGTCTTAGGCAATGGAGCACAGTTCACATCAGCTGATTTTCAACCATTTTGTGCTGCCAAAGGCATTCACCATGTAACTACTTCACCTTTTTACCCTCAGTGTCTCGATGGCGCTGAATGGTTCATTGGACATCCAGAACTCATGTGGGAATGATCACCTTACACATGGGAGCAAGCCTGAAATATTTTTCTTTTCTCCTACTGCTCCTTGCCATGTGACGGGAAATCACTGGCAGCATTATTACGCAGGAGATAAATCACGGGACTAATAACAACATAGACTAAAAATGTAGGTGTTTGAAGATTTGTTTTCCACGCCAAGTGCAAGAAGTAAACATAAAACACACATTAAACAACATAAGATCAAATGAAATGAGCATATGCCATTTGTGGCTGGGATTCCCTTTCTGGGAAATTCGGCAACATGGTGCTATACTTTTTTAGTAGACGGCTTGACTTCACTTGGGCGACTTGTGCGTCGATGATGATGAAATCATGATGAGGACAAGACATATATACCCAGTCCAGACTAGAGAAAATCCCCAACATGATCGGGAATCGAAGCCGGAGGTCCGTGATAGAGAGTTAGCAACACTAACCACAAGGCCATGAGCTGCTGACTGCCAGATAAGATAAAAAACCACATTAAACATTAATTACTTAATTTAGAAAGTAAATTTGCGTGTATGCTGAGTCATGAGACTACAAACTTAATAGTCTAAAGTACCGTGAAGATGATTTGCTCAGCAAAATACCTTCAAGCAGACGCATATTTACACGCAACAGTGCTACAGCAAGCAACTACAAATTCAAATGAAAAAAAAAGCGAGGTCACCGGTCTCATCGGATTAGGGAAGGACAGGGAAGGAAGTCGGCCGTGCCCTTTCAAAGGCATTTGCCTGGAGCGATTTAGGGAAATCACGGAAAACCTAAATCAGGATGGCCGGACGCGGGATTGAACGGTTGTCCTCCCGAATGCGAGGCATCCACCGTCGCGGTAGGCAGTGGTCATAACGTTTTGGCTTATCAATGTAGTCATGTAAACCTTTGAGAGGCACTGTGAGCAACGTGAAAAAGCAAAAAAATATCACGGCAGGCATGCCTCACGTATGTCGTCTGGTATACTCTACTGCGTATAAATTCAAAATGCAGGACAGTATCTACAGAAAGATCTGCTGGTCAACTACAAAAGCATTTTTTTTTAGTATTCTATATCTCTTCTATTTACTGTTAAGGCCCACCAGTTTCTCCGTTCCATGGGGAAACGAGCATACAAAATGCACCAGTTTTATTGAAGAAACGTCCTTGCAGATTAATCCGGTTTCAGTCTGCGAGGAATTTTCATTTCAGATTACACCCGCTGCAGAGTGAACATTCATTCTGGGTTATTGCTGATGTACACCCATAACTGAAATAAAATGGCGTTGTCTTCATTAGAAAATTATATTTCAATATTTGTTTTATTATAATTTTCACTGAAAAAAAAAGCGTTTAAACTGAAGTAAGAAAGAAGCTTAAAGAGAAGGAGGTTCGAATTGCAGGCCTTTCCAACACGACACTTCCACACTATTTATCCAGCTGAATGTACTCATTTTGACTTTGCGAAATGTTTTATGCTTAACAGAGTTTGGAAATTATCTCATTTTTAGAGGCAACTTATTCGATTTTTTCTATTTTAAAATCGTTCCTCTGTTTTAGTAAATGGATGTCTGTTCACAGACTTTCTAATCCTATACAGTTAAATAAAGGAAATCGAACAGGACCAGTCTACAAGGTCTCCTTGCACTATAAATGTTCATGTATAACCTCACAGGCGTAAAATCTATGCAAGTTGCTGTTTGACCACGGTACAAACACATACAAAGAGCGTAACAAATTCGACAATAACTCGAATACATTGCAATCATTTTGAAAAATCCGGAAAACAACGTCTCACTGAGAGTGACATCTGCTGGCGGCCGTAGATACTAGGTGGCCTGAAGTCAAGGATCGCGACATCAGAAATCTCAGGATTTAAAGCCGAGTGTTTCATCTTCTTTGGCCATCACGGCAAGAGTTTGTTCAGCTAGGTCAGACAAATTTGCAGCCAATGGATGAAGATTTCTTTAAGGTTATTGGTAAGAAACAGCGTTCTGATTATGGTTTCGTCACACAAGTTTTGGGTCGTTAGTTTTACGTCGTTCAAGGTTCCTCTGGACTGCGCCAGCGTCACCAGAACCAGTTGTGGTCCTCTTATGTCAGTTAATCCGCCGCAGATATCTTGCCCACAGACGCAGCACACTGCTGGGCGATGCAACAGCAGTCACCTCCGACTCTCCGCAGGTGGCGGCTGGCGCCATCGAAAGCGGTGGCGATGGAGATAGAGGTCGTACCGCCCCCCGCGTCGCCCCGCTCCTACAGCCTGAGCTGATGTCCGTGGAGGCGCCGCTCTCGCACACCCTGATATACTGCCTGCTGTCAACCGGCCCAGTGCGACTGTGTCCTTAAATGCAGGCTCGCACCCTGTGGCTGGTTTATCCACGGGTGTTATCATTCATTGGAAAAGTAGATACAGGAAGCTGCTATCGGCCGTCGGTACGGTCCCTGTCTCTTCCCATCTCTATCCCCATTCAGGCTACCCTCCCTTCCCCCTCGTAATCATCACATGACCCAGCACTACATGACAACAATGCAGAGGTTTTGAGGGGAGGAATGTGTAGTCGTTCGAAGAGTGAATTTCCAGGTTACAGTTGGTACCTCTCAACGGTACCACAGGCTAAAGACAGTCGCTACCAGATGCAGCAACCAAAGAGAGGCGTTAATGTAGTCATGTCCTGAAGAGTCTCCATACGCCGCGCTTACTGGATGCTTACTTACGTCAGAGCACAGTACCACTCAGCCCGCTCTCTAATCATCAGCTATGACAGCGTTATCTTAGCTTAGATCCGGCAGCAACAGAACTATTAGTCCAGACCACACTGCATTGAATCTATTATATGAGAACAGAGTACAAAAGTTTTCAGTCTGGTGGATAAGCACACGGCTGTCCCTAAGAGCTATAGATCAATCTGTCTTACTAACAAACTCGAAACTTTATAGGGTTTATCATATTATGTTCAACTGCTCCTGTCTGCCCTCATCCAATCTACTTAGAACTACGTTTACGGCTAAACTTCATTGTTGTTTTCAATTCCAAGACTTGTTTGATGCAAGTCTTCTAGCTGGTTTACCTTATAGAAGCACCTTCATCTCAGTATAATTAGTACAACCGACATCCCGTTGAACCTACTTACTGCAGTCCTGTAGTCAAGCCTTGGTCTGCCTATATAATTTGTACGCATCCCCTCCCCCCCCCCCCCCCCAATCCCCCACCTCCGCCATAGTCCTCGATTATTACACTGAAGAATCCTAGCTGCCTTAAGATTTGTTTTTCCTTTACCCATTTCCTGCTTCAAATTTCCTTTTTCCTCAGTTCGATTCAGTAACTCCTCATTAGCTATCTGATCTACCCATCTAACTTTATCTGCCTACTAGTAATTCTTCTTTTCAAACGTTAATTTTATATTTTCAGCTAAAGTACTTCGATACATATTGTAAAAATGGATATATATTGTTGCACAGTTCCTCCTAAACCACTAGACCGATATCAACCAAATTTGGTACACGTATCACTTACACTCTGTAAAAAATCGCTGTGAGGTTAGGAATCACCTATCTATCAAAGATGTGGGGGTGGGGGGTGAGAAAGAAGTGTTGTTCACGACGCACGAATACTCACATTTTCATCTTGTATTCGAGAATGACAGCACATAGTGACTTGCAACCAACTTCAGATGTAATATCAAACCTTTGCAAAAAATTTTCTCGCTGTAAACCCCTACAAAAAGGTGTAGGGGAAAAATTTTATCGCTTACTGTATTTTCGTATTTCATACAGTAAAACTGCCGCATGAAGCACAACGTTTTAATTTATTACATCTTTATTACTAATTGTTTTCGCAACACATTTCGCAGACAGTATTCACGAACGTAGCTCAATATATCTACAAATTATATCATTGTACAACGCATACTTCAGGAGACATGACATCATAGGTACTGAGATGCGTGAAAAACTGTGACATTATGCATGACGTTTAAATTTATTACTTCTTTGCTATTAACTCTAGACGCAGCAAAATTGGCAAAGTGTGTCGACATATGCTGCTGAGGTTGAAATAATATACCTGGGCAATGTCTGGTGCTCAGCTATTATATGCAGCCAGTACTGATAATCATACGCAACTAATAAAATGTTAGACCATCATTGTTACGATAATACTAATGATAATTTGGTTATTAGTATAGTTATTACTATTCTGAAACACAACTTTTATATCAGCCCAGCACTCAAAATAGTGGAAACATGACCATTTACGTAATGTTAGACAGTATGTCTTTAGACAAATAATGTAAGTGGTGGTGTTTCGATGTTTCATGTCCATAATAATATGCTTTTTAATAGCCCAAGGCATTTCCTATTAAATGTTCCTGTGATGATTACATTTGTATTTTCGGCAACGGGTAGTTATTTTAAAATCTTTCAAATGGCTCTGAGCACTATGGGACTTAACATCTATGGTCATCGGTCCCATAGAACTTAGAACTACTTAAACCTAACTAACCTAAGAACAGTACACAACACCCAGTCATCACGAGGCAGAGAAAATCCCTGACCCCGCCGGGAATCGAACCCGGGAACCCCGGCGCGGGGAGCGAGAACGCTACCGCACGACTACGAGCTGCGGACCTTATTTTAAAATCTTTCAAATTATGTCAACTCACTTCTTTTTGTATACGTATAGCTCGACAGAAAATGATCTTTGCAAGTGCTTTTTGCCTTTAACAGTAACGTTCTTCAGGGTAATCAGGTTGTCCCTTACGAGCTGTCGCTATATCGCATAAATACTTTACGTTATACCACTTCGTGCGACGATTCGACTGGTTTTACATGAGTCACTGTTGTCATGCGACACATCCAACTATCTGACACGCTAGAAGGATACTGTATGTCAGCGCTAAGTGAGTCATATGTAGCGTCTAGGCCGCCTGGTTTCTGATTCATTCGGGAAGTACTGCACACGGTTAACGAATGATACATGTTTACATATATCAACTCATCACAAGAATAGGAAATTTCCTGTCACTTCTTAAAAAAATTATTTGATCTTCGGATTGTGTTCAAAATGTTCAAATGTGTGTGAAATCTTATGGGACTTAACTGCTAATGTCATCAGTCCCTAAGCTTACACACTACTTAACCTAAATTATCCTAAGGACAAACACACACACCCATGCACGAGGGAGGACTCGAACCTCCGCCGGGATCAGCCGCCCTCGGATTATGACGATAACTGAGTTGATATTGTTAACAAGGTATTTATTAAAATGCTAAAACAGCTGTGTACTTTCTCCCCACAAAGAGAGCCATATAATTTTACGAGGAAGTCACACTCTCTTAGTATATCACTGTTAGTTGAGCAAATAAAAAATAAAGAATTCGATTGAAAAAAATGGTTCAAATGGCTCGGAGCACTATGGGACTTAACATCTGTGGTCATCAGTCCCCTAGAACTTAGAACTACTTAAACCTAACTAACCTAAGGACATCACACACATCCATTCCCGAGGCAGGATTCGAACCTGCGACCGTAGCGGTCACGCGGTTCCAGACTGAAGCGCCTAGAACCGCACGGCCACACCGGCCGGCAATTCAATTGAATATTGTTACAGTTGAACCAGCATCGTCATGCTTTGAACGTCGATTGTAAACTGATAAGTTAACTCGGATTCCTGGTGATGAATTTTCAGATTCACAGCAATATTTTTATAGTGTTTTCCGAAAGGTTTCCACTTTCGTCTTAGGTTTCGTTGCGCCGTCACACTACCCTGTGATATTTTTTGTAAATTTTGCTGATAAGTTGGAGGGGTTGCTCTTGTAACCGATACAGTCACATCTGAGGGTGGTTTATGTTGAACCGAAACCGGTAACTTTAAAAAATTAAGATGCTCAACGTGGACAAGAAACAAATCTGTTTCATGACCACTGATTTCGGATTCTCACTAAGGACATTATGTCAATTTTAGCAATCTTTATTTCTAACATTTCAGAAAATTCTAGACTAAAATTATTTAAAGTTCATTTACCAAAAGAGAAAATAATTATTTATAAATTGATAGCAAAATTACACCATGGTAGGGTGTAACGAGTCACTCCTCCAGACGATGTTCATGAAGTTCGTATGGCCTTTCAGCGTTCTGTAGTGCCTACATTCGGATATGGTCGGTCACGCGTTGGAGGTCTTCCTTGGCTCGTTACCTTGGCCCAACTGCTTTTGTAATGATTCCTGCAACAGAGGACATATTTGGCTCTCGATTTTAGAGTGGCTGATACATTCAAACTCTTGACTGAATGGTCATTCAGTCAAGATGGTATACTCAGTGATGAAACAAAGCAGTAGGCTTTACCAGAAATATCGACCCTTAGACAATGTGTCTAATAGTCTATTTTAAATACGAGAGTATGCCATCTTAGTCACTGTATAACACTTAAAACACTTGATAATGGCACTTTGAAGCCGAAATCACGTTCGTGTAAGTGTAAATGTAACACTGCAAATAAACAACAGTCTAATGGCGGTACTGACTTTAAAGAAATATATTATAACTGTGGCCCCGCATTATGAAAAAAGTTATTTAATATCTTGTACTGATATGTTCGTTAGTGCGAAGTACAATTTTCTGAATAATATCTTCACTCATGAATAATTCAAATAAGAAGAAAGACGTTTAGCCTCTTTGGGCAGCTCTTTTTGCACCAGGGAGGTCTGGTTGTATAATTTCTCAATAGGAACGTCGTCCAAATTGTCTCTCGGTCCTTCACCAAAACGAAGTCTCTATCTCCACAGTCGTCTAAATCTGGCTGTTGCAAGGATCCCCAGTTTCTTCAGGAGCAACGAAGAACTCGTCAGACACTATATTGCCGTGTGGCATAATTTCGTCCTCCACTTCAATATCCTCGTCTTCAAGTGGCTTTTCTGTCTCTTCGCTCTCCCACTCTTCTATGATTTGCACCTCATCGATGAACGAAGGACATCCCAAACGACGAGAAATCTTCCCAACAAAGGAAACCCTGAACCAGAATAAATTGTTCCATTCAGGTGGAAAAAGACACCTTTCCAAAACGCCAGCATGGACAAAGAAACTGTTTCTCCTTTCCAGTTTTATCTGTGACGCAGACAGTGAAAATAACCCTTACATAGTTTAAAAGATAGACGAGAAAAAAAAGTTTCCGCATGGATCAAATTTTTTTACACTGTCTCCCACGTGGAGTTCGCACAGACCCCAGTCACACTTTTCAACAAAACAATCCGAAAAGTAAGGGTTATTGACCTAAAGAATCGATGCTACCTTGTCAGCCTCTCTAACACTACTGAGGAGGAAGCTATTCAAGGAGGGTGTAGTGTGAGGCCAGATCACGTTTGGGCAGAAAGAAGAGAAGCGCACCTAGGGTCCACAAGGACCCCACATGGGTGACGGAGGGTTAATACAGTTACAAAACAAGATCACTGAAATGGGACTGCTATAATAGACATAATTTGCATCACGTACGTGGCAGACACTATTATAAAACTCAATGAGGCAGGTACAGGGCGAGCACTAACCTGTAACCAACTGGATACCATAGCAGCAAAATAATGAGACAATGGAGTCTATAAATGGGAAATGATTCTTTACGTGTGTTGATATTCAAAATGTCCGTATTCTCACGTACTACAGAATGAAGCATTATTCAACAAGAGCGAGATAAAGGACGCGGAGTACGGCCTCCATGGCTACGTTCAACACTGGAAATGAACATGTTCACTAGGCGTGAAGCGAGAAACAGTTAAGCTCCGTCGTTGAAGGTGATAGTCTTTCCACTTAATCATCTCAAATTCAATTTAGACTGACTGTGCTGCCATGTGACTTACTTGACTACAGACGTAGGACAAGGGTCAAAGCAACTGCGTAACAAGTTAAACATTACCAGAATATAGTGACAAAGTTCGCTGAAAGCTTCGTGTACAAATACACGTTTAATTTATGAATGAAACAATTCATAAGAGATTAAATATATTGATAGATGGGGATATATTGTTACAACCCATCAGGAACAAACGCTTCAACACTAAACCGCACCACACCACCTTACACGCAAAATCAGGATAAGCACGACGATGAAGTAGACTACAGGACAGTCTACTGAATTTCACTTTTGAATAAAATAGATTGAAACTCGATAAACTTGGAAATGAATCAACGCGTTTTGTAATACCAGACTACATCACTAAGCTCAGGAGACTTACCGTCATACCCTCAAGCATGCCAGGAGATACGTGCCTGACCGTTCGGAATTTCGGCGGATTACTTTCTCATAAAGTGTTGGGAATGACCACACTGTTAGTCACTGCCAACCGCCCTTCAAGAGCGTTAAAGGGAAACGGTAAATCTTTGGTTCACCCTGTATTTACTGATAACCTCCAACTACAAGAATGCAGTTAGGTTTGGACAGGCCAGGTATATAGGTGTTAATCGTAGGCCCTCGCGGAACTTTCAAAATAGACAGATTCATTCATTTAATCACTCAGAAAAGGTATACATGAAGTAACGTGGATTAACGGAGTACCAATTCATAATAAATGAACATATTTTGCCACACATTTTTTCTGCATAGGCTCGTCGAGTCACTTGTTAATAACACACAAATTAAAAGTGACATAAGTTATGTGATTGACTGACAATACCGCTTTAGTATATTCTGAAGTCTGACCTAGAGCTCGCATAGTGAGAGCATTGGCTCTCAGGCCTATTTAACATATTCCTCAGGTGATCTCATCTGCTATTCAGCCTACGATTTGTACACTGACTTATGACTTGTGAACAGAAACAGTTATTTTGCATATGGGCGTCATTATGGAGAACCATGAACCATGGACCTTGCCGTTGGTGGGGAGGCTTGCGTGCCTCAGCGATACAGATAGCCGTACCGTAGGTGCAACCACAACGGAGGGGTATCTGTTGAGAGGCCAGACAAACGTGTGGTTCCTGAAGAGGGGCAGCAGCCTTTTCAGTAGTTGCAAGGGCAACAGTCTGGATGATTGACTGATCTGGCCTTGTAACAATAACCAAAACGGCCTTGCTGTGCTGGTACTGCGAACGGCTGAAAGCAAGGGGAAACTACAGCCGTAATTTTTCCCGAGAGCATGCAGCTTTACTGTATGATTACATGATGATGGCGTCCTCTTGGGTAAAATATTCCGGAGGTAAAATAGTCCCCCATTCGGATCTCCGGGCGGGGACTACTCAAGAGGATGTAGTTATCAGGAGAAAGAAAACTGGCGTTCTACGGATCGGAGCGTGGAATGTCAGATCCCTTAATCGGGCAGGTAGGTTAGAAAATTTAAAAAGGGAAATGGATAGGTTGAAGTTAGATATAGTGGGAATTAGTGAAGTTCGGTGGTAGGAGGAACAAGACTTCTGGTCAGGTGACTACAGGGTTATAAACACAAAATCAAATAGGGGTAATGCAGGAGTAGGTTTAATAATGAATAGGACAATAGGAATGCGGGTAAGCTACTACAAACAGCATAGTGAACGCATTATTGTGGCCAAGATAGATACGAAGCCCACGCCTACTACAGTAGTACAAGTTTATATGCCAACTAGCTCTGCAGATGATGAAGAAATTGAAGAAATGTATGATGAAATAAAAGAAATTATTCAGATTGTGAAGGGAGACGAAAATTTAATAGTCATGGGTGACTGGAATTCGAGTGTAGGAAAAGGGAGAGAAGGAAACATAGTAGGTGAATATGGATTGGGGGACCGAAATGAAAGAGGAAGCCGCCTGGTCGAATTTTGCACAGAGCACAACATAATCATAATTAACACTTCGTTTAAGAATCATGAAAGAAGGTTGTATACATGGAAGAACCCTGGAGATACTAAAAGGTATCAGATAGATTATATAATGGTAAGACAGAGATTTAGGAACCAGGTTTTAAATTGTAAGACATTTCCAGGGGCAGATGTGGACTCTGACCACAATCTATTGGTTATGACCTGTAGATTAAAACTGAAGAAACTGCAAAAAGGTGGGAATTTAAGGAGATGGGACCTGGATAAACTAAAAGAACCAGAGGTTGTACAGAGATTCAGGGAGAGCATAAGGGATCAATTGACAGGAATGGGGGAAATAAATACAGTAGAAGAAGAATGGGTAGCTTTGAGGGATGAAGTAGTGAAGGCAGCAGAGGATCAAGTAGGTAAACAGACGAGGGCTAGTAGAAATCCTTGGGTAACAGAAGAAATATTGAATTTAATTGATGAAAGGAGAAAATATAAAAATGCAGTAAGTGAAACTGGCAAAAAGGAATACAAACGTCTCAAAAATGAGATCGACAGGAAGTGCAAAATGGCTAAGCAGGGATGGCAGGACAAATGTAAGGATGTAGAGGCCTATCTCACTAGGGGTAAGATAGATACCGCCTACAGGAAAATTAAAGAGACCTTTGGAGATAAGAGAACGACTTGTATGAATATCAAGAGCTCAGATGGAAACCCAGTTCTAAGCAAAGAAGGGAAAGCAGAAAGGTGGAAGGAGTATATAGAGGGTCTATACAAGGGCGATGTACTTGAGGACAATATTATGGAAATGGAAGAGGATGTAGATGAAGATGAAATGGGAGATATGATACTGCGTGAAGAGTTTGACAGAGCACTGAAAGACCTGAGTCGAAACAAGGCCCCCGGAGTAGACAATATTCCATTGGAACTACTGACGGCCGTGGGAGAGCCAGTCCTGACAAAACTCTACCATCTGGTGAGCAAGATGTATGAAACAGGCGAAATGCCCTCAGACTTCAAGAAGAATGTAATAATTCCAATCCCAAAGAAAGCAGGTGTTGACAGATGTGAAAATTACCGAACTATCAGCTTAATAAGTCACAGCTGCAAAATACTAACACGAATTCTTTACAGACGAATGGAAAAACTAGTAGAAGCCAACCTCGGGGAAGATCAGTTTGGATTCCGTAGAAACACTGGAACACGTGAGGCAATACTGACCTTACGACTTATCTTAGAAGAAAGATTAAGGAAAGGCAAACGTACGTTTCTAGCATTTGTAGACTTAGAGAAAGCTTTTGACAATGTTGACTGGAATACTCTCTTTCAAATTCTAAAGGTGGCAGGGGTAAAATACAGGGAGCGAAAGGCTATTTACAATTTGTACAGAAACCAGATGGCAGTTATAAGAGTCGAGGGACATGAAAGGGAAGCAGTGGTTGGGAAGGGAGTAAGACAGGGTTGTAGCCTCTCCCCGATGTTGTTCAATCTGTATATTGAGCAAGCAGTAAAGGAAACAAAAGAAAAATTCGGAGTAGGTATTAAAATTCATGGAGAAGAAATAAAAACTTTGAGGTTCGCCGATGACATTGTAATTCTGTCAGAGACAGCAAAGGACTTGGAAGAGCAGTTGAATGGAATGGACAGTGTCTTGAAAGGAGGATATAAGATGAACATCAACAAAAGCAAAACAAGGATAATGGAATGTAGTCTAATTAAGTCGGGTGATGCTGAGGGAATTAGATTAGGAAATGAGGCGCTTAAAGTAGTAAAGGAGTTTTGCTATTTGGGGAGCAAAATAACTGATGATGGTCGAAGTAGAGAGGATATAAAATGTAGGCTGGCAATGGCAAGGAAAGCGTTTCTGAAGAAGAGAAATTTGTTAACATCGAGTATAGATTTAAGTGTCAGGAAGTCATTTCTGAAAGTATTCGTATGGAGTGTAGCCATGTATGGAAGTGAAACATGGACGATAAATAGTTTGGACAAGAAGAGAATAGAAGCTTTCGAAATGTGGTGCTACAGAAGAATGCTGAAGATTAGATGGGTAGATCACATAACTAATGAGGAAGTATTGAATAGGATTGGGGAGAAGAGAAGTTTGTGGCACAACTTGACCAGAAGAAGGGATCGGTTGGTAGGACATGTTCTGAGGCATCAAGGGATCACCAATTTAGTATTGGAGGGCAGCGTGGAGGGTAAAAATCGTAGAGGGAGACCAAGAGATGAATACACTAAGCAGATTCAGAAGGATGTAGGTTGCAGTAGGTACTGGGAGATGAAAAAGCTTGCACAGGATAGAGTAGCATGGAGAGCTGCATCAAACCAGTCTCAGGACTGAAGACCACAACAACAACAACTAATGGAATAAAGCTATAAAAGAACTAGGAACAAAAGACAGAGCACAGAACAGTAAAGTGGCCACAGCCAGACAGCAGGCGTTAGTCACTGAATCGCGTGATCAGCTCCTGTATCACGTGTGTCATAACCAGTCTCTACAAACACAACGTCACCAGAGGCGCCGCTTCCATATTCGATGCGCCCACATACCAGCTGGCGGGAGCGTCACGTGGCTTTGGCAGCGTGATCGACCGAAATGCCTATCAAGCCATGCATCAGACGTCACCACCAATCCAGACGTTCCGTAGTGCCCTAGAACACGGCTCTTCCATAGCCATCAGTACCAAGAATACGAAATTAAACCCACAGCTCGTCATCAGGTGTCACAGTTGGAATACCTCAAGAGGCAAAGACTGTGCCAGTCGCCGCCACATGTATTATATTGCCTCCATCAGGCTACAAACAACAAGTGTTGCCCGAGAGCCCGGCCCAGACTACGAGTCTCCGTCTGGCGGGGGCGCCTGCTTGCGGCCCCCTGCCGCCGCCATCCGTTGTCATTCAGTGGTAGCAGAGCCGCCCACTACTTTCCGTGAGGAACACCTGCATCAGAACGTCTGTACCAAAGCGCAGGGGTACGAGAATCATCTCCCATCGGCCACAATCTATCTGTTCCAAATATGCTGGAGTATGATCGAGGATGTCAATAAAGTATTATATCAAGCGACTAGCTGCGGTCATCGCCAATTCCTCCATACACCTCCAGAAGAGAGCCAGTCACTCAGCACCCCATTACAACATTATTGACAGAAGACATAATGGTCGCCCAGTGAAGATTGTAATGGAAGAAGATGCAGCAGCAGCGGCAATCAGTGAAAAATGTCAAGTAAGTGTCGACCCGAAGTTTTGTTTGGGTCAGTCAGATTGTTTATTTTCCTTTCATTTTATTTCTGTTTGAGTATGATGTACGCCTGTGGTGATTGTAACAAGCGAAAATGTCTGTCGGTGAGAAAATGCCAGTCCAGGAGGCAATCCAGCATTTTCCTGATGATGTTGCTCTACAGCAACTAGGTAACACTGAGTTACATAAGAAGATATAGATGTTAGCGAAAGATAATAAGGCTTTTTCATAAGGTAATATATCCTCTAAAGGGTGAAAGAACGGAACAGTCACCTTCCAGCATTTCTCCAACCATGCTTGATGCTAGTACTGCCTTACTGTTGGTAACATTTTCAGGTAACTCTGGGCAGATGTTTTTGCCTTTATTGATAATTTACAAGCGGGAGCGAAATTAGGTAACTCGAGTGGTGAACAGGTGTCTAGTGTACCTTGTTTAAAATTCATAGTGGATGTTACAACGTATATAATGTGCATTGAGAAGTGATGGGATACTCAGTGCTTGGCAGCCTTTCAGGAAGTGTTAGTGGATCGTTACAGGAGGAAGAATACCACCAGGTATTATAGTGAAAAGTTTGGTGGAGCAGCACATAAGGAAGGAGAAACAATACAAGCTTTTGTAGACCATACCAGAAGAATCAATATTCATACACTACACATGAGTTAGTGAATGATGATTGTGTCAGTCAGGCCATTTTGCAGGAGGCAGAACAACGGGCACTCGAGGCAGTTTTGCGGGTTCTTCCATCTGAAATGTCACAAAAAGTGTGCCTGTAGTCCATAAAGACCTTGGACGAAACAGTGGCAACTGCAGTAGCTTTGACTGAGATATGTCCAGTGACTACGCTAATGGAGACGTAGGTACTGCTTAATACAAGAATGTTATGGGTGTGGCTCTCTAGCCCATGTTCAGTGGTTTTGAAGGAAGCTATAACGTCAGAGGTGCCAGTAAGTAGGGCACTCTGTGAATAAATGTCTGAAAGAACAGACACCACACATATAATAGTAATACATATGCCCTGATGGCATTTCACGCTATCTTCAGTGTGGATATATCCTAGGACAGGCCTCTTGCAGGAATCATGCTAAATGCTGTGAGCAGTGACGATGCTGGACAGGGGTGCGCTACAGAAGTATGTACACCAAGTTGTGAATTTGGTTGGACGGAAGCGACCTCAGGTAGCCCTAACGCTTAAGTAGACCGCTCACGTAAAATGTAAAATCCGGGTTGGAGTCCCAGTCCGGCACATATTTTCACTTATCACCATTGAATTATTTCAGTGCCCTGAAGCAGATGATATCATTATTCCTCTTTAATTCCAGCCGATAATGTGACCTACATACGAGTATCAGACCTCTGGAAATATGAAGTGACAATTTTATAAACTGAAGGTTAGCTGTGCACCACACAAATACTTCTCACAGATGCACCATGTACTCCTGAATGTTCTTGGTCAGTGCTGTTATGTCATACTGGTAAACGGAGCATTAATTTGGTTACAGACTCCATAGCTAACAAGTACTGGGAAGTCGTCCGTGAAATTTTTACACCGAAAGACATCCTATGATTCTGAAAATGACCAAATGGGACCGAAAACCCAATTTTAGGCCTATCTTCCAGTGATACTTATAATTGGTGGTATCTGCTACGTAAATACAATGGGGTGCAAAACGGCCTCAGATTTTCTAATGCCTGTGTGATATCGAGCATGCGGTAGGCACCTGAGAATGTTCGTTGATTTAGAAATCTGTAATAACAGCAAATCTGTAAGTACTTTTCCCATCCTAGGACTTCTTTGTCATGATTGCTACTGGTGCTGACCAGAGATTAGTACTTCCTTCTGTAATTCCATCCCAAAGTTCCATCACAAGCTGTAATTAATGTGGGACGCAGTTTAGTTTCCTGTATACATGTAGCTCTTTCCGAGTGGTACCTTAGTGCAATTATGTGGACATACTGTCTCAGCTTCTGGTATTCCACATTGAAATCCACTTCTAATTCGTCTTTTAAAACTTCTAAGCTAGCTGCCAGTGTACCATTTGATAGCCTCATATCCTCTGACCCAAAATTATCAATTCTGTCGATCACTACTCATCTACTGTCAGTCTCCTGCCCGTAGGACAAACCATGTCATATGAAGCATTGCACCCGACCCAGTTCCTCATTCTCTATCAAAGACTGTACCACAAAAAAGTATTAATTGACAGATAAGTTCCTATGTTCATCCAGATCAACCTGCACACTTCAGTATCGCATCTCATGAGTCGAGTCTAAGAAACTGTTGACGCAATTTAATTCGCTTACCTGATGTCTATGTCGTTCCTTTTAGCAGTTCAGTTCTTCCTGCAGTAAAACTGAGATGGAATGATGACCCATCCAGCTCTATCAAGTGCTGTTGTACATCGATTTTTTCATGACGTTTAATCAGGAAGTCCAAATTCATAATGACTTCGTAGCTAACGTCCATAGTAGGAAGAACGTCCACTTACACTCGGACGTATCTCCTCCCCGCACTCAAAAACCCAACAATGTGGAACTGAAGGAGTGCGCACTATTACTAACCGCACCACTGTTTTCCAATTTCTGAGTTACATTGCATCCTTGGATTAAATTTTTCCCCAATGCAAAAACTATTTTGTAGTTCTGCCCTTGCTTACCACAGTATCCATTATAAATGATTCTTTAAAGTCTTACAACACATTACATTCATCCTCCGCATTTATGCTCAAGTTCTTGTTTCCCCTAAGAATTCGGGTTCTACGAATCTGTATTCTGTGTTTATCTCCACAGTTTAGGCATCAAATTCTCAAAATAATACCAACTCTTTTGCATGTAAGAGGACGTGCTAAAAAGTAATGCCTCCCAACTTTGTATGAGAAAACTCTCGAAGGTTTTCAAATAAAACAAACGTTATTAGCATTCTCCATCTTGGTGCTTCATCTGTACATGTTTATTTCTTATCGCAGTCATCCTGGCCACGAAAACGTTTCTCCCAATGACAGACCAGTTTGCTGATGCAGTCATCGCTGAGTGTTTGGCTTTGTTGACGGAGCTATGTGTTCAAATGTGTGTAAGATCTTATGGGACTTAACTGCTAAGGTCATCAGTCCCTAAGATTAGACACTACTTAACCTAAATTATCCTAAGGACAAAGACATACACCCATGCCCGAGGGAGGACTCGAACCTCCGCTGGAACCAGCCGCACAGTCCATGGCTGCAGCGCCTTAGACCGCTCGGCTAATCCTGCGCGGCGACGGAGCTATAACGTCACCTCTGCTTGTACTGCTTCATCGCTATCAATATCTATGGTCAATTTTATGCAAACTATCGTGTAGTGTGTTAATTTTATTACTCTATTACTCAGATTATTTAAGTTCCTTCATCCTCAACACAAGCAGTCATTTTATCTTCAAAATGTACTCATTTCTCTCTCTGGTTAGTTCTTTCACAACTAATGAAATTATGTTTATGATTACACAGCGACTCGACGTCATCAGTCCTTTGTAGCACTTTCATTGCATTGTTATTTATTTCATTATACCCCTGTTTGTTTTTATGAACTACTCGTTTAGTTGCCGGCCGCGGTGGCCGTGCGGTTCTAGGCGCTCCAGTCCGGAGCCGCGCTGCTGCTACGGTCGCAGGTTCGAATCCTGCCTCGGGCATGGGTGTGTGTGATATCCTTAGGTTAGTTAGGTTCTAAGTTCTAGGGGACTGATGACCACAGCAGTTGAGTCCCATAGTGCTCAGAGCCATTTGAACCATTTGAATTCGTTTAGTTCCATTCCTTAATTAGACTTTTACAGCTTGTGATAATTTTTACATTCCGCTGTATCTTGAGAAATTTGATCTTAGGTTATATTACTAACCAGATGTAAATATTTATTCCATAACAGCTCTAAATTAGGTGCCTGACGTTGTATTTCTTCATTAGTTTCAAATTTGCAACCGCTTAATTCACTAACCAAATTATTTATTTTAACCGACTGTGAGTTGGACTTGTCACTAACATTTTTATTTCAAGCTTTCGTATACAGAGTAACACGCATTGTGTGCTAGCTTGCGAAATAGGGCGGCGGGTCACACCCGGATCGAATTCACACGGGAAAATAGCGGCCGTAGGCCAGTGCACCAACCAACATGAGCGCGCCTTCTAGATGGTTTCCCGCGCTCATTTAGGGACATGTTGGGCTGATCTTCAAATTCCGCCTCAGTGAATACGATACTCAATCAGTTAAGGTACAATAACACACAGAACAAAGTTTACAAGAGTTACAGGCGGGTGGCGCACACGGATTCCTTCCCTTCGGTTACCTATACTTCTGTGACGTCAGCAAAGGCATCCTATCACAGCGTTAAATGGTGCAATGCAGTCTGCCAAATCCTGGAAAAGTCGATCCCGTACTACATGGTATAAAAGCTAGGGAAATGAAGTTAACGTTTTCATCCGCTTCATCATACTTCTGGTTCAAGTTATTAAATTTTTGGCTCACTTCACCAAAATGTTTGTTCGTATAATAAGTTTTATTGTTCATTTCATTTAAATTTTTCTTGGTGTCATTAAAATATTGGTTCAGAGGTAACATTAATGATGTAAAAGTTTGCTGAATATTGTCTTGTTTACTCTCACTCCTCTTTTAATGTATTTGAACAACAAGGGGCAAATTTAACATCAGTTTCCGTGGGTTGTTTTCCATTTATAGTCCCGCAATTAGCGGACAGTGAATTCATAGTTCTAAATTTCTTCGATTCACTTACCTTAACATATCCATTGTAACCCACGTTTGCATTCACAAGAGAAGTTAATTCTAATTCCAGTCTTCCAACGAGATAAAATTGGTCTACATCTGCTACAGTTAAAACATTACTTTCTGTATCTCCTCCACGTTTTTATTCAGGAATGGTAGTATCACTTATACACCCACTTAGGTTAAGCAAATCACTTTCTTTCACTACCGCAGAACTATCATTTATCTCTACGCTGATAAATTTTCTGAATTCAATGTATCTTTGTTAATTTTCCAATTTCGAATTACTTTTCTGGGAAACAACGCACGGCTTGTGCTGGAGCATTCCTTCTAGCTCATAGCTCACTTACCTCACTTTTTCTTGTGCTTCTTTTAGTAAAATGGTTCAAATGGCTCTGAGCACTATGGGACTCAACTGCTGAGGTCATTAGTCCCCTAGAACTTAGAACTAGTTAAACCTAACTAACCTAAGGACATCACAAACATCCATGCCCGAGGCAGGATTCGAACCTGCGACCGTAGCCGTCCTGCGGTTCCAGACTGCAGCGCCTTTAACCGCACGGCCACTTCGGTCGGCTTCTTTTAGTAAGCGTTAAATACATCTAGTATGGTTTCTGCTGACCTCACGATTTGGGAAATTTATTTTCATATATCTTTTTGATTGGATACCCTCCCCGTCGCTGCAATCATCAGTTATGTAATGCTGTGATCCACGAGAAATACGGGCCCCGCATCGAAACTATGTCACACTAGAGAGCTTGTGTGCCACACTTTGCGAATGCTCAGTTCCGTGCAGGGCCTACAGGAAATCAATCTGTCAATAAAAAGGTACCCACTAAAGGTCTTAACTTGTGTGTTATCGAAAGCTTATGTGTACCAGGAGAAGGTAAGAATTATTAAATTCTTCTGAAATAGTAACTAACTCCCTGCCGGAGTAGCGTGACGTGCTGTGACACACGTCACAGGGTCAGTGTCCTGTTGGCCCCGGATAGGCCTGACGGAGGCAGATCGTGTGAGCCTCCTGTCAGTTAATAGTGTAAACCTTGCTCTGTGTGCGACCATATTTATATTACGAAATCACTGTCCCAGAACCTGCTACCACTTGCAGGTAGCCTACCTAACGGCTTCTAGGTACAACACAAATTTCATTTTCAATACCTTGCTAGGCTATTCACCGAATTTAAAGATTTACAGTGCTGTCACAAACTAGTGATTCAGAGGTACAATCGTACGTCAAAAATTTAACACGGTAAGACAAGTACAATGCCGGGACAAAATCGCAACACCAAAGACTTGAGTGACATAAAAGGAAGTTGGTAGGCGTGATTCCACATCTGAATGCCGATGTCTATGCATTTTTCACGCCAGTCACGTAAGACTGCCGCTAGTAGCACAACTATGAGAATGCTCATCAGGTTTACTATGGCTACACGCTTTAATGGTCGCGACCATTTGTTACCTTTGATATAGGACATGGTGAGTTAATGTTAGTCAAGAATGCCTTTAAGGCGACGAAGACGGCATTATCAACACCTCACTCAGTTTGAGCGAGGTCATTTAATAGCACCACAAAAAGCTGAACGTTCCTTCTTCGATACTGCTGAAAGACTTGGCCGGAATGTAGGCACTATATACGACTGCTGGCAGCGGTCACGACAATGTACGCTCGCAAGAGAACCGGGCTCTGGACGACCACATGGCGCTACGGAGAGGGAAGACCATAGTGTTCGGCGTGCGGCTCGGGTACAGAGTACTGCCCCTGCATCAGCAATTTGAGCTACAGTTGTCACCATAGTGACACAGAAAACAGTTAAAAATATGTTGCTTGCCGGACAGCTCCGAGTCAGTCGCCCAATAGCGGCATTCCACTGATCCCACACCACCGCCAGTTGCCACTTCGGTGGTGTCAAGCGAGAGCTCATAGGAGGACAGGGTGGTAGCCTCTTGTGTTTCATGATGAAAGCTGGTTCTGCCTCAGTGCCAGTGAAGGCTGTGTGCATGTTAGAAGGCGGGCAGCTGAGGGATATTCACCTGTCTGGTGCTAGTCACACTGTACCTGGCACTCTCGTGGTTATTACACGCAATCTGACTGACAATCTGTTCGTCAGTCTGGTAACTCGATCTGTTGTGCTGCCATTTGTGAACATCATTCCAGGTTTTTTTTTCCAACATGATAATACTCGTCCAAAAAAAAAGTTCAAATGTGTGTGAAATCTTATGGGACTTAACTGCTAAGGTCATCAGTCCCTAAGCTTATCCCAAGGAGAAACACACACACCAATGCTCGAGGGAGGACTCGAAACTGCGCCGGGACCAGCCTCACAGTCCATGACTGCAGCGCCTTAAACCGCTTTTATTTATTTATTTATTTATTTATTTTTTTTTGACCTTTGCCTTTCGCGGGCAAGTGCTCTACCATTTTTTTTCTTTTTTTTCCCCCAATGTCAGGCTTCCCACCTTTGCTGACATACATGTTGTTGTACTACCGCATAAATTGTGTCTACAATGTCCATATGTTGACAAATAGTGGCTAGTTAGAAAATTAATTAATAACCGCTCGGCTAATCCCGCGCGGCAATGGGCGTCCACATACCGCTGTTGTAACCCAACATGCTCTACAGGGTGTCGACATTTGCCTCGGCTTGAATGATCTCCAGCTCTGTCTCCAGTAGGGCACATATATGACACCATCGGACAACATTCGAGCGTCATTCATAAATAGCATTAACTTTACACATATTTTCACATCTTTCAAGACTTTTTCTAGCTGAAACCTCATTCCCCACATACACGCAAAATCATGAAAAGAAAAAAAATTAATCGCTTAGCAAATTTGTAGTAAGTCCCCTCCACACATACACCCAAAATCACGAAAGGAAAAATTTAATTGCTTAGTAAATTTAAAAATTTGTGGTAAGTTCCTATGGGACCAAACTACTGAGGTCATCAGTCCCTAGGCCTACACATTACTCAATCTAACTTAAACTACCTTACGCTAAGGACAACACATACACCCATGCCCGATGGAGGACTCGAACTTCCGACGGGGGGAGCCGCGCGAACCGTGACAAGGCGCCTTACACCGCGCGGCTACCCCGCGCAGGTCTTAGCACATTTTCGCTATGAATGAAGTCATGCATGACACTTAATTTATTAGTTATTTACTACAGACTCCATTCACAACACAGTTTACACATAGTATCCACATTTATCACTGAATATACCTGAAAAGTTATATCACTGTATGCCACATAGTTCATGAGATATAACGTCAAAATTTTTACAGGGTGTTTCAAAAATGACCGGTATATTTGAAACGGCAATAAAAACTAAACGAGCAGCGGTAGAAATACACCGTTTGTTGCAATATGCTTGGGACAACAGTACATTTTCAGGCAGACAAACTTTCGAAATTACAGTAGTTACAATTTTCAACAACAGATGGCGCTGCGGTCTGGGAAACTCTATAGTACGATGTTTTCCACATATCCACCATGCGTAGCAATAATATGGCGTAGTCTCTGAATGAAATTACCCGAAACCTTTGACAACGTGTCTGGCGGAATGGCTTCACATGCAAATGCGATGTACTGCTTCAGCTGTTCAATTGTTTCGGGATTCTGGCGGTACACCTGGTCTTTCAAGTGTCCCCACAGAAAGAAGTCACAGGGTTCATGTCTGGCGAATAGGGAGGCCAATCCACGCCGCCTCCTGTATGTTTCGGATAGCCCAAAGCAATCACACGATCATCGAAATATTCATTCAGGAAATTAAAGACGTCGGCCGTGCGATGTGGCCGGGCACCATCTTGCATAAACCACGAGGTGTTCGCAGTGTCGTCTAAGGCAATTTGTACCGCCACAAATTCACGAAGAATGTCCAGATAGCGTGATGCAGTAACCGTTTCGGATCTGAAAAATGGAACAATGATTCCTTTGGAAGAAATGGCGGCCCAGACCAGTACTTTTTGAGGATGCAGGGACGATGGGACTGCAACATGGGGCTTTTCGGTTCCCCATATGCGCCAGTTCTGTTTATTGACGAAGCCGTCCAGGTAAAAATAAGCTTCGTCAGTAAACCAAATGCTGTCCACATGCATATCGCCGTCATCAATCCTGTGCACTATATCGTTAGCGAATGTCTCTCGTGCAGCAATGGTAGCGGCGCTGAGGGGTTGCCGCGTTTGAATTTTGTATGGATAGAGGTGTAAACTCTGGCGCATGAGACGATACGTGGACGTTGGCGTCATTTGGACCGCAGCTGCAACATGGCGAACGGAAACCCGAGGCTGCTGTTGGATCACCTGCTGCACTAGCTGCGCGTTGCCCTCTGTGGTTGCCGTACGCGGTCGCCCTACCTTTCCAGCACATTCATCCGTCACGTTCCCATCCCGTTGAAATTTTTCAAACAGATCCTTTATTGTATCGCTTTTCGGTCCTTTGGTTACATTAAACCTTCGTTGAAAACTTCGTCTTGTTGCAACAACACTGTGTTCTAGGTGGTGGAATTCCAACACCAGAAAAATCCTCTGTTCTAAGGAATAAACCATGTTGTCTACATCACACTTGCACGTTGTGAACAGCACTAGCTTACAGCAGAAAGACGACGTACAGAATGGCGCACCCACAGACTGCGCTGTCTTCTATATCTTTCACATCATTTGCAGCGCCATCTGTTGTTGAAAATTGTAACTACTGTAATTTCGAAAGTTTGTCTGACTGAAAATGTACTGTTGTCCCAAGCATATTGCAACAAACGGTGTATTTCTATCGCTGCTCGTTTAGTTTTTATTGCCGTTTCAAATATACCGGTCATTTTTGAAACACCCTGTATGAGCGTGAAATACTAGGTTTTGCTTAAAATGGCGCGCTGCTGAGCTTCATCATCGGGCATGACGTTTTAATTAAACACCTCTTTACTACTAACTGTATTCGTAAGACACATTACAGATTGTAGCCGGCCGAGGTGGCCGAGTGGTTCTAGGCGCTAAAGTCTGGAACCGCCCAACCGCTACGGTCGCAGGTTCGAATTCAGCCTCGGGCATGGGTGCTTGTGATGTCCTTAGGTTAGTTAGGTTTAAGTAGTTGTAAGTTCTAGGGGATTGATGATCTCAGAAGTTAAATCACATAGTGCTCAGAACCATTTGCACCATTTCAACAAACTGTATTTACATACATCACCGAACGTACCTGCAAAATTATGTCATTGTACAACTCATTGTTCGGGAGATATGACGTAATAAACATTGAGATCCGTGAAAAACTAGCTTTTGCTAATAATGGTGCGCCAATTACCCAGTCAGTATTTATCCAGTGTTTCATAATGAGCGCCTTTAGCGACTTCCAACAAACTCTAAGCATAATTTCAAATCTTACAGAAACTTCAGAAACATTTGCTCACTTATGTGCTTAAATTCAAGTGTTTAACACATGTGCCGCGCGGATTCGATCCGAGACTGGCTCCCCAGAGTCTTGCACGCTGCGGTTCGGTACACGTTACGCCATCCGAGTAGGTTCACAGTTACCTCTGTAAGATACACAAATCTGTTTCCTCATTTAGTGTAACGTAGAGAAGAATAGCTGGCAAAACATGTCACCATGGTTTTATTCTTACACTGCATACTTTTGTTTGTGGTGAGCAATCACTGCTGCTCCGGCGCTTGCTCGCAAGCAGAGTTACTGCTGCGTGGTGGGGCGTGTGGGAAAAGCGCGCGCAGCAAGGGGCCATAACAAGGGAGAATCGCCGACTGCGCAGCGGGGAAGCGTCATTTCTGACAGCGGTGTCATCTAATAACGGCATGGCGAGTCGGCACTGTGTAACACCGACGACGTCTTCCAATTAAAATGTGTAGCGCGAAAAACTTTTACTTTTTACGCAAAAATGTGGATTTGCAAAATGATTGGTGATGCACAAGACGTCGAATACATACAGGACATTCAGTTTACAGAGGCAATACGTGCCTGACCATGCCAAAAATACCTAAACAGAAAATTGTACGAACTTGAGTATACAGAAGATGGAAGAGGAAGAAGAGAAAGAAAAATCAAATCAGTTTGCCGTTCGGATGAGTTACAAAATTGCAATATTTAAGTAAAGCACTTGCGCGCTTCCACGGATGATGATTTAATCAAAGAACATTTGGTAGTCGCAGCTAAAAATTTTTGTCCACTTTGGGTGGAACAGCTTCGTAAGGTAAAATTATGAGTCCCACACACGTTATGGAAGACAAAGTACCGAGCCAGCTTTCAAAAATCTTTGAAAAGATTTTGTTGCATATTCTTCAATGCACTAAGAAAGAGTATGGTCCCGATAAATTATAAAAATAAAAGCTTCTGCAGAACGGTAAGAAATTGTTTCTTTTTCTTGTCGTTAATTGTAGCGGTATAAGACTGATACTCATAGAGAATTGTGTAACTGTCTGACAAAACATGGTCGTAGCTGTCCCTGTTTCGGAAAATGCATTTACGATAAGCATTATGAGCTAATAAAACAGTCACACTGATTCTATGTTCTGCGAAACGTCTTGCTATCACACACTGCATTACGACCATAGGCTGAATGTTACAGCGGGGAATTGCTCCGGTGATAAGCACAAACAGTTACAAAGTGTTTCATGAAACGACTACTTCGTTTTAAAAACACTCTACACTTAGCTTTCATCTTTTACTGCTTTCTGAATCACTGCAGGCAAATACAGCTTTATTTTTCAAATCCACAGACGATTCCCATCTATCTACGCACAAAACGCTAATTATTCGCGGTACTTAACTTTGATTTCCTTTGTGCGTCACTTTTCAGGTTATTTTTGTTCAGTGGCAGTCTCAATCTTTTGATGCTCTTGGTTTTGTTTGCAGCACTTAATTCACTACCTCTCCTCTCACAAACAATCGGACTGCTTTGATGAAAATTTCCTACGTCACACGGAATCGAAAATTTCCAAGTACAGAATGTTAACTGGCGATGTTGTTTTCCAAAACTAAAATTAGCAATGAATAAATCTCCACCCATCGCGACCTATAAACGCTATAACTAAGTTAAGTAGCAGTATTTGTTATTTAAATGTCATAGACTTTCAAAGACATACTGGGTGATAATTATTGAACTATGTGAAAAAAACGTAAGTTAGTTACATACTACGGCGTGCACACACTTTATTCAACACATAAACTTCACTATAGATATTAAGATTTAGGTTATGAGATGTTCGATATGCCTGCCGTCATCGTCGATGATGTAGCGCAGACGAATAGCGAAATTCGGCATGACCCGCCGAAGTATCGGAACATCTATGCTGTCGATGACCTCCTGAATGGCTGTTTTCAGCTCATCAATTGTTTTGGGGTTATTGCTGTACACCTTGTCTTAAATATAGCCCCACAAAAAGGAGTTGCTTGTGTCCAGATCCGAAGAATATGGCGGCCAATCGAGACGCATGCCAGTGGCCTATGAGCACCCCAGAGCCGAATGCGGTTCCAAAAGTCCTCTTCCAGGACACCAAACACTCACCTGCTTCGATGGGACTGAACTCCGTCTTGCATGAATCATATTTTGTCGAAATCAGGGTCACTTTGGATAATGGAGGTGAAATCATTTTCCAAAACCTTCACGTACCATTCAGCAGTCATTGTACCAACAAGGAATATCGCACCGATTATTCCGTGACTGGACGTTGAACAGCACAGTCACTCGTTGAGGGTAAAGAGATTAACCAATCCAAATAAAAGTGGGCTTCGTCTCTAAACAAACCATGCATGCATATACGAGATCTCATCATGCCCCACCAACAACCGTGCAGTTTGAATGTCCTCACGCAAACCGTTCAGAAGTTTATTTCGTGTAGTTCAATAATTGTCATCCTGTACATGCTAGTAGTAGGATAACAGGGGTGCAGGGGTGTTTTGTTAGTGTGAGTTGCATACATTCAGGACAAACTTGATTGATTTATGAACCCTCTTCCCTCAACCTGTTGTTCTGTTAATTGATTTATGACCCCCTGGGGATAATCCATCCTTCTGACGAAGCCCCCAGCCTCCCCCTCCATCTCCCCCACCTCTCTGGAAAATCCCATTGGTGATACAAGCACGCCTTTGATATCAAATTAATTCGCTAATTAATTGAATCGAAAAATTAATGAACCACTCTCCAACTGGGAAATCCCACAGCACTGCCTCCATTAATTCACCCGGAAGTTGGCAGGAAAAAGACTCAGTTTGTGCTGGAGAGGAAAGATCTCACGACAGGAAAATCAAATCAATGTCAATCATGTAGCAAAGGATATACTGTTTACTTATACAATTCAATTCACAGGGATTGGATCTCTCTTTTATTTGGTGGGAAAAGCTCAGCATTCTCTGCTGTTTTGGAAGATGCAGGTTTTGTAAAATATATCGAAAAGGAGTAATTAAGTAGCTCGAGTTTTTCGATCACGTGAGGCATACTGCCACAAAGTACCCACCGCACATAATTACACAGTTAAAAATCTTCTGGTCTCGCCTTCGTAGTGACTGCAGGGCAGACGTGCTGACCAGGACATTGCATCTTCGTATGCCCATGCACTGGGCACTTTGCAGGGCTGCACCACACAGTAGTGTCCGAGCCGGCCAAGAGCCCACACTACTCCTGCTTGGGCCGCACAACCTCTGTCAGCTGCTGCACCACCAGCCATCTCACAGTATTAGCATGCCTCAAGTGGCCACTTCCTATTGCGGGCCACTCCTTGGGGGAATTCCAACCAATCAGTCCAATCCAGCAGACCATGGTGTCTCAGAATACTGTGCTCATTTTTTGTCCCTGTCCAGTAACTAGATCACCCAGTCGCCATGACCCACTTTGTTTGGGACGGTGTCCTTTGCCACCTCAAGTGGCTGTTTCCTGTTTGTGTGTGCATGAACCAACCCGTCCAAATCTGTCGACCAAGGTATCCCCAAAAAACAGCGGCCTGATTGGTTTCCACCATATTAGTGGGGCAGAACTAGAGTCTATATAAACGCTACACCCTCCACCCATGGCCTTATCCTGCTACCATTTTCAGTTGGGTCAGCTCAATTTGATTCCTTGCTCTTAAGTTACTAGTCTGTTTGTTTCATCGTCGTCTTCTCTGTAACAATATGAAGCGTTCTACAGCGGCGTCAGGCAATATCAGTGGCAATGCCAGTGACAGCAAATGCCTGAGGCAACAGGAATTAGTCTGTAAGTTACCATTCAAATCAGCAACTTAACTTTTTCTTTCATAAGAATTTCGCAGTAGCGATGTTAAATCCATTTCATCTTATTGTTTCAGCATACATCCATCAAATTGTGGATGAGTTGGAGGTGGTGAGGTTGCAGCAGCATCAACAGCGTTGTATGTAATATATATTTTCTTCTTTATATATGTAACCTGCTGGTATTATTCATTGTCAGTGAGTCTTTACTGTTGTACATGATTTAGAAAATCGAAATCGCCGGCCGCGGTGGCTGAGCGGTTCTAGGCGCTTCAGTCTGGAACCGCGCGACTCCTACAGTCGCAGATTCCAATCCTGCCTCGGGCATGGATGTGTATGATGTCCTTAGGTTGGTTAGGTTTAAGTAGTTCTAAGTTCTAGGGGACTGATGACCTCAGATGTTAAGTCCCATTCTGCTCAGAGCCATTTGAACCACTGGAAAATCAAAATCAATAACTGTAACATTTTCATAAGAATTTTGTAGTCCTGAATACATGTCGCCTTATTGTTTCAGTATATGTCCAACATATAGTTGGTGAGCTGGCTGCTGAAACTCAGCAACAGCAGCAGTAGCAGCACTGTAAGTAGTATATATATTTTTCTCCTTTGTAGTAATGTGCATATATGTAACATGCTGCTGTTAGAAAAAAATTTCATCGTATATGTAATATGGGGCATATGCTTTGTTGTTGTTGTACGCAATTTCCTGGCAGAAGAGGAGGAAGAGGTAGAGGTACGTGTTGAGGGTAAGCAGGAACCATCGCAGGTGTTCTGTAAGTCCATATTCTAAAAAAAAAAATTTCTTTGCTCTATTAGATGTGTATATATTTTTATCATTAAAAGTCAATATGTGCTTTTAGGTGATATCAGTGAGATGGGCAGATGGTTCTTCTCCAATTCAGGCAAGTACAAAATGCCACAATGGGTGGAGGCCATGGAAAGAGAGACCTATGTCAGTGTGAGGAGATGTTAGATGACCTGAGTGAGATGCCAAGGAGCCACACCGAAATAGGTAATTTATATACATGCACTCATTTACTTACAAATAATAATAATAATCAGAGTTCTTTCTTTCCCTGCAGCAGCAGCAGCAGCGGGCGATGTCTGGAACGATGTAGATATTTCTCGTTATTCTCTCTCTTCTACAGCTGCTGCATCAATGGAACAATTTCCACAATACGCTGTGGCTTGGGTACCGGGGACGGAGAAGATTGCTTCACAAAAGCGAGGTCCAGAGAGGCATGCATCATTGGCAAAGGCCCCGCTAGTTGCCGTGTGGGAAGCCGCAGCCGCAGCCGCCGCCGACAGCGCCTCCACTGCCGCCTATCTACCGCACCGACTGCTGCCGCTCCACACCGCTCTGGCCTCTGTGGGCAACCCTCCCTCTGGCAAGCGTGTCAGGGTTGCAGCAGCGGCAGCAGCAACAGCCATGCTGCTCTCACTGGCCTCATACCGCAGCGTCTCCTCCTCCTTCACCTTCTCGTCCTCGCTGATCTCACGAGGTACGTCACATACCTCTCTGCTCCGCTCCGCAAGCAGCTTCGTCATCGTCGTCAACTAGTTGTAGTTGCAGGGTCAGTAATAGCAATGATTCTGTGACAAGCAGCAGTTCCCTCTCCCGTCCTTTTAATGAAGGACATCAGACCAGTGACACTATGCCACAGTTACAGTACTTGGTGAATGCAGACGCCTTTGAGGAGCGAATCTCGTTTACGAGAATCGAGAATCTGGCAGAGTAAAAGTACTCGGTAATTGTGGACGCCTTTGAGGAGCGAATCCCGGTTGCTAGAATCGAGAATCTGGCAGGACTGTACCGCGACCCTGTGGGGTTTTTAAGAGCTTGCGTTCCTGTCGTGGACACAGGACACCTCAAGGTTGTTAACGATCCGCGGTATCCCGCCATTAAGTGCTGAAATTAGGTCAGCTAATCACTCAGCTGAACACTGCAGCTGGATGTTCATATACATGTCCATGATCCGGTAAATGGAGGATCTATAGGGGATCGCATATAAAGCACCCAAAGGATATAGTGGAAAAGAAGGCATGCATTAATGTCAAAAATTAAAAGGATTAGGCTTGTTTTTCATAGTCAATCCTGCCTTATGAAAGAAATATTAAAGAGAAACCAGAGTGTACATATCGGTATGGTAGATACCTTGACATTCGTAAGTGTTATAACTTTGATGTTATCGAATTCTCTGTTAAACTCCAAGACATACCTAAATTTGAGGCGCAGAATATATGAATATCGGTTCATGTTCATGACCTGGAGAAACATAAATCAGATGAGCGGAACAAGCATATTGTCATCAGCTCCCTCCATTTGTCAGAATTTGCCATTGAGCATAAGATGCATGTGAACATTCTCTTATTCTCCAATGAGAGAAAATGAGGAAAAAGGCAGTTAATACTATTCTTGGATCAGAGACATGCCCCAGCTTCTATTCTCTCAACTGAGCAACTATAAGCGTGAAAAGCATACTTGCTTAAGGTGTCTAAATTACCTTTCCTCAGACAAGTTATTAGCCGCGCATGTGATAGATCACACTTCCATGGACCCGTTACATGTTATTGTGCCTATTGAGGAAAACAAATTCATGAAGTTTCAAAATTCTCACCATCAGGAGCGATACCCATTTGTGGTTTATGCTGACTTTGAAAGCCTCCTCTCCCCTGTGACCCGCTGTGGAAGTGTCCCTACAGCCTCACAAACTACATTCACATAAAAACACGTACCACATGCAGCAGCATACCAAATTGTATCGTCCTATTGTAAGGTGTCAGGCAAATCCAACACCTTCCATGAAAACCCTGACATGATAAGCAAATCCAGTAGTATGTCACATAGCTCCGAATAAATCGTGACATTAAATTAACCAAAGTAATACGAGTAACGAGTGAGCAAATGGAATACCACAGACTAACACTAGAATGCCTAAATGCATGTCATACCCTCCCACCGTGAGGCAGACGCAGTTCCGAGGGGAGAAGCGAGAACAGAAACCGAGAGCAGAACCGTGTTAAGCTAGAAGGCCCTACGATAAGGGACGGACACCCACGTCGCCAGCTAACCGACAGGACCACCCCCCACCCCACGTTAAAAGTTAGAGCCCTCCAGAAGAACAGTATAGATCTTACGATAACACTAAAAGGGCCACACCAGCCGCAAGTTTTAGCGTGAGACTTTTTCGCGTCTCTGTTACGTTGCAAACGTTAAAAACATTGCCCCACCACGAAAAGTAACCGACAGGACCACCCCCCAGCCCATGTTAAAAGATAGAGCCCTTCAGAAGAACAGTATAGATCTTACGATAACACTAAAAGGGCCACACCAGCTGCAAGTTTTAGCCTGAGACTTTTTCGCGTCTCTGTTACGTTGCAAACATTAAAAACATTGTCCCACCACGAAAAGTATAACGTTTCTCGTTGGATAGACACAATTTTTGTAGGTGGAGCTTAAGGTTAACACTGAAACCCTGATTGGTCAGATGAAAACACAGCCAGATAGTTTTTTTAAAACCAGCTTCGGTAAATTGTAGTAAGGAGAAGTTAGAGGGAGTTGCTTCCGAGACGGCGAGCTGGATGGAGCTGCGTCGCCCAACGCCCCCTGACACTGCCTAACCAGCGACAAGGTAATGAACGCACGCGATGCCGCATAACAGCGCATAAAGCTTCACTCAGAACTGCAGAAGTCTCATCTGTTACACCCCCGTTTTGCGTAACACTAGTGTCGATCGTCAATTAAAGCTCATGGTATTCACATTTGCTACGTAAGTTAAAATCTGAAACGCGATGATTTTTCTGTTATATAATTATCCAGAAGCCACATCAGCCACTGTAATTTACGACAAGTTATATAAGTAATTAAAGATAATTGAGGGTCACTGTAGACCATTTTGATAGTTTTCTCTTTTGTGAAACTTATTTTAAACCTAGATTATAGATGTGATATGGCATAGGTCATCCTTCGATCCATTGTAGAACTTGGAAACCCATTCAGGGAATATTCGTTCACATTTTTGTTGAACGCAGTTGGTTTTTATCATCCTGTATTGAAACATTTCCTTTTATCAAATTGGTTCAAATGGCTCTGAGCACTATGGGACTCAACTGCTGAGGTCATTAGTCCCCTAGAACTTAGAACTAGTTAAACCTAACTAACCTAAGGACATCACAAACAGCCATGCCCGAGGCAGGATTCGAACCTGCGACCGTAGCGGTCTTGCGGTTCCAGACTGCAGCGCCTTTAACCGCACGGCCACTTCGGCCGGCATTTCCTTTTATCAACAGTGCAATTTATAAACAATGTTTTGTGAGTAGAATAAAATTTCCAATGGTAAACATAACTGCTTTTTCGACGTTATTTTACCAGCTAACTAAAAATAGGAAAGCCTTGAACCCCTTCCACTAAATTTAGTTAGCATTAAGATTCTTTTACAGGGAGTGCAGTGGAGCTGACGCTGAAATCATTAAGTATTTGGTTATATCATCGCTAGTTTCACTGAACTCTTCTGAACTCTACATGTCATGTGTGGTCTGGCGTCTCCTTACCAGCAACAGGTCTCAGGTTCAAATTAGTCAATTCCCTAAAAAACACGCTCAGAGCGTCGTTGCGCGAAAGTGGTAGGGAGACACGACTTAGAACAACAGACACCATGCAGAATGTTAGACTATGATTCAAGTTTTAACCCCTCCAAATCTGATGTTGGTGATAATCCTGCGGTTTGGCTTCTCACTGATCTTGAAAATCTTTCGTTGGAGGTGGTGAAACTCTACAGCGAAGTTGTTCCCGAGACCAAATCGAAGGAGAATGAAGATTTGAACAATAATGTGGTTGACTGTCATATTTGTGGACTGCCGTTAGATAGACAAGTGGAAACTCCTTGTAGGGACCACTGGCACGCCGGCCGAAGTGGCCGTGCGGTTCTAGGCGCTGCAGTCTGGAACGGAACCGCGAGACCGCTGCGGTCGCAGGTTCGAATCCTGCCTCGGGCATGGATGTGTATGCTGTCCTTAGGTTTGTTAGGTTTAAGTAGTTCTAAGTTCTAGCGGACTAATGACCTGAGAAGTTGAGTCCCATAGTGCTCAGAGCCATTTGAACCATTTTTTGAACCACTGGCATCTTACGGGGAGTTCTGTGGCGCAGCTCACAATACATGCAATTTGAATTACCAGCTACCAAAGCACATACCCGTTTTCTTCCATAATTTAAGCGGGTATGACGCTGAATTTCTTGTGGAGCATTTGGCTGATTTCGGTATGAGGATAGATCAGCTCAGTGATCTGCCTGAGAGCATTGAGAAATATATTCCATTCTCCAAACGAATGACTAAGAATTACTCTCGGATTCCTTGACTCGCGACATATCATGTAGGCACCACTCCAGAAACGCGTTGAAGCACTATCTTGGGAAGATACGCACATCACGTGAGCTGTGTTTCCAGACGAGGGAAAGTTTCAACTTGTGACTAGGAAGGAGGTTTTCCCATAGGAGTATGTGGATAGTATGCAGAACTATATGCAACTAGGCTACCTGACGTAACTGCATTCTCTGACAACCTTAAGGTAATGCCATATTGGATGCAGAGTATGAGTATGCTGTGAATGTCTGGTGGGAATTCAACATCTCCACTTTAGGAGAGTACACATGGGTTTACATGAACACAGGCGTGCACTTACTAGCAGATATTTTAGATAAATTCCGCAGTCTATGCATGACCACATATTGGCTGGATCCCACCTTTTATTACACCTGGGTTGTCCAAGGACTCTATGCTCAAGAAAACGAAGAGCAGTATCTATCTATTGACTGATCTCAACAAGCTTCTTTTCTTTGAGTTAGGGATCTGTGGGGGGCTTTGCCAATGTGTCCATAGGCATGCCAACAGTCACTGCTAATTGGTGAGTTTCAATGGATGCCTGAAGACAAATGCAAGGGAATAGGTGGAAAATTCAAGAGGAGTATGGCAGTTTATTCTGATGTGAGATATGTGTGGTTGTGGAATATCTCACATACCGTATTAATTTGCATGATGCGCAGGCCGATTTGCCGCTGTGTCCAGAGCAACTAGTTCTGCGAGGAGGCTTCACCCCAAAACTGATGACAACGCTGGAGAATAAGCGGAGATATATTATTCATTATTAAATCTCTAGCAGTGTCTCAGCTTGGGGATGGGGCTGGTTAGCATCATCTGGGCTATCTCGTTGAACCAGTAACCCTGTTTGAAGGAGTATATTGATTTGAATATGGGACAGAAAGCTTCCGCAACATGTGATTTTGAGAAAGATTTTTATAAATTAATGAATAATTTATTTTTTGGTCAAACAATGGAGAGGGAACAACGGGAAATTTTGATTAGAACCGAATGGGCTGGGCTTTATGGCGTAAGAAAATATATCACCAGACCAAATCTTAAATGGGTCACCATATCAATGATAACTTTGTTGTTGTGGAGATGACGAAGACTGCAGAAGAGCTTATGAAACTACAGTAGAGCGTCGATTATCCGAACGTCAGTCACCCGAACGACCGCTTAACCGAACTGTGTACTCGCTCGCACCTGTTAATCTCCCACCCTACCGTCCATCATCCCCCCTCTCTCCCAAACCAAGTTTCCCACAGTAGTCTTCACACTGGGCCACCACTGGCGGAACATTGCTTCTAAGGGGGCCTTCACAAGGTGCTGCTGACCGGTCAAGCCGCCAGTCGCTGTGTTTCAACAATCAGCACTCTTCTGTCGGCTTGGCACTGACAGTAGAAGTAGCGGCAGTGTCAAAGCTGTTCACAGCAACAGCTGCGCCAGCTTAGAGTTGAGGCGTACCGCTCCGCGCATTTTGAAGGATTGCACGCCCCCAAGAAGAGCTTCTCACGGCGCAGTCGCCTTCTGTTCTCTGTTACGACCACTTGTGTGCTGCTGCGCGAAGAAGTGAACTTGACGATACAAAATGCTTAAACGTAAACGTGTTGTCCTTTCTATGAGGGATAAGTACGAGATTATTAAAAGGTTAGAAGAAGTTGAATCTGCAACCACTTTATCCAATGAGTACAAGGTGGGGAAGTCGACAATTACGGATATAAAAAAGCAAAAGACGAGCATAGCAAATTTTATAGCTATGCTTGAGTCTACTGATGGATCAACAAGCCGTAAAACTATGAAGTTCGCCACTAACACAGATCTAGCTGATGCTGTTTACAAGTGGTTTACACAAAAGAGATCGGAAGGAGAGCCTATCTCAGGTCCCATTCTGTGTGAGAAGGCAATGCAGTTCAACGAAAAACTTGGAGGGCCTTCGAACTTTAAAGTGAGCACGGGCTGGTTAAAACGCTTCAAGTCGAGTCACGGCATTCGTGAGCTTACAATACGGGGAGAAAAACTGTCGGCTGATTCTTCAGCAGCTGATTCTTTCAAAGTCAAACTAAGGGACGTATTAAGGGAAGAAGATTATGCTCTCGAAAACGTTTACAATGCTGACGAAACTGGACTTAACTGAAAAGCTTCTTTTTGGCAAATAAACACGTACAGTTCGATTATCCGAATAAACCAGTTTTCCGAACACCCTTGTACCTCAATTACTTCGGATAATCGACGCTCTACTGTAGTTTATGTGGGGATGTGCATACTAGACCTATCCAAACTCCACATGCACCCCATTAATTATGAGTTTGCAAAAACTCATTTCGCAGATCCAAAGCTACAATATATGGTTACAGATAGCATCTATTAGGTGAAGAACTGTAATCCACATGAAGTAATGAGGTACCACAGTAATTAATTCGACATGTCCTCATACATGGCAAATAATCCATATGGTATTGTTCTACAGAAGAAGAAGGTTATCAGCCTTATGAAAGATGAGGCAAATGGATTGTCGAGTGTGGAGTTGTAGGTCTGCGATCAGAAATGTATGCATATGACACACTGGAAAGTACCACCCAGAGGAGGGCTACAGGTGTGCATTGTTTGACATCTAAAGCCCTCTCTATGGAAAACTATCTGCAGTGCTTATACAGCGGTGTTTATGATGCTACACCACAGCTACCACTTATAGTGTGGCAAACAAGAATTCGATCGAGAGGACACGAGGTGTACACTATGCTCCAGTCTAAAATTGGCTTATCGCCGCATGATAATAAAAGGGTCATTCATGATGATGGGACTAAAATTCTCCCATACTTACACTACTCACTTGCAGCGAGAGAAGGAATGGGGGACTCTGATTGAGAGAGAGGGAGGGAATGAGTGAGGGAATGTGTGTGTGTGTGTGTGTGTGTGTGTGTGTGTGTGTGTGTGTGTGTGTCTGTGTGTGTGTCCTGTGAAAAAAAGTTAAAAGCAAAGTAAAAAAGGTTTAAAAATGTAAAAAAAGAGCATAACCAAATATATATCATATAAATATTTCTTTATTCTTACACTGTGTATGTGTATTGTGCAGACGCATGTGTACAAATCTATGCACCATTAGCGCCACATAAACAGAATAGTTTTTAAGTTTCACATGCCGCTAGTTGTCCAAGTCTGATTAGTTTTTAAGTGTATATATCTCACAGCCCATCAGAGTTATTGTTTAATCTACGAGGATTGTGGAATTTAGTAGCAGTAAAACAAAAAATCTCCACAATAGTCTTCAACGTAGTTTTACAAAAAATTGTAAAATATTCTCATCTAGTGCTATTGAAAAAAATGTAAAAATATCCTCTACAACCGTTACTGTTGTGAGGTTCTTTTTTCCCTACTTATTAATAATAGCGTCTAAGTTAAAAGTATCTTCTGCATCGAAATATCAGCGTCAAATTGTGTCTCAAAAACTAGATGGAGAGAAGATACGCAAAACGTGGGAAAACTGAGGGAGAATGAGGGAGTACTTACACGACTCCTTGGTGCAGGAAAATTCTTATACATGCGAACGACTATGTGATAGCAAGAGGAATACGAGAAAAAGTTGACATGAATCACCAGGAACAAGGGAAATGGTCATTTTTCGAGGACAGCTATAAGACCGGTGGATAGGCTGTTTAACGTGGATGATCACCAAATGTAGAGTAATAAATTTATGTATATGTGGTCCAGAGCTATCAGTACCATCTTATAGATTTTTATAAGGTGTCCTCAGCTACATAGCAGTGTATTACCAGCTTGTAGACTGCAATATACAGCTAAAGAATGTATCACTTGTTTGTCCCTGTGCAAGTTTATTTACGTGTTTTAACTTTAACAAACAGTATTTACAATGTGCTCCTTTGTAATCTCTACCAATCACGACCATGCGATGTCAGCTACCAAATACCTTACAGAACAGTTTCTGCATGGTTTTTAAACAACATTTTGATGTATGTCTATTGAAATAAGAGGGATACATACAAGCTTTCTGCCGTCTTTGATGCTTTCGTGGAAAAGAAAACCATCTGCCTCTAAATTGATACGGATCTGCATTAAAGGGTGAGGGAAAGTAGATCAAGTAATCGGTTGAGAGGGGTGGTAAGGAGTGCGATTTAATGGTAGACTGAGGATGCTTCCTAGAGAGAGGGAGATGTTGTGGCAGGTCAGTTATCACTCATTTAACCGTTTTTTCCTGATATCCTGTCGGGGTGTATCAGTTGTGTGGTATAACCTGTCTTCAACCCGTATACAACTGCATGCTCTATGGCCCGCCGCTGTGGCCGAGAGGTTCTAGGCGCTTCAGTCCAGAACCGCGCTGCTGCTACGGTCGCAGGTTCGAATCCTGCCGTGGGCATGGATGTGTGTGATGTCCTTAGGTTAGTTAGGTTTAAGTAGTTCTAAGTCTAGGGGACTGATGACCTCAGATGTTAAGTCCCATTAGAGCCATTTCAAACATTTTGCATTCTCTTTGTGTGACTTAGAGCGCTATCTATCTGTGATAGTTAATACCAAACCTCTCCATACTGCAGTCAGCAGAGGACATCATGTGTGACGAATCATGTCTACAAAACCGACAGGAAACCTATTTCGGCACCTTCTTCGAGATGAAGGAAGATATATGTCTTGTACTCCATTCCCCTACCATATCTTGGACATAAATCGAGTCTTCAGTCTCATAACGGCAATGATTCTAAGTTAGTGACTTTGTGAGGTACTACAGTCGGCTGTGTACACCTTTGCTTGACAGATGTCCTGTGTGGAAGAGACTGTGTTCTGTTCACGGAGCTAGAGCAGCATGCAGCGTAATTACACATGTCAAACACTGCTGCTATGCATTTGTCTATTTCCTCATAAGATGTCGTTGTGTCATGCACATTCCATTACAAACGATCCTTTTATAGGACTGATGTGAGCATAGCACAATTTCCGAACCTTAATCGGATGTGAACAGTGGGCACTATGTATCTCCAGAAAGCTACATAGTTTTCTTTTCTGGATAGAAGGTAGTAGTTTTATCACCTTAAATTTTCTCACCAGTGTGTGTGGGATAGAAAACTTGCAGTGTGAAGATATGTCATGTGTTGCAAATATATATCCTGCATTCGAATAGTAACAGCATTTCATTTCATATATCGGAAACCACACTGCAATAATATTATAGCATACTTCAGTGCAGAACTGTGTAGCCTTAGGAGTGTGTGTTTATGTTCCACGGTCATTTCTCTCTTCCCAGTACCTTCTTGATTTGGAATCTAAACACTATAACAGTTCTACAGAATTGGTAGCACTAGAGATTTACAGAAAATGTCTTAGAAACCTTCTGTCTGGAGCTCCGTTACGCAAAAATCATACTTTTCTTCTTCTTCTTAATCGTGTGTTATATCACCACAATACTCTCAAACGTATGAGACTCATATCTACTGTATACCACTAGCAAGTGATAAACTCTTCAGCATGAAAGCATCTAGAGAGATCGTGTGTACATGGATGAGTGATGTGAGTAGGATTGGTACAGAATAGTATTCACAGAACGGCAGTTACAGTATTGGTATGGTAACACCGTCTGTATCACTAGAGTCGATCAGTACAAGTTTAGAACACTTGTTATACTCTTTTCAAAAGCAAAATCTCAAAGTGAACTGGTTACGTGGAACTGAGCTCGTTCTGTTCCTTCACGACACATTGAATGTAATGAGTATAGCACCCTCCTACGTCTGGTCAGTTCCAAATCAAATTGGAGACAATGTTGCCGAGACGGTTGGTTAAAGACAGAGTAAGAATTAGGAGGTGGCTAGAGAGAGGCCATGTAGAGTTCTGCTTAGGATCCTTGGCTCTGAGCACTATGGGACCTCACTTCTGAGGTCATCAGTCCCCTAGAACTTAGACCTACTTAAACATAACTAACCTAAGGACATCACACACATCCATGTCCGAGGCAGGATTTGAACCTGCGACCGTAGCGGTCGCGCGGTTCCAGACTGTAGCGCCTAGAACCGCTCTGCCACTCCGGCCGGCTTAGGATCCTTAGTGAATAGTTTCAACAAAGGGGTAACTCATTTAAAAATAGAGGGAAGAGTGCTAGATCTTTGAATCTCCGATTCTATCCCATGAATGTGAGCATATCTTTGACTCCCATCCACACAGGGGGAGAGATAAATTGCAATAAAATCTTACCAAATTTAAAAAAGTATTTCGGCTAAGGGACATAGTTTTAGCACTCCTGTCTGCTGATGGCTATTTCCTACACTAAGAAACAGATGTAAGCAATGTAGCAAGGTTCATGACCACTTAGCTATTAGGGTGGAAAATATAGAGATAGCTGTTTAGAAGTGCTCCACAATGCCGCAACCTCCTCCAGTTTACATATACTGGAATGTCTTCCACATTTTTATCAATAAGAAACAATGCCTATACCTTTGATTTCAACCATCCTGTGTGTTGCAGGAGCAGCTTAACTTACATCATGCACTGCCCTGCTTTCTAAGAGAGCCGATGGCTCGAAATGTGTTAATACCGGTTCAGCACATGACACAGATATCAAAGCCATAGTAGAGAAACAAAATGTGTGATGATATACAAAGCTGTAGTCATACACTGCTTGGATGTGTCGCAGGAGAAACACAATGTATCGTACTGCTTGTGAAAGAACAACACAAGAGCCCTCTCTTGTGACTGATAGTCAGTGGAACATCGTCTTGCTACAGTACAGCTGACAAAGCTTTACACACTTCTGTGATCACTGACCATCTGCTCCAATGGACCAATACGTGCATATTCTACATGCTTGATGTCAGCATGCAGATGGTATTTGTCTTCGACATATCGGAATTGAGACAGATGATAATATCTTATCGAGTTTTGTACCAGGTGACATTAGCAAAGTTTTTATCCTTCCTAGTTTTACCCCACTGGATGTTATAAAAGTAATGAGGAGATAGATAGATAGATAGATAGAGAGAGAGAGAGAGAGAGAGAGAGAGAGAGTAAGAGAGAGAGAGAGAGACTGTGTTGTTAGCGAAGTCTCTAACACCATTTCTAATGTACTGATCATACGAATACAATAAAGGAGATCAGGACATGTAGAGGGTCATATTTATAGACTATCACTCGATACTAATGAGAATTATACATATCATGCTTCCGAATTTCTTTGTGCAGTCCACATATGTTCTGCATGATTGTGAATTTCCTTCTATACGTTAGTACGCCATTTTCCTAGTTGTGATAGCTCTCTACCTAGTCAGTGAAGAGAGGAGGACAAGACAGCCTTCAGACTAACGAAACAGTGCTGTTGGAACATGATGGGATTTCAAGAGAATTATCAGGGGTCTGTGATTTGATGGGGGACATCTATTACTCATGGAAATCATGTGAACTACTAGTCATTTCCTTTTCAATTCCACTCGCAAACCGAACGAGGGAAGAAGACAGCCTATATACCTTCTTATGAGAGCTAATTTCTGTTATGTTGTCCTCGCGATCCTTACAGGAAATGTAGGTTGGCGATGGCAGAATCCTTCTGCGGTCTGCCTTTTAACGTTGGTTCTCGATAGTGTTCCCCAGGAAGAACATCGTCTTCCCTCCAGGGGTTCCCATTTCAGCTACCTGCAGAGTGTAATCAGACTATTGCAACAAATTACCCGCCATGCAAAGTTACTTTCATGATACGGTTTAATTAAGTAGCCTACCAATTTGGTATCAATGACCTGCGGGTGTAAGCAAGGGCTAGGGTACCATAGATATGATTAGAGAGTTGGAGCAGTAATCGAGCGTTTTTTCGATGTGGCAATATCTTTTCACGAAATTTCAATCTCCTGTCTACACAGGGAGAGATGGTCATCGTAATAAATTCAGCTATATTACTAAATTCATAAAGTGATACGTAGTATGAACCTGATATGTACAACATCTATGTACAGTTACCTTAAGAGACTTCGTATGTGCGAAGTATTTGGTTACATTAAGAGAGTTCAAAAGTGAGGTAGCATCCTATGTTAGATGTAATCTTCATTCATCAAGAGTCAAAATTGAATTTAATATTCTAGTTCTGTGACAGGACTATGAAGAAACATCATCATAAGCTGCTGGTGAGTGTTTTAAGCGATCTGTTTGACTTCTGTAAATTGTTAAACAATTAATTTCATTGGGTAGTGCAAATGAATTATTTCCTTCTATTTTTGATATCGGAACTGCGGCACCTGTCCCTTTGTCCACAGCATTAGCCAATAGGAACACAGTATTCTGAAGAGAGATGAAGACCTCTGTCTGCATGTTTGGAGGCGTTGTTTCACACACACACAAGATGGAAGTAGCCTCGTGAGGGATGGAGACAGGAAACGTGTCTGGAATGTCCCAAACAACAGAATGCGAGCACCTGACGCTTCGTTATGAACCACGAGATCAAAGGGGGTCGACACCTGGCCTGTGGTCGACGGTATTTAGTATCGTGATCTGTAATTAGGACATTGGGCAGTTTTTGACCTCCATAGTGGCGTCCGGACAACAGACACACTTGCAATATACTAGCCGCACTCCACTCCTCTCCTCAGCGCTTACAGTTATTAAATCTTGGGATGTGGGGGTATTGGCTGCAGACCTGAGCTCTGCCCAACTGAGGGACCCCTGCCTTCTGCAAACTAATCAAATAAACGGTATGCATCATTATATTATTGACACTCATCTGAATTTCGTCTCCTCTCCATCACAGACTGAGTCTTTTTCCAATCAATTTTTTTCTGGGAAGGGTGGGGATGGAGTGGGCGACGGGCGGGGGTGTGGGACATCCTCAGGTGATTGCATTGTGCACTAGCTCAGTTGATCCCTGTGTGTCAAGATGAGCACACAACCAAAAATTTTCCAACAAAACAACACCTCCAATCTGCAGCAGTGTAATTAAGTAATTAGCCAAGTAGTTGCTGGATGTGAGGTTTTCGCATAAAATAAAGAGATCAACCCCTGAAAATTGAATTTTATAAATAAACAGTATCCTCTGCTATGTAACTGATATTTACTTCAATTTTGCATCATGAAATCCTTCCTGGTCCACGCGGCTCCCTCCGTCGGTGGTTCGAGTTCTCCCTTGGACATGGATGTCTGTGTTGTCCTTAGCGTAAGTTAGTTTACATTAGATTAAGTAGTGTGTGACCTTAGGAACCAATGACCTCAGCAGTTTGGTCCCATAAGACCTCACCACAAATTAAAAAAAAAAAAAAAACCTTCCTCTCCAACACAGACTGAGTCCTTTTCCCATCAGTTTTCAGATTGGGGGGGGGGGGGGGAGGGAGGAGGGGGAAGTGGAGGATGGGAGGGGAGAACTTGGGGATTTATCAGAGGGGGAGAGGTTAAAAAATGTATCGACTTAATTAATTAGTTGATTAATTTGATAGCAAAGGTGTGCTTCTATTAGTGAGGGGATTTCCCAGAGAGGTGGGAGAGGTGGACAGGGAGGGGGAGGGGTAGGGGTTTTCTTAGGAAGACAGATTATCCCCATGGGATCATAAAGCAATTAACAGAACAATAGGTTAAGGATAGGTGTTGGTGATCATAAATCAATCAAGTTTTCCCCTGAATGTATGCAGCCCTCACTAAGAAATGCCCCAGTACCCCTGTTGCCTACAGCTCATATAGATGTATACATGACTACAAATGCTTTTACTTAACTTACTTATTAATGATATGAGAAAATACACTCCTGGAAATTGAAATAAGAACACCGTGAATTCATTGTCCCAGGAAGGGGAAACTTTATTGACACATTCCTGGGGTCAGATACATCACATGATCACACTGACAGAACCACAGGCACATAGAGACAGGCAACAGAGCATGCACAATGTCGGCGCTAGTACAGTGTATATCCACCTTTCGCAGCAATGCAGGCTGCTTTTCTCCCATGGAGACGATCGTAGAGATGCTGGATGTAGTCCTGTGGAACGGCTTGCCATGCCATTTCCACCTGGCGCCTCAGTTGGACCAGCGTTCGTGCTGGACGTGCAGACCGCGTGAGACGACGCTTCATCCAGTCCCAAACATGCTCAATGGGGGACAGATCCGGAGATCTTGCTGGCCAGGGTAGTTGACTTACACCTTCTAGAGCACGTTGGGTGGCACGGGATACATGCGGACGTGCATTGTCCTGTTGGAACAGCAAGTTCCCTTGCCGGTCTAGGAATGGTAGAACGATGGGTTCGATGACGGTTTAGAGGTACCGTGCACTATTCAGTGTCCCCTCGACGATCACCAGTGGTGTACGGCCAGTGTAGGAGATCGCTCCCCACACCATGATGCCGGGTGTTGGCCATGTGTGCCTCGGTCGTATGCAGTCCTGATTGTGGCGCTCACCTGCACGGCGCCAAACACGCATACGACCATCATTGGCACCAAGGCAGAAGCGACTCTCATCGCTGAAGACGACACGTCTCCATCCGTCCCTCCATTCACGCCTGTCGCGACACCACTGGAGGCGGGCTGCACGATGTTGGGGCGTGAGCGGAAGACGGCGTAACGGTGTGCGGGACCGTAGCCCAGCTTCATGGAGACGGTTGCGAATGGTCCTCGCCGATACCCCAGGAGCAACAGTGTCCCTAATTTGCTGGGAAGTGGCGGTGCGGTCCCCTACGGCACTGCGTAGGATCCTACGGTCTTGGCGTGCATCCGTGCGTCGCTGCGGTCCGGTCCCAGGTCGACGGGCACGTGCACCTTCCGCCGACCACTGGCGACAACATCGATGTACTGTGGAGACCTCACGCCCCACGTGTTGAGCAATTCAGCGGTACGTCCACCCGGCCTCCCGCATGCCCACTATACGCCCTCGCTCAAAGTCCGTCAACTGCGCATACGGTTCACGTCCACGCTGTCGCGGCATGCTACCAGTGTTAAAGACTGCGATGGAGCTCCGTATGCCACGGCAAACTGGCTGACACTGACGGCGGCGGTGCACAAATGCTGCGCAGCTAGCGCCATTCGACGGCCAACACCGCGGTTCCTGGTGTGTCCGCTGTGCCGTACGTGTGATCATTGCTTGTACAGCCCTCTCGCAGTGTCCGGAGCAAGTATGGTGGGTCTGACACACCGGTGTCAATGTGTTCTTTTTTCCATTTCCAGGAGTGTATTATGTTCCTGATACCCACTAAACGTTAACTAGTTAATGTCAAATCACTTCTACGCTCCAGTAATTTTGGAGTAATGCAATAGGACTGGGAAACGTTCTTTTGGAAGTCATCTGCCACTGCCTTGCTGTGATCTGTTATGAGGATCGCTTATGTATGTGTGTGTGAAATCTTATGGGACTTAACTGCTAAGGTCATCAGTCCCTAAGCCTACACACTATTTAACCTAAATTATCCCAAGGACAAACACACACACCCATGCCCGAGGGAAGACTCGAACCTCCGCCGGGACCAGCCGCACAGTATGACTGCAGCGCCCTAGATTGCGCGGCTAATCCCGCTCGGCGATCGATTATGTATATGTATCGTGTGGGTATCTGTGATGAATTCTTGTACATTGTAGTGCTATGTTTGTATATTGATGAAAATGGAAGCACATCGGTATACAGCCTACTTCTCGACTAGTAACAGTGTGTCGAGCTTAACTTTGCTATCTGACGGATGAATATGCCTCTGTAGTTTCACAAATCCTCTCATGAGACTGTGTACACATAGGAATTAACCTACCATATTAGTATATAGTGATCAGAGGCATAAAATAAACTCGTCAATAACTATTTAAGTTGTTTGTCTGAACAGCATTTTGCTGCCACTACCGGTTAATCTCTGACAGCACGGTCGGGATTAAAAAAATTCACGCACTCAGACGTCACGCTGTACTCCCAAATCCGCTAACAATACAGAAGTGTCTACAGCACGATTGCAATCACTTGTACGATAAGTATCTTCATCCAACACATTGTAGGAATTGTGTGTAGTTAGTGCTGCGGGTAGGCTTTGGCTCTGAGCACTATGGGACTTAACTACTGTGGTCATCAGTCCCCTAGAACTTAGAACTACTTAAACCTAACTAACCTAAGGACATCACACACATCCATGCCCGAGGCAGGATTCGAACCTGCGACCGTAGCAGTCGCGCGGTTCCGGACTGCGCGCGAAGAACCGCTAGACCACCGCGGCCGGCGCTGCGGGTAGAATTTTGCTTCAGAATATTAGAGGTGTAGAGCTGGATCCGGGTCTAGGTTAATTTTTTTATTTATTAATGGTTTGGTATTTGGCTTTTAATAGTTATTTGTGCCGTAACAAGACGTCTTATGCAAAGCATCTGTAATTACATAATACTAACCCAGATATGAGTGTACAACCGCTTTCATTATTCCACTTTTAAAGACTTACGAGCATTTAACGTTCACTCTCTTTTCACGCTGTCCAGCCCATTGTCAGTATTGCTGCATTTTCTTCAGCTATAACCCGTCCACCAAAGTAAGAAATGAAAAAAAAACTACTCTAATCATCTCCTTTGTAACTACCTCTGCTTCTCTTCCCCTTCCACTAATGAATTCATACCACCGCTAAGTAGTGTCCCTTCAACGACGGAAATCAAATAGCCACATCGTCTATGTGTATTGTTTCGCGCTAGTTAATGTACTGAATTCAAACCCAGCTTACGATATACTCTCATGGAACTGGTACCAACACTGATGCTTGCCACTTTCACATCCGTTAGGTTTGCAAGGACATGAGTTACCAATAGGGCGAGCAGCCCGCTTCACATGCAGTTACCATACTTTGTCAATATTTTTATCATCACTGTGTAATGACTTCCAGCTCAGCGCGCCCTCCTTCCCTCCTCCCTCCCACACCCCTTCATGGTGCTACTACCTTCTACCTCCCCTTCATCCGCGACAACTTAAACCCAACATGTCATCGACTTCGCACTCATCACAGTCATTCACGCGACACAGATACACGTTTGACGCTTCATATCGGATCGGCAAACCACATTCACTAAGATCTTGCCAAGAGTGGTGATGCAGGATTCCTGCATCTGTTTCCCTGTGCTCATTTCCTTAGTATGGGAACACATCGAATTTTTGACATGTATTGTATTGTATGTTAACTGGGGGCCTAGGAACGACGGAGAGGCTCCGTCCCTGCCGCAGCTGCAGTGGTCCACAACCCCGCGTCGACTGCCGCAGTCCACTTCACCCTTCCGGTGCCCCACATTGTGCGGTTCGGCCCCCGGTGGACCCTCCCCCCCCCCCCCCCCCTCAGGGAACGTCTCACACTCTCACACCAGACGAGTGTAGCCACTATGTTTGCGTGGTGTGTGTGATGTCCTGCGGTTAGTTAGGTTTAAGCAGTTCTAAGTTCTGAGGGACAGATGACCTCAGAAGTTAAGTCCCATAGTGCTCAGAGCCATTTTGTTTGCGTGGTAGAGTGATGGTGGTGTACGGGTACGTGGAGAACTTGTTTAAGCAGCAATCGCCGACATAGTGTAGCTGAGGCAGAATAAGAGGAACCAGCCCGCATTCGCTGCTGCAAATGGAAAACTGCCTAAAAACCATCCACAGACTGGTCGACTCACTGGACCTATACACGAGTCCGCCGGCGGATTCGTGCCGGAGACCAGGCGCTCCTTCCCAATCCGGAAAGCCGTGCGTTAGACCGCACGACTAACCGGGCGGGTTTTTCACAAGTAACTAGATATTAATTTTGCTCTAACAAACCGACGTGAACGGTTGTGTCACCAGGAAGCTCGAGCCGGCGCAACTTAATGTAGCAGAATAGCAGTCCGGATGTGAGACAGCGGTCCGTAGCTACAACTAGAGTTCTTGACAGGTTTGCTGAATTTCAATAATTTTGCAGAATTTCGAGAAGAAAACAAAAATACTTAAGTTAATTTTTTTTTGTACAAAAAATTAACTGCGGACTTCGCGAAAAAAATCACAGTTTTGAATAGTTCCCCAGGAGCTCTACAGAAAACCCTAATGATATTTTTCGTGCAGAGAATAGTTTATGAAACAATTGCAATAATGAATGACCCCTTTGCACCATCGTGTGAAGTTGTCAACCAGTTTTCCAGAAATATACATTTTTTTTGGAGTTATTTGGAGATGTGCTATAGTTCCAGAGTTGTCTGTAAAAATTTTTAATATTTCTGTTTAATTTTGCATTTCGCAAAAAAATGAAAAAAGATCACAGTTCTGAATGGCCGAATACCTTGAAGTTCGCAACCGATCTTAGAGAAATATGTACTGTATTTTTTTCGGAGTTCTTTGTAGTTATCCCATAGTTCGAGAGCTCTCTGTACAAGCTGTAAATAGTCCTGTAGGATTTCGCGAACAAAATTATAATCACATTTTTGAATAGCTAACTAGCTATGATTTTGGTAACTGACTTTCGCGAAATAGACATTTTTCTCCGAGTTCTTAGTAGATATGCTAAAGTTTTAGAGTTGTTTGTACTAAATTTGAATAGTTCTTCAGAAATTCGGGCAAAAAGCACTAGTAATTGGTAAAATTTTAATGTTGTAAAAATTATTTGCCAACTTACAAAAATGAAATTGTGATCGAAACTCTGCATAGCTCCGTGAGAGTTCTACAGTGAACTTAATGATATTTTTTGTGCAGGTGATAGTTTATGACATAAATGCAATAATGAGAGTCCTATTTTCACTACAGAAAATACACGAAATCGACTTGGATTCTGATGATCGTTCCAATCACAGTTCTGGATATCATCCGAAGAGTTTTATCGATAAATCTAATGTAATTTCTTGTGAAGATAATCGTTTACAATTGCAATAACGTGGGACCTACTTCACGAACATAGAGGTTTGCGATCGGAAGATGAGCTTCGCTGCCCTAGTTGTGATCGGGACATGTAGGCTCAAGCCGGCACACGTCATGTCGACCGCCGTTATACATCCAACTGCTGACCTCAGCAATCTTAACGATAGCGGCCATTTTTTATCGCGTTGTATTACAACAACTTTAATTTCATCTGATATTCTTTGTTACAGTTAAGTACCAGATTTGAAGATAGCTGTCTCTGTAATGTGCTTTCATGAACTCCTGTTGCTTCAGTGTTCTATTTTACAACATTTAGCAAGATATACGCTATTATTTTCACAGAAGACTTCAGATGGGGCACAGAAGCATTTCCAGAGAACTTAACATTCCGCAATAAGAATTCGCGTTGCTCATTTAATTTATTTCCTGGACGCAGCGAAAACTTATTTTTACGTTTGGAAGATAATCATGACCATACACCAGTTCCAGAATATTTATTAAACAGAAGAATATCACGCAATTCTGTTGAAAGAAAAGGCAAATATTTGGATGACAGCTCTTTAAAGTTTATTATTTACTAGGAAATCAGAATAACAAGCACGAGATAAAGGTTGTACTTGCGTCTGACTTGCGAAATGAGTATGTGACTAAAAAATGGAAGAAACATGTAAAAGTCAAATTATACTTTGATTAACCGAACTTCTTTAACATTAGCGAAATAAGATAAGCTTATTTCTGATGGTGTCGATATTATTATACTTGGTCTCCAAATATTTGCAAGGCATCTTGGCAATAACGGTCCTGAAACGAAAGCGAAAAGCACTGATATATCAAGGCAGATAGTTACGAGACGAAACGAGGAACTCTCTCAGGACGTATCCCAGCAAGTGGAAGACCTTGTCCATTCTTGTACTTTCTTGTCTCTAGCTTTGGATGGATCGACGGAAATACGTAATGTTGCCCAGTTTACCATTTTTATAACTGGAATTGATGTTAGTTTTAATGTGTTCGAAGATCTTGCCAGTCTGGAGACATTACATGTTAAAACAAGAGGATCAGAAAAACCTGAAAAACAAAATAATGCTCACAAAAGTTTAAAAGTATATTATAGAAAGTCATAAATGTGTGTACTGACAGAGAGCCTTCAGTGATAGGTAGAATCAACGGCACAGCAACTTTACTCGAAAACTTTTTAAATCGTCCTGTAATAGACAATTACTGCATTATACACCAAGAGCCACTATGTCGATAAACCTTAAACCTAAAACATGTAGCATGTTATGCCACCAGTTCTGAAATATGTGAGTAAACCTAGATCTACGGCATTAACTACATGAGAATTCTGAGAGTATTGTGAATTGTTGGATTTGGAGTAGGGTGAACTTGTCCTACATTGTGAGGCGCAGTATTTCTAAATGAAAGCTTTGAATAGATTTTGGAACCCAAAAAACCCTCTTTCTGATTTTTTAGAACAGGAAAATGCACTAACTGAAAAAAGAACCCCGACAATTAGCTATTTGATTTAGCATTTTTAGTTGAACTTAGTTGTCATATAAAAGCCTAAATTAAAATCTAGAAGGGAAAAAATATGTCCATTGAAAATAATATTTAAATTGATCATCTCTCAGTTATAAAATTAGGATTCCAGTCAATTTCTGTACCCGAAAAGGCACAGTGAATGGGCTGTCGACAACAGCAATGTGACCAAATAAATTGAAAAACGTAAATATTGCAAGGGTAAGTTGAAAGCCGTTTTCATAAATTCAAAAACCAGTTTCAGTTAGTGAACAAAATATAACGAAGATTCGCATAGACACAGAAATAGACCTGATTAGTTAAAAAACAATTTCATTGTTAAAATGAAATCTGATAATCTTTTTTCATATCAAAATGATTCTGCCATAATCAGTTTTTGGCATTTATTACGCAGTAAATATTTCCTAGACCTACGAACATTTGCACATAGTTATATAGCTCTATGTCTCTCTGACACGACGTGCAGATGAGTACAAGGCTTTCCATCTATGAAATTTATTAAAGGTAAAACAACGTCAAGAATAAAAGAACCAAATTAATCGTATATACGGTTCCTGTGCTGTAACGGATGTTGTTTAAATACATTAATTAGAACATTTAAAATGTTAATTGAATCTGCAAACATACTGACATTTTAGGCTGTTAAGCGTATAATGGGACTCCCTCTAGTGAGCAAAGAGAATAGACAACTCCAGCGCTCTGAGCTCTCTCTCTCTCTCTCTCTCTCTCTCTCTCTCTCTCTCTCACTCTCTCTCTTTTTCTCTGCATCTATCTACCTCTACATCTGTCTGACTGGTACTCCAATAAGCGTGTGTCTTTTGAGCTGACGTAAATTAATTGATTTAATTGCATGAGTCAGTTATTCTTTTACCGCCTCTATGCGAAGAAGATCCTTACCCTACCTCTGTTTTCCAACCCTGTCAATGTACTTATGAAGGTACAAAAGATGCTAGAATTGTATGACATATCTGAGCTCCTCTGTGAAAAGAAATAGCGTATGTCTTGCTAAATGTTGGAATGTTCCTGTGTGATCGAGCACTGAAGTAACAGATGTCCATGAAAGAATCTTATAGAGCAGGGGTCTCCAAACATTTTAGCTCTTCCGCTAAGTCCCAAGATTCACGACCTAGCTATAGTCTTCTTGAGGCCTAATACAGCAGTACTGCTCGGAACTAATCTGTACAATTCGTAAATTTTCGTGACGCTTACCACAACTGCCAATCATTACAAGCTGACACAGAGACTACTGCAGTAGTTATTACGCAGTGAATTGCTTATTGTTTGACCTTGAGCTGTGGCCTTAATTACATTTCATATACACTGCTGCAAATGAATACCGCTCGTGTAGGTCGTTGTAAGGCTCTTTCACGAAACCTTGGTACTTCCGTGAGTCGTTAACATCACAGCCACTAGTCTGGATGTAGCGCGAGCTGCGTACACTGAGGTGACAAAAGCAGTGAGATAGTGATATCCACATTTTCAGATGGCGACAGTATCGTGTACACAAGGTGTGCATTGGCGGAGCTCTCATTTGTACCCAGGTATTTCATGTGAAAAGAGCCCCACGTGATTATGGCCACACGCCAGGAATTAAGGCTTTACGCGGAATGGTAGTTGGAGCTAGACGGGAGGGACACTTCATTTCGGAAATCGTTAGGGGATTCAATATTACGAGATCCACAGTCTAAAGAGTGTGCCAAGAGTACCAAACTTCAGGCATTATCTCACACCTCGAACATCACAGTGGCCGACGGCCTTCATTTAACAAGCGAGAGCAGCGGTGTTTGCTTAGAGTTGTCAGTACTAACAGATAAGCAACACTGCATGAAATAATCGCAAAAATCGATGTGGAACGTACGACGAACGTATCCGTTAGGACATGGAAGTAGGCTGTTTATGTTTTCTCTATGTAAGTAGGCTGTTTATGTTTTCTCTATGTAAGTAGGCTGTTTATGTTTTCTCTATGTAAGTAGGCTGTTTATGTTTTCTTATTGGCAACGTTACGTAGCGCTCAATATGAAAATCACTGGCTGTGCTGTGTGCAGTCTGTGGCTGCTTTGCATTGTTGTAATACTCGCCATTGTAGTGTTAGGCAGCTGGCTGTGAACAGCGCGTAGCGTTGCGCAGTTGGAGGTGAGCCGCCAGCAGTGGTGGATGTGGGGAGAGAGATGGCGGAGTTTTGAAATTTGTCATGCTATATTTATATATGATGATATCAAGGTAAATACATTGTTTGTTCTCTATTAATATCTTTCATTTGCTAACTATCCCCATCAGTAGTTAGTGCCTTCCGTAGTTTGAATCTTTTATTTAGCTGGCAGTAGTGGCACTCGCTGTATTGCAGTAGCTTGAGCAGCGAAGATTTTTGTGAGGTAAGTGATTTGTGAAAGGTATAGTTTAATGTTAGTCAGGGCCATTCTTTTGTAGGGAATTTTGAAAGTCAGATTGCGTTGCGCTAAAAATATTGTGTGTCAGGTTAAGCACAGTCATGTAAAATTCTTCTAAGGGGACGTTTCATATGTCGACCCTTAGCCGAGGATACCTCACTGGAATCTTCTGATTTTTTGTTGTAGTTTGTGTAATTAGTGTAGATTTTGTTTATTGATAGCTCGTAATTGTAGAGGAAAATCTCCTTTGTAGTTGCAGTCTTTCATTGTTGTACAGTAAAACAGTTGTGGCATGCATGTAGATTTGCACCAAGTATTTCGCAGCTGCAGTTAACTAGGTATTATTTTCAGTGTTATGTTAATGTGTTCTCTTATTTTTGCTCTTCAAATTGTGCTTTTCTGTGTTGTCGTGTGAAATATTGTGACAATAATGGCGTGTGAAAAACGTAATACTAGGCTCCAAAGTAAACTGAGAAATGACAGTATAAAATGAAAGCAGTGTGTTAGCGCCACCGAGTAATGAATTAACTGATGTTCAAAGTAGTAATTTGGTAATTGTGCATAGGGAAATGGAGCGGGCTGCAAACAGTGGTGTAGACAGTGAAACAGGTAGTGAACAGGGAAGCATTATCGATCGATCGGTCGGCAACAGCTCGCCTCAGGAATCCGAAATGACAGGACACAATTTCGCAAATACTGTAGATTCAGGTTTTGGGTTATCACCGTTTTCTCAAATAAGTCAAGACGCATTTTCTGCTTGTCAAAATGTGAATGTTGCCGGTGCAAATGCACTGCCGAAAAGCGTAGAGAAACAGATTCCAGACACTAATACATTATTATTGCAATTAATGCAACAAATGGAACAAAATCAGAGACAAATGGGACAAAATCTTAAAAAGTTAGACACAGTGGAACAAAATCTCAAAAAGTTAGACACAGTGGAACAAAATCTCAAAAAGTTAGACACAATGGAACAAAATCTTCAAAAGTTAGACACTACACTTGAACAAACACGTGAAGATTTAACCACTGAGTTACATAACATCGAATCGAAATGTCAAAAGGTCTGTAATGACGTAAAAACACAAATTTGTGAGCATTTCCAACCTATTTTTTTGCGTCATGAAAATGTATTACAGAATCACGAAGCAGCCATAAAAGAACTGCAAACTATTGTTCATGAAAATCATGAGACCTTGCAAGCTAAATTTGACTCAGTTGCATCTACCGATTCGGTTACGCAACTTGCAAAAACTCAGGAAAACTTTAAGGACACAGTAGATACTCTGAAACTTGGTTCAGAAAAACACACTGAAGAAATAAGTACACTATCGGAGAAAGTAGCCGAACTTTCGGATCAGGTCACTAACTTATCTACAAAGGTAGATGATGATCTGAATGACACAAGACCCGTAGCCTTCACTGACACAGAAGAGTATGAACAAATAAGAAAATTCAAACAAAATCAGAATCAAATTAATACACAACACCAAAGAGAAATCCGGGAAGTACAAGATCAGCTGACACAGGTAATACAAGAATTACGTATTTCAGAGGACACTGGCGCTCCAACACGGGAAGAGGGACTTAGAAACACGGAAAAGCCGCAAAATAATAACACAGGGCATTTCGGAAGTTGTGAAAGAAATTGGCAATGTGCACCGAATTTTGAGATGGAACGGCCGACGCGACCTAACAATGACCGATATGCGACTCGCCGACATGATGATTTTGACTATAAGCTGTTCATTACTACACGTAAATTCAAAACATTTAAGAATTCTGGCAACGACATTCATCCACAAGCATGGCTCCATCAATTCTCTCATTGTTTTCCTCCCAACTGGTCGTTAGAACACAGATTAGAATTTATGTGTGGCTACTTGGAGAATGAACCAGCTGTAAGAATGCGATCGGTAATTCACGATTGCCACAGTGAAGGAGAGTTTTACCATGCCTTCCTCTCAGCATATTGGTCTCAAGCCACACAAGACCGAGTAAAACGTGGCATCATAATAATGAAACATTTCGAACAATCTGAATTTTCCAGTCTTGTGAAATATTTTGAAGACATGTTGCATAAGAATCAGTATCTTTCAAACCCATACAGCCCCTCAGAACTCATCCGCATTTGCTTACTCAAATTGCCTGAACATTTACGACATATTATTTTAGCAGGACGTTGCAAAGATGACATTGAAGCTTTTCAGGTTCTGTTACAAGAATTGGAAATTGACACTGACAATCGGGGAACGTGGAAACAGGAGCACAACAATTACAGGTCACATCTGTCACAATTCCACGATGAAAGAAATAATAACTGGACACGACAAGGCTATTCTCACAACACATATCGTGACCAAAACAGGCACCACCCGTATGACAACCGTTGCCAGAGTAGTAATAATTACAGGGAAAGATCACCTCTCCGTGGTAATGACTATCACAGAGACAATCAGAGAAACAGACAATATGGGAACCAAAACAATTATTATCAAGGGAGACAGAATAACTTTAGACGCAACGGTCCAGCGCGCAGTTACGATTCAGGGAGAAATTCTCCACCACTTAACCGACAAGAAAGAAACTACAGGAACTATCGACATGACGACAGACGATGTGACCGTAACGACAGACCTGAATTGCATCAGAACTGGCGGGATTTAAACAGGGCAGGGCCCTCTCGTCACGGTGAATTTGTAGAAGTTAGGTCTCCAAATCCCAATAACGACGCTCGCCAACAAAGAGACAATAGGCAATGACTCACACCGCTGGCAGCCACAAAACGTTCTTATGACACTAACGACGCAGCTGCCGTAGCTAGTAATTACGTAAAAATGGAAGACATTAGGGACATCTTACTCCAAGAACACGACGTAAAACATAACAACATTGCATATCCTGTGATTCACATTACAGTAAATGACGTAAAATTTACGGCAGTACTTGACTCTGGCAGTCCCATTTCAGTAACCAGTGAAACAGCCATTAGCAAATGCAACAAATCGAACGATTGCCCCACACTTCCGTTACGTAAGATTAAATTACAAGGTGCAATCTTTGGAAAAAGTGTAGATGTACGCCAACAAACCAACTTAGAATTCTTTTGTCAAAGCCACAGCTTCTCTATGAACTTTCTTATTGTTCCATTATTGTCGACGGAAATTATACTGGGAGTAGACTTTTTGAATGAATACAAAGCAATCTTAAACTTTCACGATGCTGAAATAACTTTAGAAAAAGAAGGTAAGTCTGTAGCTTTGAAATTTGAAGATTGGCTCTCAAACCATGACGAAGAAATTAATCGGCTTTACCTCCTGTTAGACAACAGTTTGGAATTTTCGACGGAACTTGACGCTAACAATCATTCTGCAAGTACTGACAGGGATGATATCGACGGCGCATTTGACACTAATAAGTTAATTCAGAATAAAATTCAAACAATTTAGAATTGTAATGACACTGATAGGCAGGACCTTTTTGAGACTTTACAAGCACATTCCACAGTTTTTACTCACAAAACAGGAACAATCAAGGGATTTCAATACCAATTTCTTGTTCGTGAGCATACTAAATTTTGTGTTAGACCATACGTAATTCCGGCGCATTATAGGGACCGTGTTAGAACAGAAATACAATCTATGCTTAATGAGGGCATTATTGAGCCTGCAGTAAGCTCATACAACAACCCATTACATGTTGTTGAGAAGAAAAATGGATCGATCAGGCTTGTCTTAGATTCGAGACAAATCAATACTATCATTATTCCTGAAACAGACAGGCCGCAGACGATGGAAGAACTTCTTCAAAATTTTAATGGTGTAAAAGTGTTGTCTTCCATTGATCTCAGATCCAGCTTTTATCAGATCGAACTTCATCCAGAATGTAGAAAATACACAGCTTTCCTTTGTTTCGGCGTTTGTTATCAGTTTCGGAAACTTCCTTTTGGTTTGAACATTTCTTCAGCAGCATTCATTCGCGGGCTAAATTCCATATTACCTGAATTCTTAAAACGTCACATCACCTTATATTTAGACGATATTCTGATAGCAGAAGCCTCATGGGAACAACACAATCGCATCCTCAACAGCGTGTTACATATTTTTGCAGAATCTGGAATTACAGTTAACTTGGAAAAGTCTGAATTCGGTAGGACAAAAGTGAAGTTTTTGGGACATATTATTTCTTCTGAAGGCATTCAGCCGGATCCTGAAAAGTTAGAAGCAATCAGAGCCATTCCAGTTCCATCTACAAAAAGACAAGTCCGCAGTTTTGTAGGTCTCGTAAATTTTTACCGTCGTTTTCTGAATATGCAAATTCTTGTTACACCAAAACTTTGTTCTCTCACTGGAAAAAATACTATTTGGAACTGGGATGAACAAGCACAGTTGGAATTCAATTCTTTGAAAGAATCGCTACTTAACGCGCCAATACTAGCTCATCCAGATCTGTCACAAGATTTCTGCCTTAGCACGGATTCTTCTAAAGTCCGTCTTGGTGCCCATTTATTTCAAGAAGCCATAGAAAATGACACTACCGTTCAGAAAACCATTGCTTTTGCTAGCCGAGTGCTAACAAAATCTGAAAAAAATTATTCCGTTACTGAATTAGAAGCTTTGGCTATCGTTTGGGCATTTAACAAATTCCGTTTCTTTCTTTCTGGTAAGCACGTAAAAGTATACAGTGATCATCGTGCATTACAATTTCTTATGTCTTCAAAATTAAATCATGACAGGTTAAAACGTTGGGCATTGTTTCTGCAAGAATTCCGCTTCACAATAGTCTACATTCCCGGCAAGGAGAACATTGTTGCGGACGCACTGTCACGCGCACCGGCTGGGCTTGAGAAAAGTAACACAGAAGACAACCTCGACAAAAATTTCAGTATTCTTTACATTCAGAAAGTCGCCTTTGAAAACTTCATCACCACATCTTTAAAGGACATTGCTCATGAACAAGATAAAGATCCGATTTGGAAAGACATCAAAAGTAAACGGCATGAAAAGACATACACTCAGATTCGGCATTATTACCTGGTTAGAAACAACATACTCTTCAAACGCTGCACTGTTGATGACAAGCTATGGGTACTTTGCATTCCAGACGATTTTGTTAATAAGCTCATTTGGTACATTCATTTCAGCTACGCACATTTTGGTCCACGAAAATGTTATCATATTCTTCGAACGACTTGTTATTTTAACAATATGGAAAAGCGAATTCGAAGAGTCTTGTCTATTTGTAAACTTTGTCAAAAGGCGAAACCATCTACTATCTCACATCGTGCTCCGTTGTTTCCTATTATTCCTTCTAAATTAAAAGAATTTGCTGCTGTTGATCTCTTGGGACCGCTTGTCAGAACATCTAATGGATTTTCGTACGTTTTAGTCGCTGTTGAACTTACTTCAAAATTTGTTTCTTTCACTCCGTTACGTAAAGCTACTGGACGATCTGTATCCAACGCCTTTGTTAAAAATTTCTTACGTGAAGTTGGACACGTTAGCAAAGTCATTTCAGATAACGGACCTCAATTCAGATCTGCTGTTTGGTCACGCATGCTTCGCAACCATAAAATCAAACCTGTTTTTATTTCATTGTACTCACCACATTGTAACCCCTCCGAACGGATTATGAAAGAAATCAATAAGCTTTGCAGACTTTATTGTCACAGAAAGCATCAGCATTGGGACAGATATTTACACTTATTTCAAAACGTGCTGAATGAAATGCCTCACGACTCCACTGCTTTACCACCTATTCTTGGACTGAAGAATGAAGAACCACCGAACAGAATCAGAGAGCTTGTACCTTTCCCGAATACACGTAAACTTCGACACAAAGACATAATTGATTTGGCTCTTAAAAATATAAAATCTGCAGCAGACAAAAGGAGAAAACTACACGGTAAAGCAAATGCAAAGAAATTGTATACTGGTCAGAAAGTTCTCATTAAAGCTCATTCATTGTCACATAAGAAGAAACACTTGAGTCACAAACTCTTTCTAGTTTACAATGGACCTTACAGAATCCGACGTATACCACATGATAATTGCGTTGAAGTTGAAACTCTGCGTACTAGGAAGAGTAAAGGTTTACACCACATTTCACATGTAAAACCGTTTATTGAAAGATAATCTGCTTTTTAACTTTGTCTTTGCCATATAACTTTTCACTTTACATTACTAGTATGCTGTGTCAGACTTAAGAAACTGTTAACATACAACTATGTTTGAAGTTAAATATCCAGTCTAGAACCTAGGGAAAATTTTTAAACAGAAATTACGAATGCACTGTTATAGTGAACAGACGACACAGTGCTGTATTTGTACATTCTTGCTTGTTAGTTGCACGATTACGTAACGACTATCAGGCTTACATACTTAGGACACATACTATACTGGTACTGCTAATGAGATTTTAATGCAACATTTTGGTTTACTTGAAAATACATTCTGAATTAAAGTACTTTCTGTGAGATACCAGATGACACAGTGGTTAGTTTATGTGACAGCTACACGATTTTATCGCGAAGCTACTAATGAGTGACAATTTACAATGTTACTCTTGCAGTGTATCTGTTTTATATCTGCACAGTTTTCTGAATTCTTCTGGAAATCAAAACATGTTTTATTAGTAACTTTTGTGGTATAGCTACAAGGAGACAGCCTTTTCCATAGCACAACAATACGTTACAGCACAGTACTTTCATCATCACAACAATAAGCGTAATAACTAAGATAGCTCTACGGAAAGCATTTCACTTTTGTTTATCATGAGGTAAGTACATTGACTTCTGCAGAACTTAGCTTTCGGAGGACAATAACTACGGCACTTCCACAGAGATTATCTTACAGCAAAAGGCACATTTAGCGCTACAGTACACGTATTTGAGTCATTAATTTTGTACTTAAAACATTTATTTTTAATGATTTTTTGAATTACAAAGAAAGTTTTCCATGATACATTTCATTCCATTGCTGTAATCTGTAACACCTGAGGGTATAATTACATTAATCCTCAGGGGGGTACACACTTACTTTGTGTACCATGTGTGTGGCAACCACAAGGAACCCTAGCTAATATGGTATTTGCTTATACAACTTTACACATCGGTACCATATTTCTCTAACACACAAATTACACAGCTATCTGATCATTTAACTGAGAGAGACAAACTTCTTTGCTACGGCAGTGACAGATATTTACGTAATTAGACCGTTGGATAACTTCACACTTACGAAATTGTATTTTGTCTGTACTTTGTGAACTGGTCATATTTTTTCGGAACCATTGTGATACTATGAGAGCTTTGAATGATGTATTTGGTATGAGATCATGATTTTTAAAGTACGTTTGAGGCAGCTGACACTTTTGACATGAGCAGAGAATTTTTTTTAGGCTTAGAAATTATTGGAGGAAGTTATGACGATTTTGAGATTTGACTGAAGTGTTATGATGTTATTATTACGATGACGATGTGTATTATGTTGTTGAGGAATGTTTATTATGCTACATATTTCTCATGATGAAACAGTGAAGAAATGTCGACGAATATGTATATGTATAATGAAGTAAGGAATAATGAGTAGTGTTTAGGGACTCTGATTTGTGGAAAATGTTGTTGGAAACCAAGAATCGTACTTTAAGAGTTATGAAATGTGTGTAAATGCGTGAATGTATCACAATGCTGGCGAAAATTTTTTTGGACTCTGTTATATTTACAGGATTTTGTTTATACAGATTTGCAACGCTAATTCTTGACCTGTGAAATATTTTTATGTGAGACTGTCACTGTAGCGGAAACTGCTGTCGTAAATATTTCCGTAAGAAAGTTAAGTGACCACCTGCACGTAATGCGTCGCGGGCACCCTCCTGGGTGACAACTGCCCGAAAAAAAGCCATTAGCCTTTCAGCGGCACAGGTACAAAAAAAAAGGGAGGCCATTAACCTCGCTTCTGACATTCCTTTGTAGACAGCATCGCAAAAACGACACGGTCGAACTTGAAAACATATGATTACACTGTGCTCTTAATTTATGATATTTACTGAAATGCTTATGAATTGATGGGAAATATTCTTACAACTGCAAACCCGATAATGACAAGTGTCTTTCTACGAGAGTTGAGAGCTACTGACTTACGAAATGCCACATAGCTATTGAATGATATTTTTATGCTTTGGTTTGCGTAATTGCTTATTTCATTTGACATCTGTTTTCCAGCTGTGTTGCAGCATTGGTTTTATAAAATAAAATTAAATGCATTTGCTAATGTGAACACTTTCTGTCAACAGATCTATTAAATAATAATTTTGTGATCCACATTCTTCAAAAAAGGAGCACTTGGAAAGGAAAGAACAATAAGAAGGGACTAGTAACAGTAACTGCACACATAATATTCTTTTCAAGTACATGGTAATATTTTTTTTACAATCAGTTGTTGTGGTGCACCACTTTAATTACTTAGACATTAAGATGTGATTATACATTTCCCTTATCTACATTGTTATCTTTAGTGTACTATTTTTTCTGCTTGAGGTATGTCATGTTTAGATATAAGCTGCTGTTTGCCAGGCATAGTGCTACTGAACTTTCATTTGTGTTACTCTGCTAAGCCAGATTTATTTTTTTGTTTGCTGAGCATTGCCTCATATTAGTTGTAATGTTGAATTGCTTGGTAATTTAGATTTACTGTAGCTTGCTTTGCGATTTTCCATTTTTTTATTGCTGTTTATATTAATTGTTTTATGTGCTGCTGCATTGCCTCATTCCTTAGTTTAGCATCTGAGCTCAGTAGATTTAAGTTAGCTTAAGAGGAGGTAGACTATATAAGAAACTGACTATGGACAATATGAAAAAGATTTGGGCCAAAATGAGTATTGTAGACTGAGAAATAATTATATTGAAAGAAATATGAATAGAATACAGAAAGCAGGTATAGATAGGACTTTTTGGGAATAATGATGAATGAAGGGAGATCTCCAAGAAGTAAAGAAAGTTTTGTTTGCAAAATACTGCAGTACAACAAACCCTGTCCTTTCCTTTTGTGTTATCCCACTATATGTTTGTGTACCCTTGTGTATTTGTTTTCTTCCTGTCTCTGTGTAGTTTCATAGAATTTTTTCTTCTTTTAATATTAAGCTACATTCACTATGATGAGGAATACTGTTATCCTCGAATATAATTGGCATTAATAATATGTTATTTACTTTGTAAAGATGTTAGACATTATTAATTCTGTTCTGTTTAATGCTCATGTGTGAAGTTGATGTTTCAAAAGTTATTGTGATCTTTTATGTATGTACTCATGTCATAATTCCACTGATGTATATGTTAGTTCGATTCTTTTGTAAAGACTGTACTACAAATGTTATCTGTATTGTTATGTTTTTAATGATGTATTTTGTACCTTTGTTATTGTATGCTTATGTTATAAAATTGTAATTGTCACCAGTTCATGATATTATTAACTTGTTAGTTACATTTCACTGCACACGTTTCTGTTGGTCATAGTATATGGATAATATGTGAGAAGTTGGGACTGTGAGTGTTTGCACATGTGTTACTAATTCAGCAAGGGACTGGATAACAGCATTGCTGGTTCTAAGGACAATTTCAAAAACTTTGTGAGTGCACAAGTGGTGGTTTATGGACTTGCTATGTTCTCCGCAAGACTCTTCGATGGTGAATGTGCACCTGCACAATCGCAACAGATGGCTGCTGGACATTTCTACAAGGACTACAGTGGGTCTGCACCTCTGGTGGCCCACCAATACCATTATCTCTACAAGGACTACAGTGGGTCTGCATCTTTGATGGCCCACCAATACCATTATCTCTAAAAGGACTACAGTGGGTCTACATCTTTGATGATCCATCAATACCATTATTTCTACAAGGACTGCAGTGGGTCTGCACCTCTGGTGGCCCACCAATACCGTAATCTCTACCAGGACTACAGTGGGTCTGCTCTGTGATGACCTACCAATACTCTTCAAAACGTCGAATGACTCTGCTGTGGGTTTGCTATGTTGTGGCCCATTATCTGTCAGCATGTCAAGAGTCAGCACTGTCTTTCCGTTGGAAGGACAACGCTACTTCTTCAAGACTGCATGGAAATCCACTACTTCTGTGTGCAATTTCTTTTACTAATGAGACTTTGTGAAAAAAAATGTAATTACTATTATGATGAATGATTAGGACTATCTTTATGGACTGTGAGAAAATTTTAGCTTTTGACCAACATTGTATCAATAAGTGTGTGCATTTGATTTCTTTGTTATTGTAATTATGAAAAATTTTATCAAATCATTATTGGCCACTGCCCAAAAAAAATTTGTAAAATTTTTTGTGGGGAGCATGGGGGCTATGGAAGTAGGCTGTTTATGTTTTCTCTATGTAAGTAGGCTGTTTATGTTTTCTCTATGTAAGTAGGCTGTTTATGTTTTCTTATTGGCAACGTTACGTAGCGCTCAATATGAAAATCACTGGCTGTGCTGTGTGCAGTCTGTGGTTGCTTTGCATTGTTGTAATACTCGCCATTGTAGTGTTAGGCAGCTGGCTGTGAACAGCGCGTAGCGTTGCGCAGTTGGAGGTGAGCCGCCAGCAGTGGTGGATGTGGGGAGAGAGATGGCGGAGTTTTGAAATTTGTCATGCTATATTTATATATGATGATATCAAGGTAAATACATTGTTTGTTCTCTATTAATATCTTTCATTTGCTAACTATCCCTATCAGTAGTTAGTGCCTTCCGTAGTTTGAATCTTTTATTTAGCTGGCAGTAGTGGCACTCGCTGTATTGCAGTAGCTTGAGCAGCGAAGATTTTTGTGAGGTAAGTGATTTGTGAAAGGTATAGTTTAATGTTAGTCAGGGCCATTCTTTTGTAGGGAATTTTGAAAGTCAGATTGCGTTGCGCTAAAAATATTGTGTGTCAGGTTAAGCACAGTCATGTATAATTTTTCAAAAAGGGGACGTTTCAGACAGTGCGGCGAAATTTGGCAGTAACAGGCTATGGCAGCAAACGAAGGACGCGAGGACGCGAGTGTTGCTAACAGCATGACGTCGCCTGCAACTACTCTTCTGGGCTCGTGATCATGTCGGTTGGACCCTAGACGACTGAAAAACAGTGGCCTGGTCAGATGAGCCCACGTTTCAGTTGGTAATAGCTGATGGTAGGCTTCGTGTGTGGCCCAGACCCCACGAGGTCATGGGCCCAAGTTAGCAACAAGACACTGTGTAAGCTGGTGGTGACTCCATTATTGTGTGATTTATGTTTGCATGGAATATACTGAGTCTTCTGGTTGAACTCAAGCGATTGTTGCCTGGAAACTGTTATGGTTGGCTACTTGCAGACCATTTGCAGCCATTCATGGACTTCATGTTCCCAAACACCGATGGAATTTTTATGTATGACAATGCGCCGTGTAACCGGGCTGCAGTAGTTCACGATTAACTTCATGAACATTTTGAACAATCTAAGCGAGTGATTTATCCACTCGGATTGTACGACATGATTCCTACCGAACATTTATGGGACATAATTGAGAGATATGTTTGTGCACAAAATCCTACAGCGGCAACACTTTAGCAGTTATGCAACATGCAGTAGAGGCAACATGGTTCAGTATTGCTACAGGGGACTTCCAACGACTTGTTGAGTCCGTAGCACGTCGAGTTGCTGAAGCACGACGGGCAAAAGGATGTCCGACACGATATTAGGAGGTATCCCATGACTTTTCTCGCCACAGCGCGTGGTATCAGCACTGTGTGCTATCTCCCCATGGCAACATTCATCGCCATACGTTAACATTAATTCCCTGTGATCACCGCTGGCATCGCTCAAGAAATGTTGGACAGACTGTATAGTTCATCACAACAACATACTGTAGTGTTGAATTACGTGCAGATTTTCGTGTCAGCACTAGGCAGTGATTGAGATTTATGCCACAAGGAGCGGAGGTGGAGTCCACTTCGCAGTTTCTGTTGGCGATTGCCGGCCGCGGTGGCAGAGCGGTTCTAGCCGCTTCAGTCTGGAACCGCGCGACCGCTACGGTCGCAGGTTCGAATCCTGCCTCGGGCATGGATGTGTGTCATGTCCTTAGGTTAGTTAGGTTTAAGTAGTTCTAAGTTCTAGGGGACTGATGACCTCAGATGTTAAGCCCATAGTGCTCAGAGCCATTTGAACCTTCTTTATTTTATTTTATTTTATTTTTTTTTTTTCTTTGCGGCCAAGAGTCCCGGTCATTTCACTGCCGCGGCGATGGCCGATACGTGTGCTGCCCTTAAGGTATTGTTACACTACTTCCGACAGTACTAACTGTACTGCCGTGATGCTTCCGAAGGGTGGAGAAATTAAGTGCAGTAGTACAGCACCATCTTGTGAGTAGCGGCAACATGTATGAAAAATATAGTGGAACTACTGTGTTTTCTGTCTGCAGTTTCTTAGTGAAGATACAGTGTGTTTAACAGTGACTATTACATTTAATTGAAATTGCGTTAAAAGATAAATCCAGTGCAGTTCATTACTCAGATGCCTTGCTCTTAATACTATTAAGTGGCATAATTTTTTATCTGCAGTACATCCCTTTTGTGTGATTTTGTGTAAATAGGAAAAGGAAACGGAGGACAGACAGTAAGTGTAGAATTTTAAAGAGCAATGAGGGCACCATACTTCGTGATTGAGTCAAGTATTAAAGCAATGTGTGTAATTTGCAATAAAACAGTATCAGTTCTCAAAGAATACAATATAAAATGCCATCACGGGACTAAACATTCTCAGAGTTATTAAAAAGTTATCAGAACCAACAGTTAGAAATTGTGCGTCTTTGAAACGCTGCTTTAAATCTCAGTAAATGTTATTTATGAAAGTAAGTGGTCGTACTAGTTTCTGCCTGGCTTGCTCAACAGCAAAACGTGAAAAATCATTCACTGACGGCTAATTAATAAATGATTGCATCTGTTGAAGGAATGTATCCACAAAAAGTAAATTTATTTAAAATCATTAGTTTTTCAGCAAATACCCCAAGAACAAGTGATATTGTTGAAAATATATTTATTTAGTTCTATGAGAAAATTCGACGGAGTGGTTCTCTTTGGCTCTGGACGAGTCACCAGACGTTTCTGATACTGCAAAAATGTTAAGATTTATCCGGGGATTAACAAAAATTATGTACGAAGAGCTTCTACACGTTCATGGCATTCCCGGTACCGATACGGAAGAAGAAATTTTTAGAGGACCAGAAAATACTATTCAGAGAAATAATCTGCAATGAAAAAATTTAAGGTGTATCACAACTAATGTTGGCAAAAAAAAAGTGTGGAAGAAATAAAGGTGTCGTTGCTATTGTGTCAATGGCGGTAGAAAATTACGATGGATCAAAGTCATTAATCCTACACTGCATCATTCACCAACAGTTTTCTTGCAAAAAGTGCTTGGTGACATTAGGGGTTTTAAGGCCAGTAATGTCTGCTGTTAATTATATGGGATCACATGCTCTCAATCTCATCAATTTCCCGAGTTTATTGAAGAGACTGAAGAACATAACTTATTATACAGCAGTACGCTGGCGGCTGGCCGCTGTGGTCGAGTGGTTCTGGGCGCTTCAGTCCGAAGCCGCGCTGATGCTACCATCGCAGGTTCGGATCCAGCCCCGGGCATGGATGTGTGTGATGTCCTTAGGTTAGTTAGGTTTAAGTAGTTCTAAGTCTAGGGAACTGATGACCTCAGATGTTAAGTCCCCTAGTGCTTAGAGCCATTTGAACCAGTACGCTGGCTTAGCTGTTGAAAAGTACTGACGCAATTTTTTGAACTCCGAACAACAATCGAAACTTTCTTGAATGAAGGTAATCGTCTTACTTGACAAGGCGACATTAAATTCTTCTTGTGTGGCCATAGTGTCCGTAGTTGCTTTACAATTCTTGAGGGTATTTTTGTTCTGTCGTTGTTGCTACAAAAATGCATCATATTCTCACCAGACCCGTTTCGCTTTATTGAGGTAAAGCATCATCAGTGGTCCGTTTCTCGATCTAAAAGCCAATCAAAATGTAAATAACTCAATTACAGACCACTGATAATACCTTACCTCAACAATGCGAAACGTGTCTGGTGAAAAAAATCTCGCATCTTTGTAGTTGCAATGACAGAACAAAACTACCCTCAAGAAAGGTAATCGTCCTCTGACTGAGTTACAAAACAATTAGTGGTTATGAAAGTTATCATCGTATACAGATTTAACTAAAAATATAAACGACCTTAATTTGAAATTAAAAAGAGAAAATCATCTACTGCCTGATATCTACAGTCATATTAAATCCTTTCGACAAAAAATCATTTTGTTTCAGTCTTAATTTAACAAAAAATGTTTAACGCATTTTAATATATGCCAAAAATTCAGACAGCAACAGAGACTCCTATTTCCGATGGATTCCGCAATCGAGTGGTTTAAAATACGTTTTGAGTCTCCTTGTTAAGATATTGATTCAACTGCACTCGATATCAAGATTTTGGAAAATCCTTTTAACTCCCATATAGAAACAGTTGTCCCAAAATTTCGAATGGCAATGGTTGGTTTTGAATGTAGTGATTTTTATAAAGATAAACAGTTAAATTCATCATTCCTGGAATTTTATTACAGTCTTCCACTGACATGGTTTGACAGTCGCATGAGTTTGCTCGTGGCTTTTTTTTCTGCTTTCGGTAATACTTATCTACCTGAAAAAACATTCTCCAAAATGAAATACTCAAAAAATGTTTAAGGATATAAACTAACCGGTTATCATTTGACGTCGTTGCTGCTATTTTCTACAAGTAAACTTGATCCAAAATTACAATGAACTTTAAGTGGGAAGTTACAGCTACATAAATCCCATTAATCATAACGACAATACTTAACTTCATTACGTGAATTGTCTATGTACGGTATGTCAGATACGGTAAATTTTCGGTAAATATTACAATTAATTAGAGTTAAAATGTTCAGTTACACTACATAAGGCAGTTAATGTGATCTTAATTGGTCATGAAATAAAAACAACTGATTAATATCCGTATTTTGTATGATTCATTTGCATAATAAATTTTACGCTCTACAGCGTTGCTTCACTTAACGAGTATGATTCTTTCCTGAATGTTACTTGCAGTAAACGCTTGCTAAGTGAATCACTTTTTTCCATAGGAACCAATGTAGCGTAATTCAATGCGTTCCGTTCCGATAAACAGGTACTCAAACAGATTTATGATCCAGTATTGCAATTTTTTATTTATAGTACGGTACATACTATTTTAGAACAAAGTTGTCTTAAGATATTTGTTTATGTCTATGCTTCAAAATTTGTCGAAAAACAGACATAGCATTATCGTTAATTAAATTCGTAGCGTGCGTACCTACTGCCTTTTGGGCATCTTAAAAAAGTTCGTGTTGGTTAACGACGATAAATTGTAATTGGAATTCGTAACCAGATACTGATAGAGAAAGGATTACCCTTCACTGACGAAGAAAAGATCTTGCAACATTGTTGCAGAGGCCCGAGCGGTGGTACGGGTGAAAACAACTGCGGCGCGAGGCTCTTTGCGATGAGTGCAGCTGACTGAATACAGCATTGTCGGAGCCTCTGCTTTACAGAGCCGTAATTTATAGGAGAGAGTGACAGTGTTCATTTATAGTGGCCAAAAAGGCCGATCCATACCAGAAGATGGTTTTCGAAATGGTTGTTAATGACTGAAAAAATAGCACTACACACATTCTTTATGAAAAAGAACATCCGTTAAGCGAGTCAGTTTCTTACATTTTCTTCTACTCGTTGTAGGAATCACTCGTTATGGGAGGTGCTCGATAAGCTAGATTCGACTGTAATAAAGAAAATTTCGTGGAGCTGGATACCGTGCGTATATGACCCGTTAACATTCGAGAGGACGAGGGTTCAACCGACACCCCCGGGATAACAAGGCCGTCCAGCAGTGTTAGTGACGTCACACTAAGCGGCCCATGGCCGACGCAGCAGTCCACGGACACCTCCGTACAGACGCGCCTGATATTAACGATCTTCTGTCCGTCATACAGAAAGAAGCGAACTATAATTCGAACCAAAGACCAAATTATATATATTCTTGTAAACAACATAAAGGTTCATAACGAAATACCGATTACATATACGGGCAGGAATAAGTTTAATCGATTGAGGAACTTTGCCACTATTTTATAACTGTCAGAACACTATTTAGCTTTAAAACTCGCATACAGGTGGTGACAAATGCCAACTGACAGCAGGACTTAACATTTTCAAGCTATTACACTGAAAGTAAATTATCTTAAACACTGTCATACATAGCAAAACCCTCACAACTTTCGTTTACAATAAGGTAACAAGAGTTCGCTTTATCTTATAAAACACATGACTATTGTGAATTTACTCATATGTTCATGGTGAAAGCTCTTTTCAAGAATTTTTACAAGTGTATCCCCAGTAATAAAGAATGGAAACAAAAGATAGATATCAAATATTCTTCTTTTAACATAGACATCACTGAACACAAGATTCTGTCTTGCACTGTGATACTAAGGGACTGCTCTTTCCTTTAGGAAAAGCCTGACAATTTGAAGTTCACTCTGCTATTGAAGATACACTTCTTGAAACAATATTAAAAATGTTATGAAAGGTAAGGAAATGAAAAACAACCAAGTGCATTACATGTAAGAATGTGAGCAAAAGGCTGAGGCTCTCTTTACTTACCATTTCCAATCTCTCTACAGCTTATTTCCTTTTCCACGTAGAAATCACCAACTGCAAGTCTCATTATTGCTGTCTGTTACTAACGAAGTGCTTTTCTATTTAGAAAACCTGACAATTTGATGTTCATTCTGGTACTGAAGATAAACACTTTTCAGAGGAGTTCTAGAACCTATTCCTGCCCGTATATGTAATCGGTATTTCGTTGTGAACCTTTATGCTGTTTACAAGAATATATATAATTTGGTCTTTGGTTCGAATTATAGTTCGCTCCTTTCTGTATGACGGACAGAAGATCGTTAGCACCAGGCGCGTCTGTACGGAGGTGTCCGTGGACTGCTGCGTCGGCCATGGGCCGCTTAGTGTGACGTCACTAACACTGCTGGGCGGCCTTGTTATCCCGGGGGTGTCGGTTCAACACCATCCACATTTAGGTTTCTCGTGATTTCCCTTTGTCACTCCAGGCAAATCATAGGATGGTTCCTCCGAAAACGCACGGCCAATTTCGTTCTCCATCCTTGACACAATTCGAGATTATGTTCCGTCTCTGATGACCTCATTGTCGACGGGATGCTAAACCCAATCTTCCTTCCTTCCGTTACTGCGGACCGAATTGGTGGTGTTCACGGGCCGGTGATAGCCCGCGAACCGTAGTTTGGTGACCCCTGTTATAGAAACATCTATCTTCACATCCTGCTCTTAATTCTAGCAAAGAATACCAAATTGAATTAAGTTGTTACATAATGCCATAAGCAGGAGCAAAAATGGCAAATACCGATAGATTGCTCAGGCTGTCAGCAGTCGGATGCATAACGGCCGTCGACACGATGTGTGATGACTGGAACCTACATGCACCGATCACAACTAGGGCATCGAAGCTCAGCTTCCGATCTAAAAACTATATTTTCGTGATGTGAGTCCCACATTATTGCAATTATGCTGATAACGAAAATGTTCAAATGGCTCTGAGCACTATGGGACTTAACATCTGAGGTCATCAGTCCCCTATAACTTAGAACTACTTAAACCTAACTAACCTAAGGACATCACACACATCCAAGCCCGAGGCAGGATTCGAACCTGCGACCGGAGCGGTCGCGCGGTTCCAAACTGAAGAGCCTAGAACCGCTCGACCACCCTGGCCGGCGTAGCAAAAACGTGATTCACTCGAAGAGCCAACACGTTTCCATTGATCGACAATCTAATCCCGATGGTCCCGTGCCCACTGCAGTCGTAATTTACGATGTCATAGGGTCAACATGTGAACACGAAGGGGTAGTCGGCTGTGGAGCTCCATGTTCAACAATATACGAACGGTGTGCTCAAAAACACATGTGGGTGCACCAGCATTGTGGTTTTTTCGGCAGAGATGGCACAGACCACTATCTGTTCTACTTTATAGAGCAGACAAGCGTCCGAACCCTACGTTCTGTGAGGAGTCTTGGACGTCCAACCATTTAGCACCTAGTGGTAGTTTCACTGTCCTTCTACCTCTTTCCGCAGATGCCGATAATGTTTTGGCTTGTGCGAAAAATATATCATTAAGTTTTCTATAGAACTTTCGGGGAGCTATTCGGAATTGTGGCCACAATTTTATTTCACAAATTGGCAAATAATTTTTTACATCATTAAAGTTTTCTTGATTTCTAGTGTATTCTGCACAAAATCTCTATGGATTTCTTCACTAGTGTGATCCCCTGTTCGTGTCTGCTCCGCTTACATACTTTTGTTGCGTCTCGTGCACGCAACGTCACCAGGCGGCATCCAAAGTCGCGGTTGGCAGTGGGCAGTGGTCATAATATTTTGCTTGTAAGTGTGTAAACAACAATTTTTTACAAGAAATTACGTTTGGTGTTTAGATAAAATCCTCCTGGCACTATCCAGAACTTTGATCGGAACAGTCGTCAGAAATCAGTGCGATTTCATATATTTTCTGCAGTGAAAATGGGTCTCTCATTATTGCAGTTATCTCACAAACTATTACGTGCAAAAAATACGTCATTAAGATTTCGATAGAACTTTTGGGGAGCTTTTCAGAATTGTGTTCAAAATTTTTTTCACAAATTGGCAAATACTTTTTACAGCATTACAATTTTCCTGACTTCTAGTGTTTACTGCACAAAATTCTACAGAACAATTCAATTTTAGTACAGAGAACTCTAGAACTAAGCATATCTACGAAGAACTTCGAAAAATGTGTAGTTCTCGAAATTCTGGTGCCAACTTGACAGTTAATCAGCTATTCGGAAATCTGACCATAATTTTTTTTACGAAATTCTACAGAACTATTCAAAATTTGTACAGAGAGTTCTAGAATTATAGTAGATCTTTAAAGAACTCTGAAAAAGTATATATTTCTCGAATATGGGTTGCTATTCAGCTAATAAGGATTGTGATCACATTTTTTCCAAAATTCAACAGAACTATTAAAAATTTTTACAGCCGACTCTGGAACTACAGCACATATACCAGTAACTGCAATAAAGATATATTTTTGGAAAACGGGGTACCAACATCACGCGACTGTGAAAATGGGTCCCTCATTATTGCAATCACCTCATAAACTGTCATCTGCACAAAAAAGGCATTAGGATTTTCTGTAGAACTCTTGGGGAGCTATTCAGAATGGCAGTTATTATTTTTTTTATTACAGGTGATAACCAGTTTTTCCCCCAAGTATTATTCTTTTCTTCGCGAAATTCTGCAAAACTATTCTAATTTTGTCCAGAGAACTCCAGAACTATGGCAGACCTACCAGGAACTCTGAAAAATGTATATTTCTTGAAAATCTGCTGTCCACTTCACCAGACTCCGCATCAAGGACCGCCGCGCCAAATGGTGTCCCGCCAGAACCCGAGTCTGCCCGGGCGTCGGTGCGGTTCGGCTGCTCGTCAAGTCACGCGACCGGCAGGCACTACACTCCTGCGGGCACCGAACGAAATCCAGGTGAATCGTCTGCAAGCAGTTTTTTACTTCGCACAGTATTTGCCGACATAGTACTTCATCACCTGTATGTTAAATGAAAATAACTGATGGCTATAACATCAGGAACTAAATGGTTACTTTAATTTCCACCCTTGCTTGTAATTGTTAAGTCAACGTATTTGTAACGTGCATGTGAAGGAATTCTATACCTTACGATGCAGTGAAAATAGTTAATTTTATTAAAGGTTATATCGATAAGTTTCGAATTTTTGTAATATCGTATAAGGAAATGGCAAGTATTTACGAATGTTTATTTATACACGTGGAAGTTACATGTTCATACATTATGTGATAAAAAGTATCCGGAATCCCCCAAAACACAAACGTGTGTAATGTGTTAAGACTACATCGAATCGTTCACTCAAAACCTTACATACCTCGGCCGGAGTGGCCGTGCGGTTCTAGGCGCTACAGTCTGGAACCGAGCGACCACTACGGTCGCAGGTTCGAATCCTGCCTCGGGCATGGATGTGTGTAATGGCCTTAGGTTAGTTAGGTTTAATTAGTTCTAAGTTCTAGGCGACTGATGACCTCAGAAGTTAAGTCGCATAGTGCTCAGAGCCAACCAAAACCTCACAGTCTGGGAAATCTGTGTAAATTGCAATCAAATTGAGTGCTTCGAGACCACTCACTATTTTCTAGAAGAATTTCGTCTTATTTCGGAAGAAAATGTAAAGAACATAATTAAGCAACATTTGGAGCGATTTGGAAAAGCTTTCAAAGACTGTTTCCCTGCTCTGTCTAGTAATACCAATTGGATTCACAATGGTTTGGATGAGACAATAATTTCGGAATCCTCATGAAGTGTAAATTAAAACGAGCAGCTACTCGAAACTTCCAGTGACTAAGTTACGGAAAATAAACCTTTGACACCGAAATTATCTGGTCAAGTGTAAAGGTCGTGCTTCCAATGCTGTCAAATAAAGCAGTAACAAATTTATTACCTGTCTCGTCCACATATTTGTGAGAAAAGGCTTTTCATTATTACATTTGTTTAAAAATATAAATACAGAAACAAACTTCTCAGCGAAAGTAATTTTAAATTGCCTTTAACTTCTGTGGTTTCTTCCTTCATAGTTATGACTAAATGCAAAGCAAGCGGATCCTTCTCACCGATTTCCAAGGAAGGATTGAGTTGATTAATTCCGTATGGAAAACTTTTAGGTTAACGGAACATTGTAAAATACTTTAATACTGCATACTTGGCCAATTTTTTGTGCAAAAGCCTTCATCAGCTCTTTAAATGCGATACAATTGAAATGTAAACGAATATAGAAGCATTAGGGATATTAAACCATTTGCTTGGAATTAAACCGTTTGCATATATCAGATTTTTGTGAAAAGATGTCACAGGTCGAAAAACTTTAGGAACTGTTGCGCTTTGGTATGTGCAAAAATATCTAAATAACATCACACTAAATTATCTGTTGGGTGCAAATATAGTAGTTACAATAAAAAGCAGAATAATGAAAGAACTTCAGGTAAGAAAGACATATGAAGTTTTGTGAAAACTTCCTTACTTCAACTAAATGAAGAAATATTCTTCATCTTGTAACTCTGTAACGACCTTCCGGATGAATTTGTTCCTAAAACAAGCAGTTAAGACATTAGAGGCTCATGATAACAAAAACAGGATGTTACGCCGATGTATTTGAAACTTAAAATGGTATTGCAGTGAACCATAAGAAAGTCATTCACGTTTCGCGTCGATATTCCATTACGTTTATCCACAATGACAAGCCAAGTTCCACTAAATAATCTGTCGCTAGAGGCACCTGCGACAGTCTGGGATAAGTTGTTGCTCTTGGTTTCCACCACTCCAAAAGCGACTGTCACTCATCTGCTTTCTCCATCAACAGATAAATGGAAACTCCTCCTCCGCCTATGATGCACGTTTTGAAGGCGTCAGTGCTAAGGCTTCGTTTCTACATCACATTCTGAAAATAATAAAACACGTCTGCATGGAGGACAAATATGTTATATTGCGTAGCTGCTAATAAATCTGTTGCATTGTTCACATGTATTTACGTCTTTCCACTATTATACTATCAAACACTGAGGAGTCAGTATCGAGAAAATATTTACTTAGCATACCTACATAACATAGCATTTACCTCGAAGTGAAGCACATCTGGAACGTGCTGCGGCACGAAATTCCTAGCCTCACTTATCGAGAGATGCTTGAGATGACGCTCCTGTAGTACTAGAAATAAAGCAAGCAAATGCACAGGCTTTATTCCATTTTTCATTTAGTAGATTTCGATCGCTTGCTTTCAGTAGTTGTTTCTCGCAAATGTTTGACAATATTGAGGCACAACGTCTTCCTTAAATACGATCTTTTACCAGTTTTGGGTGTTTAAAATATTTAGCCAAAATATAGTTTTTTATTTGTTTATAAATACATCGCTTTACAAAAGAGGGAGTGATTACCTTACTGTCAGCCGCCTTCTCAACACAGTGTACTTGTACCTAGAACACCAATGGCACAAGGATCTGCAGCGTCGGTCCACTGTCGGCTTCGATAGCCTTGGTAGCCTCTTGAAATACTTACAGTCACTGAATTAATTTGTCAGCTACCTGGTAATTCCAGTTCCCAAACAAGTGTATTTCCCCGATTTCACGTAAAACTTCAGCAATTTGTCCCTGTTGCATAAACACAGATTTCAGCACGATGCACAAAATATTCCAGCGAAGTCTCAACATACTGCTTTAGGGTTAACTATACCCGTGAATCTTTCATATGGCCACTACTTTTTAAATATGACATTTATAGTTTATTCCAACGATACGTAAACATTAGGAATCGCTGCAACCATTTATCCTCAAGGGTGTGACGTAGAACAGTGCTGAGGGTGTGCTTGTTATATGGAATGCGACAAAAGTTCTCAGATGTGTTTTTCGCATTTGTTTCCTCATAGGCAATGAGCCCAACCATCAACAAGTGCCTTGTAAATATTCCTAACTTCGTCATGTTAGTTTCAGTTTCGTCCAGTACGTTTGTACCACTTTTCTCCATACCACATGGGAACTCTGCAACAAACAGTACCCGATTTTTGCACTGCAACTCTCATGATATTGAATGCAGAGTAAGAGTCGAATAAAGCGTTTTAGTGTACGCGTCTGTCCACACGTCACTTATACACACGCACGCATCATCCTCCATATCATGCAACACTTGAGAGAAATTGTAGATTGTTCAGGAAGCACGTCTCTTGGACTTGCCGTGGGATCCTGTGTACCTATTTCTGGGGGTGTCCTTTTATGATCTAGACAGCCTTCTCCTGCATCTTTGCTGAACGGCCGCCAATCTCCTGTGCACATTCTTACACACTTCTTCAAGAAAATGGATTTTACTGACTCCGAAAGTTGCCACTGTTATTGATCTGACTGTTAGGAGAAGCTTCGCAACTGTTCAAGTGTCGCAACAGCGTACTGGTACTGCCATCACGCCGGCCGCTGTGGCCGAGCGGTTCTAGGCGTTTCAGTCCAGAACTGCACTGCTGATACCGTCGCAGGTTCGAATCCTGCCTCGGGCATGGATGTGTGTGGTGTCCTTAGGTTAGTTAGGTTTAAGTAGTTCTAATAAGTCTAGGGGACCGATGACCTCAGATGTCAAGTCCCATAGTGCTTAGAGCCATTTGAACCATCTGAACTGCCATCAAGGGAAGTTAATAGCTTACGACTGCCACTACACTCTGCAAAACCTTGTAACATTATGTGATTGCCTTATCAATCACTAATCGAGCAGTCGCTCGGCAACAGCTACAGTTAGCAAATAATGTTGTGAGAATGTAAAAGGTGAACGACCTGTGACGTACCGAGTTTATTGTAACTTGTGTCGGACGCGCATGTCTTGCCGCCGTATTACTATCGTTAAAAATAATATTATTTTAGTGTCAAGTAAAAGTGCAATACTAAAAGTGCAATACTGCATAGCAGTAGATTTATTGTGCGACGTGTATGTGAAAACGACAAAGGAATTGTTTTCATTACGAGAAGAGAAGTGCCAGTCAAAACGGCATCCATGTTAAACTCTTCATTGTAGTGTAAGTTCATCTATTAATTTCCATAAATTCAGAGTTAAATGGAACTGGTGTATGGAGTATTTATTTACTGTAGAATCTATGTCTCACTCCTTCATGAAGTTATTTAATTTTCTGCCAAATAGAGGGTTCACAGTCACGAATTCTTTCGTCGAAATCGGACGTAAGTTGCATGCGGCGAAATATTTTCTCCGCGCCATATTCTACTGGTAAATGCATGATTAACTACGGTCCCTTAGGAAATTCATGTTGAGCTATCCAAAAATAATTATATTTTGAATAGGCATTTACTCTCCTCTGCAATGCAACTTCCGACTGATCAGACGATCCAACAAGAAACAGCCGCACACGGTCGGCGTTCGCAAATATATTGCCACCGCTGATTATAGCTATATGCTAGAGCACAAAAGTAAACATATTGTTATAAGTAGCGACTACGAACGGGGACATTTATAACTGTATGTTTATGTATACACATTACGTAAACATATCGTTATAACCTACAGACTTAGTTTGATATACTGAAACCTGTGACTTCTTTAGACCAGTGTATGTTCCCTCCTTCATTTGAAGGGAAACTTTTTTTTTCGCTTCTACACATTTTCTAACCCTTCGAAGTTGGAGGGACCTATCTGTTCAATAGTGTTTCTGACAAAATAATACTATAATAATAATATAAATAATATACAATAATCTAAACGGGACTCGTGACAGTATCTTGCATTGACTTGTCTGCATAAGGCTGCATTAGCTGGCGACACCCGAACAGATGTTAGGGACGGTCCACAGATGTTTCCGACGGAAATTAGAGTATTTGCAGCCTTCGGCTACGCTTTAGTGGAGACACGACCTCGAGGCCGTCAGCCTCTCGGAACAACCGATTATCTGGGCGCGTAGGTGCGGATTTATGAAGCAACGGGCCAGCCTACGTTCACAAATTCCATCAGTTTTCACTGGCAGCAAGTTCTAGTAGATTCAAACATAGAGAAGGAGTGCACGACTGACCACATCGAAAAACTTATAACATTGTGCCGCAAAAGAACTTGTTTGTGGAAAATGACACAGGAACATTATATGAAAAAGAGTATAAGAAGTAGGGTGTAGGAAGAGAGTTTTGAAACATTTCTGGACGGTATTCGAACTGTGGACCAAAGTGTAAGAAAATTACAAAATTTGAGATCAAGTTTCATGAAAGAACTCAAAAAGGTGGAGGCTTTAGAAAGACGCAGAAAAGGAAAGGACGAATAGTATAAACCAATGAAAAGCTATTTGCACTATGTTCATTATTGTACTTCACATTACTCTGTGATGTCCATTATTTTACAGTACGATTTACAAGGATCAAGAACGCCCTGTTTCTAACCTATCAAACCTCACGATTCTCATGTGGCCAGCCATTCCCACCTACGCAGCGCTTTTTGCGTGCTGCGTCGAGCCCCTATTGACACCCGGGCTCGGCAGGGTACCCGAACGAACCGTGGGCCTCCACAGTGCATCGCGACTCGCGCACTCTTTCCGGCACAGCAGAGCTCGATTAACCGCAGTGCGCACAGCACAACGGAGCGGTTGGCCTCAGGCGGGCTCCGGAGGATAAATGTGGCCTGATACACGGCTCTGCAGGGAAGGCTACACCTACACCGATCAGTCAGAACATTGTAACCACCGACATACTTACGATATAAACCCGTCCAGGCGATAGCAGCGTCACCTGGTGCGGAACGACTGCTAGTCAGACACACGCACGTGCATGTAGCATCAGTGAGGGTGCTGCCGGTGTGTAGTATGGGGAAGGCGCGCAATCTATCTGAGTTTGACCGAGGGTAGATCGTGACGACCCGGAGGCTCGGCACGAGCGTTTTTGGAAACTGCAAGACTTCTCGGATGTTCGACGAGTACTGTGGTGAGTGTCTTCAACACGATGCGAAACCAAGGTGAAGCCATGTCCATAGATCATGGGATTTGTCGGCCATCCCTCATTACAGAAGTCGGACGTCGTAGTCTGGGCAGACTGGTAAAACAGGACAGGCGGAACTAACAAAAACTGGTTCAAATGGCTCTGAGCACTATGGGACTTAACATCTGTGGTCATCACTCCCCTAGAAGTTAGAACTACTTAAACCTAACTAACCTAAGGACATCACACACATCCATTCCCGAGGCAGGATTCGAACCTGCGACCGTAGCGGTCACGCGGTTCCAGACCGAAGCGCCTAGAACCGCATGGCCACACCGGCCGGCGCGGAACTAACATCAGACTGTAATGCTGGGTAAAGTACAAGTGTGTCTGAACTCATAGTGCACCGGAAACTCCTAATGACGGACCTCCACAAACCGACGACTCATGTATGTGCCAATACTAACATCACGCCCTCGGCAACTAAGACTGAAATGGGCACGTGACCATTTCATCAAGATAGTGCGTCATTGCACAAGGCCGGAAGTGTTATGCAGTATTTCGACAAACACAATGGAGACTTCCATTTGATTTGCTGGGCCCTCAACTCGCCCGATCTGAACCAGATCGAACACATCTGGGATCTGATTGAACGTGGCGTCAGAGCTCATCACCCCCTCCCCCCTCTCCGGAATTTACGGGAAGTAAGTGATTTGTGTGCGCAGATGTGGAACCATCTCCACGCTACGATCTACCAAGGCCTCATTGTTTTCACGCTACCACGCGTCGCCGCTGTTATCCGTGCCAAAGGTGGATACACCGGCTATTAGGTAGGTGGCCATAATGTTCTGGCTGATCAGTGTATATTGGAACCCTTGTTCTCAGTATCCGATGTCGGGCAACCAACGGACGACGTCGGGAAAAGCCAACACCACGCCTACAATGTAAGGGCCTGGAATGGAAACCGAAGTCCGATACGATAGTAACAAATGAGTCCGAATAGAGACCTAGGAGTAGACGATTAGAAATGTTTGTTGACAGTCCGATATCGCAAACCAACGTCATATAATGACGGCGAAATTTAGACAGAGTTTTTGGTTGATGTTTTGAGGAATGAGACTCACTCATTGGACCATCGGAATAAAGACTACCATTACCGAGACACAAATGAACCGTGAGAGTATATTGGGGAGCAACTATAAGTACAAGATAAATATCATTAACTTTTCAAATTACCATATTTTACTACAGATAACTGAAAATTGCACTTGCGGTATATTACATTACTGTAACAACTACTATTTAACAATTAAAGACCCTTAACAAGTTCTGTTACTGGGCGCGTTCATTCTGCCACGCAACCGCGCCAGTTCCGTTGAAGTTTGATTTGAAAGTGTCCCTGACGTTTTGAGTCTACTGTGACGATCTGTAGAACATTATTTTATAAATTTATGTAGAAGTGGTGATTCAATAGAACAATGTTGTAATTCAGCTGAGCCGAAAAGTCACCGTCTTCAGTAATTAAGTTGCACACTAAGCAGATACGTTAAACTATTCTCTCTATCTGGCTAGTTTCAGTTTCTATATATTATCCCAGTAAATGCCACTTGGGAGTCATAACAACCAAGTCACATCTCCACGCATCTTCAAGCCCTCACTAGTCTTGAACAGAAAGCTTTCTCTTCCTGTCAGAGATGTTCTACGGAGTACGTTTTCGTTACATATGTTTTCAAAGCAAACCAATCCTCTCCTAGCATGACGAATGGCATATCTTCAACAATTCCTTCAACAGATGACGGTTGCAATAAAGTAGCATGGCAGTTCGCCAAGAATGTAAATAAAGTAGCTGCGGAAAAGTTCCTCCGTCGCTCTGTTTTTCCCCTCCTCCCCCCCCCCCCCCCCTCCCCCAACATCCACAAAAATAATCCGACAACGGTAGTCTGCAACAACTTTCTGCACGATAGAAAACAACTTTTTTAGTTACAATATGTAATACCTCCTTTTTTATATTTAATTCAAATATGCTTGTCATCATTACATACTAAATCCAATGGCATAACTATAATTCCATCTTTAATGGAAGCCTGCTGCTATTTCTTCAGTTTTTTCTGATGAGGAACAGGTAGCTGTCATTGATAGAAATTTTTCCTTATTGCATCCAGTACTGACGAGCTGCACTGGCCTACTGTGCACTCATGAAAGACCTCAAAAAGGTCCAAGCACCGAAATGACATTCCAGTCGCCACGCATCTTAAACAGGAAAAGCAAATCGCAGTACTTTTTTTCCTTAGGTGAACAGGCTCGTATAACTTGGGAAGAACTCAAACACATGTTCAGAAGAAAATGTGAAGTACAGCATAAAAGAAAGCGTGGTCAAGAAGTATCTGCTTCTGCTAAACGGCCTTAATTCACAACATGACTTTTTTGAAGGGAATTATACGCTCTTCACCACAACCGTAGGCATCCGATTCCTTTGTCAGGTCACAAGCATAAATCAGAACCTCACTTAAGGAAAGCAAAAAATGTTCAAATGTGTGTGAATTCTTAAGGGACCAAACTGCTAAGGTCATCGGTCCCTAGACTTACACACTACTTAAACTAACTTTTGGTAAGAACAACACACCCATGCCCGAGGGAGGACTCGAACCTCCGGAGGGAGGGGCCGCGCAGTCCGTGACATGGTAAGAAAAGCCAAAACTGATTTAGATTAACAGGCAGTTGACACTGAACAAAGGAAGACCGACCTGTTTCTCGAAAAAGACATAAATACCAATATAATGAGCACTCTTCTTTCTTCTTAAGTTTACTGACAACTGTTGAACAACTAATTCAATTTGAGAAAATGCAACTTCGAGTGAAAAACTTGTCGGACGTCACTGAAGCACTGGAATCTCACGATTTCGTTAAAGGAGTGAAATGAACAAGAGTCATATCATCACCCAGTGGTTCTCATTTGTCGCTTGTCGCCGCTACAGTCATCACCTTATCTATCACCAGGTTCATATGATCTTTCACAAAAGTCGCCATCCTTTACCGATGTAAATCAAGCACCTAAGCCTGTGCAATAAGCATCCAACAGCCTAGCAACTTAGATCTCACACTGGACAGTTGCTCAATACTGGACTTGCGAATTTTTATTTATTTTCAGTTTGACGTAATGAATTACAATTTACAGTAACTAATTTCATATTTTTCTGTTTTATTTATATACGTATGTAAGCGATCACGTATAAAAACTATTATATTTGTCACTGGATTTCTTTCGTAAACACAAGGACTGGGCAAAAATGTAGAAACACCGCGAGAAATGGTTGTTTGAAAACAAATGTAGATGATAACCAAGCCTGCCGGTTGCGCTGTTGTAGGAACAACACCTGTGCAGTGTCCTCAATACGTTGCAATTGTCAGTCGTGGTCAGAACAATCTTCCATGTAGCTGTGATTGTATTCTGTCGCAATAAAAGTGAATTCGAACGTGGGCAAATTTTTTATAGTCGTAAGGTGAGTGCTTCCGTAGTCTAGGTATCAGAAGTGTTTGGTGTTTCAAGAGGCTTTTTATCGAAGGTTTATACCGCATACAGATAAAGCAGAAAAACATCATCCGCTAAGTCACAACATGGACGAAAGTATGTGTTGGGTGATCGTGGTAGACGCTCACTGAAGAGTATTGCGACGAAAATGAATAGTATGACAGCTGCAAAGGTCACTGCATAGCTGAATGTCACACTCCTGAATCCGTCAGCGCCAAAACAACTCGAAGGGAACTCTGTAAGCCGGGAATTGCAGGGCGAGCTCAAATTCCAAAACACACATCAATGATGTAAATACCTGTAACAGGTGACCGTCGTGACGAAGTAATAAAACCTGGACTGCGAAGCAATGGAAGACAGCCATTCGGCCGGAAGAATCTTGTTTCACACTGTTTTCAAACTCTGGCAGAGTTTACGTGCGCCGTTCGCCATCACAGCCAATGATGTGGGTTGCTTGTTGGTAAGAGTGAAAGATGGCGGAAGTTCAGTGATGACTTGGGCTGCCAAATCCTGGTATTCCATGGGCCCCATGGTTATTCAGCAAGGTCATATTACTGCCAAGGATTATGTGACCATTTTGGCTGATTAGGTGCCTCCAGTGATACAGTGTTTGTTCCACAGTGGTGATTCTGTGTTCCAAGACGAGAGGGCCCTGCTCACAACTGGCTTCGTCCAGCACTGGTTTTGTGAGCATGACGTTAGATTTTCGCATCTCCCCTGACCACACAAGTTACCAGACCTCAATATTATTGTGCCTTCGTGTTTTTATTGAGTGGGAAGGCTGCGTGATCTCTGTCCACTTCCATGATCGTTATCTGAACTTGCCTCCATTTTTCATCAGAAATGGGATAAAATTCCCTTGGAAACCATACAAAGGCTGTATTTACCCATTCCGAGACGACCTGAAACTGTTTCGAATGCCAGCGGTTTCCCCGCGCTGTATTAGGCATAGTAATGTGTTATATTTTTGGTGTTTCCACATTTTTGTCTTCTCCCTGTTGTCAGATACCATTTCAGTTTTAAGAGCAAATTTTTTTCATTACTGTTCTAGCTCATACACAGTTACTCATTAACATTTCTACCTAATATTGACATGTTCAAATGGTTCTAAGCACTAGGGGGGACTTAACAGCTGAGGGCATCACACACATCCATCCCCGAGGCAGGATTCGAACCTGCGACCGTAGCAGCTGCGTGGTTCCGGACTGAAGTGCCTAGAACCGCTCGGCCACCGCGGCCGGAAATACTGACATGAAAATGTTATTAGAAAAAGTTAATAAGTTCACTCGTTTTTTATGACTTCAAGACTGTAGTCAAACTATTCCAGTCATACAGTAGTAGTCCTTCGGTAAAAAAAAAATATATAAATTAGAATAAAAATAAAGAAAAAAATATGGAAATGCCGCGTTCAGACCCTGAAGACCACGCGGTAGTCGACCACCCGCCCTGTCATCCTCAGTCATTCATCATCTTACACGTTATGGAGGGGCATGGAGTCAGCACACCACACTCCCGACTGTTTTCAACGATCGGACCGTGGCGCTGCCACCCTTCTATCCTCAGGTGACAACGCGAGGCTGAGTGCACACTTGTCCAATCCTCTCACCATGGAAAAATCCCCGGCAGTACAGGCAATGGAACCCAGGTCCTTCACATGAAGGTCTGTCGCGTTGACCACTTGGCTACAAAGGCGGACGGTCCATGAACTGATCCGGGTAATTTCGTGAAGGTTTACAGGCTTCAAAAATTCTAAGTCTCTTGTTAAGGAGAACAGTCTCCTCCAACAACAGCCAACACATAAAATCACCCTAAGAGTCACTAACGGTATTCGCACAACACTTGAGTAAGTACTACTCGATCGGGTGTTAACTGAGTCCAGTGTGGGTAGTCGCAACGGATGACGTCGGATGACATCACTTCACATAATTGATCTATACCGGATCGAGAGAAATACGGACCCAATCTAGGCGTTGCCGAAGGAGGGCACTACGCGTTCATGCCCGCATTGTGACATCTCAAACTAAGGGCATCAAGAGGAAACTCCACTTCGGAAGCTGTTTCATCAATTATAAATGTCATTAATCACCCACATGCAGGCTATATAGGCCTAAAATTATCAGCAGAAACTACAGTTGGATCAGTATTGGTGAATGAAGAGGACGCGCCACTGTAAAAGAATCTGCAGAAACGAAGCAACACGGCATCTGAAAAAGAAGGAAATACAAAGAAAACTACGAAGGTGTTGGAAGGACAGATATGACAAACATTTACTATGAACTGCAAGTAACAGTTTACAGAATGTACTGTTGGCCGGTGTGGCCGAGCGGTTCTAAGCGTTTCTGTCTGGAAGCGCGATACCACCACGGTCGCAGGTTCGAATCCTGCCTCGGGCATGGATGTGTGTGATGTCTTTAGGTTAGTTAGGTTTAATTAGTTCTAAGTTCTAGGGGACTGATGACCTCAGATGTTAAGTCCCATAATACTCAGAGCGATTTGAACCATTTGAACAGAACGTACTAGCACTGCCCCTGGTACCATTACAATGAAAACACGAGAAGGAACTGTAGGTACATATCAACAGCATGCTGTAAAACCATTGAACTTTCTGAATACCAAGGATAGAGACGCTGGAATGCTGAAGCTAATGTCAATCAGCAAACCTTTGCATCGGTTGGAAGTCAGAATTGCTCTGTCTTAACTGTGAACGAGATAATGCAAACCCCATTTTTTCAATAAATTATCTGGAGGCGTATATTCCCTGATTTATGAGTACAAGACAAGGTGTTATTCGAAATAATTTGACAGACTTGCCAGAACAAGATATTTGGTGTGTCATATTGTGTGGAGTTAAAAAATGGCTCAAATGGCTCTGAGCACTATGCGACTTAACTTCTGATGTCATCAGTCGCCTAGAAATTAGAACTAATTAAACCTAACTAACCTAAGGACATCACACACATCCATGCCCGAGGCAGGATTCGAACCTGCGACCGTGGCGGTCACTCAGCTCCAGACTGTAGCGCCTAGAACCGCACGGTGTGGAGTTAAAGTTGCATCAGTCACAAGGGTCGACAAGAAGATAAAAGAGAACGACAATGTCACAGGCAAACCATCACCGCTATGTATAATTACTTTTAAATCTCATAGGTTACGTGACTGTGTGTATATTAACGGAGTTCAGTCATTAATTATCAGATGCAGTAAGGATAGACATGGGGTCAGCACACCACACTACCGGCTGTTTTCGACGTTCAAACATTGGAGCCACTACCTCTGTATGAGGTAGCTCCTCAGTTGGCATCACGGAACTGACTGCATTCCTGTCCAATCTTCCCACCAAGGAAATAAATCGTTCGTTCGCCTTACCTACAATATTCGATGTAGTGGTTCCAGTTTAAGCTGTTTCTATTGTAATCCCCAGATATTTAGTTGAATCTACAAGCCTACAATTGTGCTATTTACCTTGTAAATAAAATTTTACGTATGAAGACATCGAGAGAAAAACGATGAATGTCACTTTTTATCAAAATTTTGTTTTTTGCTTCTGTTAGACACTTTGAAGTCCATATTGTCTGATGTTATATTTGTTTTCTCGAAAAATAATAATTATGAGCAGTTATAAACAAATTTAGAATCATAGGACGCAGGAAAAATGATGATTGTCACAGTGTTTTGCAAAGTAATGATGAATGTGTTGGATGTGTTCGAATATTATTATAATCAGGTTCATGATCGTATTTCAGTGTTATTAGTGCTGGATATCAGTTTAAAGTATTTCCATTGTTGCTTAGATGAATTATTACTTTAATTGTTTAAAAGAACAATAGATTCGAGAGCCACACGGATTAAGTTTGGTATTCTTGAAAGACTCATAGTAACAAGACATACTGTTTTGTTAGGGCAAAGATTTTATTATTTCGATTTCTACAATAGATCCAAATTAAAATGTTTCTCCAGAATGGAAAGTTAATCCAAAGAAAAGGCACGAGTATGGGCGAGTGTCTGATGTTACTAAGAAGATGAGAAATCACACGCATGAAACTGGGAAAAACAGTGAGTGCATTACATTAAAATGTTTTGGGAAAATTAATGAAAGTGAAAGGCAGATTATTATAAAGCATTTAATTGGTTAGTCGATAGGAATGCTCAGAATTTACATTTATCTGAGCTAATAAAAGTCCATTTCATCAAACAAAGACGGAGTCGTAAGAATCAAGCCCAGTCTGATCTTCATAATCGTACGTACACATAAAAAGTTCAGGTAAAAAGAAGTGAATTATAACATGAAGAACGTGTATACTACAAAGCCTTCATAGCACTTGGTGGCATAACTCCACGACATCTGCAAACTATTCAACAATTTCCGGCAATGTATGGAATGGTATGTACGTCCTGATGGAAGAGATAAATACGATAACAGACCCCACTCTATGAGTAATAAAACACGATTAAAGCTCAATAAACGTATTCAGTACCTCAAAGGTCGCCGTTCTCATTACTCCTTGAAAAAAACATCCAAAATATGTTTACCAGAGGAACTCAGTGCAAGGCGACTACACAAAATGTATCTCGAAATTAATCCAAACAACCTCATGATATCTACTTATGCACTTTTAACAATGAGTATAACATTTCATTTGGTTACCCTAGGTCAGACACTCGTAGTGAATGTGATTCAATAAAGGCACAAGAGAAACCACTGCATGAAGAGCCACCACCTTTAGCAGAAGCTAACGATCCCATTTTAGTCAGCCAGAAAACAAACCTTTTAAAAAACCTGGCCATAAGAAAGGCGCTCCACTTAAGAAGAGCACAAACTTTCTACGACAGAAAACGAAAATTCCGATAAAGGTGTTCAAAAAGTGACACAGAAGCCAGGTGTACCAGTTTCCTTGGCTCTTGTGTATATCCATCCTAAATTATTTACTGTGCTTCCAATGTATGCTATAATATCTACTATTGTCCATAGTTGTAATATTTATTTATGTACATCCGGCGCTTATCATTTACGTTATTTCCAATTTATACCACAATATTTACGTAATATCACTACAGTAACACTTTATAACAAACTGACTACTTCATTTGTTTATTTTAATTTTAATCAGTTCTCTTTTAATGTAAATAGCAAGTAATGTAACATTAGTAATTTGTAAGTTCCTACTGTCACATACATGTATATAACGAAATACCTCCGGGAGTGGCAATCTTTGGCGTTGGTATGGCTGTAATGTTGCCATCTATGTAAACATACCTCCATGTGGTGAAACTTCTTAGTCTTGAGTAGTGCTTTAGATTAATCTCACACATATACATAAAAAAGTGTATCATACATGTTTCGCTGCTGCAAGATCACAAGCAGTATGCTCTGGAACGTAATGGTGCAGATTCTTCATAGGCACCACCACCCCAAGGAAATTTCATCAATTACGAAAACAAAAGGCGAAAGCTAATGTAAATGTATCTTAACGTGAACTGGCCATCTGAAGATGAACCAGTCGGTTCCAAACCGGTAACGACGCTATTTAAATAAATAAATAACATAGTAAAAAGTGGCTGGTTGCTGTTATCTTCTGTGTAAGAGTCAATCTATATAACGAAACAAATGACAAATCAAGTCTGGCGAATATCCTACAGTGTCGTATTTAGTGACAGTTTCGAGTCTAGTTCTGGAGTTGTATGTAGACACTCTGGCACTATCGATAGAATTGGAGGCCGAAGAATCTGCTGCCTTTAGGTCCAACATGAAAACAGCTCATAGCGATCTGTTGAAGAAAGAGAAGGTTAGGTAGATGTTTATTTATTTCGTATTTCCTAATCATACAGAGGCCATATACATTCGCCCAAGTCCGCAGCTCGTGGTCGTGCGGTAGCGTTCTCGCTTCCCGCGCCCGGGTTCCCGGGCTCGATTCCCGGCGGGGTCAGGGATTTTCTCTGCCTCGTGATGACTGGGTGTTGTGTGTTGTCCTTAGGTTAGTTAGGTTTAAGTAGTTCTAAGTTCTAGGGGACTGATGACCATAGATGTTAAGTCCCATAGCGCTCAGAGCCATTTGAACCATTTGAGCCATTCGCCCAAAGTCACGCCCGTAAATAACAAAACCTGTGAGATTCCTTAAGTGCCATAAGAATGGACATGCGGTTCGGGACTGAAGCGCCTAGAACCGCTCGACCACAGCGGCCGGCAAAATGACCGTAATGCTTCTGGAGATATACCAAACTTGGGAGCAGTACGGATTTTGTGGACGATACTTGTCAGAAAATAGACGCAAAATTACTGCAAAGGTTGCAGCTAATATTAACCTCCATCAAAACTTTTGAAAATAGCATCAGAACACCATGTGACTGTGGGAGCTACTGACAGTACTGCTTCCAGAAAGAAGCAGGAGTTCTGTTCTTTCTCTGCAGATGTTTTGCTGTTTGCTTTGAATGTGGACCTCCCCTTTCCTCGGGCCCTGTGTATCAGAGACGTCTTTTAGCTACAATAAGGGTGTTGTTGACGAAGGCAAAAATGTTCTTAGACATACTATTGTTTTATGATTGTATAAAGCATTATTGTTAAATTGCGTTCTTTTTCTTGCTTTTTCTTACATCAGTCACAATTACGTTAGTTAGGTACGTGTCCCATGGACCATTTTGCACGATAGATCGCAGTGATGTGGAACGAGGCGTTTTAGATTCATATCTCTAATTAATTTGTATATACGGTTACATTCTGAACACTTTTTTGTTATAAAATTTTACTTTGCTTTCAAATGGCTCTGAGCACTATGGGAATTAACATCTGAGGTCATCAGTCCCCTAGAACCTAGAACTACTTAAACCTAACTAAGCTAAGGACATCACACACATCCATGCCCGAGGCAGGATTCGAACCTGCGACCATAGCGGTCGCGCGGTTCCAGACTGAAGCCCCTAGAACCGCTCGGCCACACCGAGCGGCCTTTGCTGTCTCTCAGGTATTTTATATCCCTCAGTAAGTGATACAAATTTTTGTTGCAGCATATTGCGCACCCCTTTTTGTGTTAAAGACAACCTTAATATGGAGTAATGAGTGCCATTTTTCCTTCTGGCATTGTTATTATGTACCTCATTGTTCCTTTTGAACTGTAGTGGATTATTTATACCAAACCTCATGAGGAAATAAATATAATGTGAAGTAGTAATCATAATGTCCTGCTCCTAAACAGATGTCTAAAAGATGATCTTAGGAGAGCACCACATATGATTCTTACAGCACGTATTGGAACATTTTTAATGGTGGCATGGAGTAACACACATGTCATCACTGTAATTAAATAGCTCTGACTTACGTTTGGAGATTAAGTTCGACACATGCCATTCCAAGACACCGCTGGATTACTGGGTACTTTTTTCTTCCTAAGCCAATTACATATCGAAATCAGGATGGATTCTGTATGGAAATATATGCCACAGAATTCTGTAGTTTTAATGGAACACTTGTCACTGGTGGGTGGGATTACCACACACAGTATCTCTGCACTTAAATAGCACTGACTTAGGATTGGAGAATATGTGACAATATTTCGCAAATAACTGTTTTTGCGTGCTTTGAATTCTACATTTATTGCATCCAAAACCTTTAATTGAAATTTCGTTGATCACAGAATGATTGAGCGACCGAGATCACAAATAGCACATCTCCATCTCAATGCTCCTGCTTATTTTAAGCAAGACAATACCACAGATCTACTCTCGCTCCACTACAGCACATACCGCTTCCTGCAGACCACGTAAGTGAATGAAACTCTGATGCTTTAGGAATATGGTCTGCAATGACTCTTGAGCTGTTAATTTTAACGCAGCAACAAGAAAGGCGCAGTGCATCACGGAGAGAGTTACTATTGAAATTTCGGGACAGCACTTTTCAGGATGAGTCGGACAACGTATTACTTCCCCCCATATACGTCCCGCGTATTGACCATGACGAGAAAATTTGAAAAATTAGAGCCAATAAAGAGGCTTACCGACAATCATTCATCTCACGCACTATTCAATTGGCTCTGAGCACTATAGGACTTAACATCTGAGGTCATCAGTCCCCTAGACTGAGAACTACTTAAACCGCACTAACCTAAGGACATCACACACATCCATGCCCGAGGCAGGATTCGAACCTGCGACCGTAGCAGCAGCGCGGTTCCGGGCTGAAGCGCCTAGAACCGCTCGTCCACAACGGCCGGCACACACTATTCGTGAGTGGAACCGAATTGGAGGGATTAGATAGTGGTACCAAAAGTAGAATCCGCCACACACCATTAGGTGACGTGCGGAGTATGCTGTAGATGCAGATCAAACACAATCCGTAATGATGCACTAGGACTGCTGCCGTCGGAGACGGGAATGCCGAGACAGAATGTCTCGTACTTAACTGTGAATTGCCTCTATATACACAGTGATAGGCTTGGTAACGCTTGGTGATGCTGCGGGAACCTAACACGGTAAAGAAAGTATATAAGTAGTTCAAAGACGGGTGGGGAATCAGTCAAGTGACGACACGGATCGCAAATGGGGAAATGTACTGACATAAGTGACTTTGACAACGGTGATATTATTATCACCCAGTGCCAGTGAACAAGTATCTCGAAAACGGCGTAGCTGGTACAATGTTCACGTGCTACTGCAGTGCGCATTTATGGGAAGTGGTAGAACGACAGTGAAATTGCCACTGGGCGATAAGTGGTTGGACGTCCACGATTCTTTACAGAACGTGGGATTTGGAGGCTTGCCTGCTCTGTAAAGCAGAATAAGTGGCGACGTGTGACATCTTTGCCGAAAGAGCACAATGCTGGTGCACGCATAAGTGTTTCGGGCACACCGTTCATCGTACATTGTTGAACATGGGGCTCTGCAGGAGAAAATCCCCACGTGTTCATAAGTTGATCCAACGACATTGTCAATTACGGTTGCAGTTGCCACGTGATTCTCGAGACTGGATCAATGGAAGTGTGTCTCCTCGTCGAATGAATCACGTTTTTGCTACACCAGGTCGCTGGTCGTCTCCACAGACGCCGTCATCCACGCGAACTGCGGTTAGAAATGTGTAACATGCCAAGGACACAGACTGGCGGATGCGGTATTACGCTTCTTTTTGTCATCAGTCTTCTGATTGGTTTGATGTGGCCCGCTACGAATTCCTCTCCTGTGCCAACCTCTTCATTTCAGAGTAGCACTTGCAACCTACGTCCTCAATTATTTGCTACACTACTGCCCATTAAAATTGCTACACCAAGAAGAAATGCAGATGATAAACGGGTATTCATTGGACAAATATATTATACTAGAACTGACATGTGATTACATTTTCACGCAATTTGGGTGCATAGATCATGAGAAATCAGTACCCAGAACAACCACCTCTGGCCGTAATAACGGCCTTGATACGCCTGGGCATTTAGTCAAACAGAGCTTGGATGGCGTGTACAGGTACAGCTGCCCATGCGACATCAACACGATACCACATTTCATCAAGAGTAGTGACTGGCGTATTGTGACGAGCCAGTTGCTCGGCCATCATTGACCAGACGTTTTCAATTGGGGAGAGATCTGGAGAATGTGCTGGCCAGGGCAGTAGTCGAACATTTTCTGTATCCAGAAAGGCCCGTAAAGGACCTGCAACATGCGGCTGTGCATTATCCTGCTGAAATGTAGGGTTCCGCAGGGATCAAATGAAGGGTAGAGCGACGGGTCGTAACACATCTGAAATCTAACGTCCACTGTTCAAAGTTCCGTCAATGCGAACAAGAGGTGACCGAAACGTGTAACCAATGGCACCACATACCATCACGCCGGGTGATACGCCAGTATGGCGATGACGAATACACGCTTCCAATGTGCGTTCACCGTGATGTCCCCAAACATGGATGCGACCATCATGATGCTGTAAACAGAACCTGGATTCATCCGAAAAAATAACGTTTTGCCATACTTGCACCCAGGTTCGTCGTTGAGTACACCATCGCAGGCACTCCTGTCAGTGATGCAGCGTCAAGGATAACCGCAGCCATGGTCTCCGAGCTGATAGTCCATGCTGCTGCAAACGTCGTCGAACTGTTGGTGCAGATGGTTGTTGTCTTGCAAATGTCCCCATCTGTTGACTCAGGGATCGAGACGTGGATGCACGAGGCGTTACAGCCGTGCTGATATAATGCCTGTCATATCGACTGCTAGTGTACGAGGCTGTTGGGATCCAGCACGGCGTTCCGTATTACCATCCTGAACCCACCGATTCCATATTCTGCTAACAGTTATTGGATCTCGACCAACGTGAGCAGCAATGTCGCGATACGATGAACCGCAATCGCGATAGGCTACAATCCGACCTTTATCAAAGTCGGAAACGTGATGGTACGCATTTCTCCTCCTTACACGAGGCATCACAACAACGTTTCACCAGGCAACGCCGGTCAACTGCTGTTTGTATATGAGAAATCGGTTGGAAACTTTCCTCAGGTCAGCACGTTTTAGGTGTCGCCACCGGCACCAACGTTGTGTGAATGCTCTGAAAAGCTAATCATTTACATATCACAGCATCTTCTTCCTGTCGGTGAAATTTAGCGTCTGTAGCACGTCATCTTCGTGGTGTAGCAATTTTAATGGACAATAGTGTAGATGTATTCCAACCTCTGTGTTGCTCTATAGTTTTTGCCGTCTACAGCTCCCCCTAGTGCCATGGAAGTCATTCCCTAATGTCTTTACAGATGTCCTATCATCCTGTCCCCTCTCTATGTTTATGTTTTCCACATATTCGTTTCCTATCCGATTCTGCGCAGAGCCTCCTCATTCCTTACCTTATCAGTCCACTTAATTTTCAACATTCGTCTGTAGCACCACGCGTCAGATGCTTGGATTCTCTTCAGTTCCAATTTTTCCACAGCCCTTGTTTCACTACCATACAATAGTGTGCTCCAGACGTACATTCAGGAAAATTTTTTCCTCAAATTAAGGCCTATGTTTTATAATAGTTGATCTCTTTTGGCCAGGAGTGCCCTTTTTACTAGTGCTAGTCTGCATTTTATGTCTTCCTTGCTCCGTCCCTCATTGGTTATTTTGCTGCCTATGTAGCAGAATTCTTCAACTTATTGCACTTGTCAGATCTTGCAGTCTTCGGAAATGCGTGGATGATATTTTTCCGAAAGTCAGATGATATGTCGCCAGTCTCATACTTTCTACACGCAAATGTGAATATTCGTTTTGTTGCCACTTACCTCAATGATTATGCTATGGGAGACAATCTGCTGCGCTGGCATGAGGCCTGTGGTATTAATCGAAGAACCACTGATGGCTGTGGACCACCTGTACCTCTTTCTGCTCGACTCTTCCCCGTCGGCGATGTTATCTTCCAGCAGGATAATTGTCCGTGTCACAAAGCCAGAACCGTGCTACAGTGGTTTGAGGAACATTATAGTGTACTCACATTGATAGTGTACTCACGTTGATAGTGTACTCACGTTTATGTCTTGGCCACGAAATCCGATTGATGTGAATTCAATGGAACCCGTTTGGGTCGCTATCAGGCGTCATCACCGCGTACACAAATCAGCTGCCCCCTATTTAAGGAAATTACATGACTAGTGAGTGAATATCTGGAGCGACATACCTCCCCAAACCTACCAACAAAGTGTCGAATCCATGATATGCAGAATCGCTGACGTAGCACCTTCCAAAGATGGACCAATAAGTTATTAAGCAGGTTCCCATAATGTTTTGGTTCCTCAGTGTATGTGTCAGTTATCCCTAGAGTTCCTCCCATACAATTTGAATGAGCCACACCTTTGTACCTCACCATACATTCACAACTACCACTATAACCTTGAGGTCATTGTCAACTGCTATCCCGACATTAACACGCCTACACATTTTTGTGGTTAAACGATACGTAGTGGTGAACAGTAACGTCGATTCGTCAGCTCAACACTACATAGTCAATGTCCACCAACCACGTGAGCCCACATCAGTTCGTGTTACGTGGCTGATTCGCCAAGCAAAACTATCATGTGGATGCTGCTACGGTCGTATAAAATGCCCACACAATTCGAATATGTAACGAAAAAAAAATCTCTGAGAAAGACGACCTATTTCTACCGAAAGCATAAGGGTGGATTAAGGTATGTATGAAATTATTCCAATCCATCTGTGGTATGAATCAGCAAACCAGTGTTTACTAGTATTAGTTGAAAACAGTCTTAGTTACAATTTTAGTTTTTTTTCTTTATCAACTACGCGTTTCATCTTATTTTGGCATCTTCAGGCTGATCTACATAGAAAACAGAGAACAAATACATCTATTTAAGGATCGTGATCGCGTTTTGCAGATTTGAATAATCTAAAAGCACGTTTAAACAGATCAGATGCTGAAAGAGGAAATACCTTAATTTGGTATTTCTTAGGACGATCCATTAGACAGTGTAGCTAAAGGGCATCGTCGAGTACATCAGGCCAACATCGCCATCGTTAACCTCAGTAAATACTAGAAATATATAAAATAGTAAAAACGGATAAGAGAATTCACCAAAAGTCCTGGTTTCGAGTCCCGATCCAACACACAGCTTTAATCTTCCAGAAAGTTTCACAGCACATGCTATTTATAGTAATAATACTTTTGAGTTCGACCACTAAACCTCAGATACTAGGCAAGTATTCTGAACGGACAAGTGTATTTCGATTACATATGTAACTGAAGCACATATGTAACTGAAGCACAAGCCCAGGTTGCCTTCGATGACGAATGTATTTGTCTACTTCTCAGAATTCGAATAACTACGTGGAAGTGCCTGCAAGTGTCCGAGATTATCGTAGCTAATACCCGTCCGTGTGCGTCGTCGGAACAAGTAGCTTTGAGCCAACACATGCCGCACGGCTGCGTCACCCGAGCGCACCACCTAACGAGCGACTTCAGACAAGCCAGTCAGTCGCCCGAGCCGAAAGCAGTCGCTTGTCTGTTGCATCCCGCCAGCAACAGTCGCATCGCTACGAGACAACTGCGAGGTAAGACACTCTATTTCTAGCTTTCTTCATTCTTTGTTATATCCACGTTTTTGCAGCCTATTCTTGTGGTGTTTACACCGTAGTCAGTAAATTAAGTTTTAGCCTTTGGAGGAACCGAGCCAACCGTTGCTATACAAGTTACTACTAGACATTAATATGTTTGAGAACCATTTGATGTGTTATGGTAATTTACGATAATAGGGAACCGTGCTTCTGTTGAGTTTGCCTCCTATAACTCACCTACGTTTCCAATAATTTATTGCCGGCCGCGGTGGTCTGGCGGTTCCAGGCGCTCACTCCGGAGCCGCGCGACTGCTACGGTCGCAGGTTCGAATCCTGCCTCGGGCATGGATGTGTGTGTTGTCCTTAGGTTAGTTAGGTTTAAGTAGTTCTAAGTTCTAGGGGACTGATGACCAGAGATGTTAAGTCCCATAGTGCTCAGAGCCAATAATTTATTCGCGGTTGTTAATAGAATGTGGCCCCAAAACAAAGTACGTATAAACACGTCCCTGAATGTATTATGTAAAAGTATTATGTCTCTTTCATGCTAATTTTTTACCATTTTTAGATTATGTTCGTCTTAAGACACTAAAAAAATTAATATTCATAAGTAACCTCATTTTTAAACGAAGCTGGTGGCTTTTGGGATTTTCTAAACAAGCATCATTTCCCACAATATAAATAAAAATAAAATGTTACCATTGCAATTAATCACAAGATATCTAAGCACATGGAACGTCGTCATATATTCTCTCAGCACTTCACGCTTAGAGGTAAGTTGTGGTATTGCTGTAAGGGTTGAAGAAAAAGGGGTTTCCATGCAACATAAACTGCTTGCAGTTTTCATTTCAAATTTCGAAAATTCGTTATCTCTTTTTTTTAGCAATTTTGCTCATAAAAGTTAATTATATTCTATAGTTTGGAGACCGATAGAATCAGAAACATTCAAAAAACTCACTTAAACAAATTATTTGTTGGATGGTGATGCCAACGTAGAGATATTGCCGAACCATTCAGGCAGCTCATTCAAGATTCAAGGTTCACTGTGACTACGGGTGTGGATCAAAAGCGCTGATTTTGTTTCCTGCGATGTCCTGTGTTTCAGCATGAAGTAGTCATTGCGTGCCACCGATCTCACTGGTACAGACATCTCTGCGGGATAATGAACAAAGACGTAGAATACAGTAAATAGTTACCGACATGATAATTCCTTTTGTTTAACCCTTTTAGACCTGAATTTCTTCTGGAAGAAAAATTTTTTATGTGGTAATGCTCTTAGGTGACTTTTTATGATTTTAGATGTAAGAGGTATACAAAAAATATGTACCCGTTTTCAAAACGTACATTGTAGACTTGGCTTCATTTTATGGAGTAAAAGAATTAATTACGAAATATTCTCCATTCTAATAAAAATAGTAAAATGATCATTCAATAATTACCATACAAAATAACAATAACCATATCCAATTATATAGTGGAATATAGCGAAACAACCACATCTGTGCATTATGGTGGTCACGAGCTGCTGCGCACTCATACATTGACTTGCTGACATTTTCATAGTGATGCCCAATAGGCGGCAGCACTTGTGCATGATGAAAACCTGAATATTCACAGATATATACCTCAGGTTTCCATTGGGGAAAAAATAATTCCGTTGTAGGTAAGACACAGTAAAAGTTAATGTACACAGTTGTAGCCAGACCGACTGAAAGAATCAAATTTAGTTTCGTGCTAGAATAGTTATGGATAGCTGTATCTGGTCGATACATAAAAGCCACTGTAAAAGAAACGTTTTGTTTCAGGTGAGAAACAAAGTGACGTTTTGTGTTGACAGTGGGTTTCGGGGCTGACTTCATTTACACACTGGAGTAATGAAGTGGCAAATGTCTACCGAAACACCGAACAAAACGCGACTGCTATCTCTTAGAGGAGACATCTGGTACCATATTCTGCACGATGCAAAGACCATTCCACAGTGATGCGAAGAAAAGCAGCTGTGTTGAACTCGCGTGTATAAAGCCTTGAGCTAAATCTCATTCCAATATACTACCGCGTCATATTCTTGACAGTGTTATTCGCCAGAAAGGCGCTTTTCTTCGCAGCACGGTGCGAAGGTCTCTGCATCGTGCAAAGTATCATACCGGGTGTCTATCCCAAGAGACAGCAGTCGCGTTTTCTTCGATGTTTCAGCAGACAACTCCTATTTCATTTCTTCAGTGTGTAAATGAAGTCAGCCATGACACCCATTGTAATCAGAAAACGACAGTTAGTTTCTCTTTACGAACAAAATGTTTTATTCAAAGTGATATTTTATGAACCGACTAGACAGACTGACCAAAATTAGTGTATCTGGATGTTAAATTTAAATTACAGATATTGTCATACCAGTTAATATATACTGTGTGTCTACTATAACTACGCAGTAATGCCGCACTGTCCGTGCTGTAGCACTGGCGATTCCTGCCGTTTCGTTTTCACTGCTGGTACAAATCATTAAACTGAATATCACCGTATAACAATTCGCGTCCGTTCAGCCGAAAGCCGTATAAAATTTCAAATAAAAAATTTTTGTTTATAAAGTGCAACAAATGGAGGTTTTCTGTTAATTCCGGGCGTCGCATGAAACATTTGGTGACTAGTATTTCCTCGAATTCTATCCATCTACTTATTGAAAATACGGAATTAACGATACCTACCTCAGAGAAACAGAAACTCTACATAATATCTCTTTGAAGAGACCCTCAGGATACACTATATGATCAAAAGTATCCGGACACCCTTATATAATGCAGGATTCACAAGACATCACGCGAGGCGGAGCTGCCGTGATAAAAGGAGGCTGCGAGAGTTGTGTTGTTGTTAGGGAAGCTGTAACAGCAGAATGGGTCAGTCAGAAGAAGCCAGCGAAGTCGGACATGGATTAGCTGTTCAATGTTAGAGTAAGAAAAACACCAAAACACTTGGTTGGTTGGTTGATTTGGCGGGGAAGGGGCCAAACAGCGACGTCATTGGTCCCATCGGATTGGGGAGGACTGGGGAAAGAAGTTAGCTGTGCCCAGTCAGAGAAAACATCCCGCCATTTCTCTGATGCAATTTAGGGAAATCACGGAAAACCTAAATCAGAATGGCCGGACGCAAGAGTCCAGTCTGCTAGCCACTGAGCCACCTCGATCCAGGGACACTTCAACCTTCCTAATGTAGCTAGGTTTGAAAGGCAGCGAAACTGACCGTTTCGTCGCCTTTCACGTTATCGATATTTGAGATGCAAATTATAGTGATATGTACATAGAATCAATTTGATTTTAAAATAGCGTATTCCGTTTTTTTCTATTAAAGTTCATGCTAAAGTGATGGCCAATACGTGAAATATTTGTAGGGGTTTTGTTTCTTGAGAATTAGGTTTAGCAGGACTGGCGATTTCACAGACCGACAGCAGATTAAATGGGGCCGAAGGGCACCATTAACTTAACGCAGGTTGTAAGAGGTGACGCCGGCGCCAGGTCGGACAACGTTCCCCGAAGGTGCTAAGTGTACAGCAGGTGACGCCCGGGCGACCGGACGACCGCCGACGAGTCGTTGTAGTTGTACATGAGATGACTGCCGCTCCCACGTTCGTAAAGCGTTTTTCTGCGGCGAGGGCGTTGTAAAGTACAGTAAGGGTTCCAGAATGTGGGCAGCACTGAGCCCTACGCGGAGAATGCAGAGTAGATGGCACCAGTCTGCCGACGGCAGAGCAATGTACCGGTGCACACTATACAGTCTCTGTGAAAACTACAGATATTTGTGGCTCTATGCTCTCGGCAGAACAAGGGAGGCGAGGTGATACGATTCTATAAGTGTGAGACTGCAACTTTCTCATTCCAAAAGTACCTGTATCTGGCCCCTCATATGTACAAGGTAGCTAGGAATCTTAGGAGGGTCGTAGGAAACAAAATGTTGTAACACAATAACGCACTCCTTTGAGGCATCGTCAGAGCAGAGCCAAAAAAAATTCCTTTCTTTAGCTGTAGGCATCCGGGCGTGAAAGTGCGGGGCTTTCGTTGGTCAGTCTGTTCTGACGTAGCAGTTTTGGGAAATTATTGGGATGCGGGAGGGCACACCATGTGAATTGACGCTTGTCGTGCGATGGCTGCACGTGAGAAGCAAGGATTGGATCTTGACGAAAGGGCAAATGTTACGAGGGAAGACAGGAGGAGCTCATGTGACATTTCTTCGTTCACTGCTTGTGAGAGATTCAGTTTGAGTACTGCTTGCAGATTTCGGTGTGAGTAGTCATTCCGCTTTGCAGCTCCAACTGGAGCATGATGTAAAGTTTGTGACAGGTAACTTTTCAGGATTCACAGGCATCAGTCGTGACAGTGGCAGCTGACTGCACCACTGGTGAGCAACACAACCACACTGTGAAAAAAAGGTGAGATTTGCAATTGGGTTCGGCATGTATAGGTCGGGTTATACTTCAGTGCAACTACTGCACTCGTTTCGTGTGAGAATTTATAATAAACACAAATTTAAATTACAGTGTGACTATTCCACCACACTCTCGAAGTCTATAGGGCCATAATGAAGCGTTAATAAAAAATCCTTGCTTAACAAATGATAGTTAACAGTCTTTATTAGGCATCTGCATACTGATACAGATTAATTACCTAAAGGGGTTGGTGGTCGGTTGGTGCTGAGATTGTGAAGTGGAAATGTGAAGGAACAACTACACCTAATCCGAGACCAGGCACACTTCATTTACTGATGGACAGGGACAACTGGGAAGATAGAAAATCGCATGAATCAGTGGAAGGATTCATTAGTGATTTTCAAAGATCTATCAGAAGTCAAGTAGCACAAAGACTGTGGTTAAGGAGTTAAAACGAATGACGTACAGTGGTGGAGCAACTCCTAATAAAACTATACATTTCTGTACCGAATGTTAAGCGATGCTTGAGGTGGTGGAAAAAATTGACGCAACTGGACTTTGGGTAGTTGGAAACAAGTGATGAACCTCGCTATATCGCACGGTAGTCCGATGGGATGGTTTGGACTTGGCGAACGCCTGGAGAACTTTACTGCCATAGTGTGTAGTACTGACAGTGAGGTATGGAAGAGGTGATGTTAGTGTGTGGGTATCTTTTTCACGGCTGGGTTGTGGTTCCCATAGTACGCTTAAGAAAAGTCTGAATATCGTAAGATATGAACACATTTTACAGGATTGTATACTGCTTGCATTAGAGAAACAGTTCGGACACGACGACTTTTTTCATCAGCATGACAATGTAGCGTGTCATAATGCAGTATCTGTGAGACAGTGATTTGGGGACAGTAACATTCGTCACAGAAAATGGCCAGCCTAGAGTCCCGACCTTAACGCACTGGAATAGGTTTGAGGTGGTGATGATGAGATGTTCGATTTGTGACGCGCTGAACTGCGCAGTGCCGGCCGTGTGGCCGAACGGTTCTAGGCGCTACACTCTGGAACCGCGCGACCGCTACGGTCGCAGGTTCGAATCCTGCCTCGGACATGGATGTGTGTGATGTCCTTAGGTTAGTTAGATTTAAGTAGTTCTAGGGGACTGATGACCTCAGAAGTTAAGTCCCATAGTGCTCAGAGCCATTTAAACCACTTTTGAACTGCGCAGTCTCAGCGCCCGTCCAAAGTCGCAATTTGTACGCAGTCCAATTTCTACATAATACAATTAGCCACTGTCACGAATGATGATGAGGATGATATGATGAGGACAACACGAACACTCAGTCCCCGGGCAGAGAACAACTTTGAGGTGAGTTAGATCGTCGACTTCATTCCAGATCTCAGCGTCTAACATCATTATCTATAGCGAAAGGTCACTCCCATTATGAACGTCCGATAATTGGTTTCCAGCCGGCCTTTGTGGCCGAGCGGATCTAGGCGCTTCAGTCTGGAACCGCGTGACCGCTACGGTCGCAGGTTCGAATCCTGCCTTGGGCATGGATGTGTGTGATGTCCTTAGGTTAGTTAGGTTTAAGTAGTTCTAAGTTCTAGGGGACTGATGACCTCAGATATTAAGTCCCATTGTGCTCAGAGCCATTTTTTCTTCTGCCCTTCCATGCATTCGAATGCGTCGCCTCAACTGACAAAAGTGGTAACAATGCTGTGCCTGAAGACTTTCACGTACGTAGTGTAAGAAAGAGAACATGGATGGAAAAGAATGAAATATCAGTCGAATGTATGTATCTGATGACTACTCAGATCTCTCGGACAATCCATTGAATCTGGATTATTACGTTCTAGCATCGTTGCTAGTATTTTTTACTGTGTAAATATTTCAAATGCACTTAGGTCGCTATCGAAATTCGTATCCGTCTCTATTATCTGTTAAGTTAATTAAAGGATTTTAAAATTCTCCGGTATTTGTATAATTATTTTTGCTATAATATTTTCCCAAGGATGTTACAGAGGTCGCTGCCCTTTTAATTACATTTTCTAGCCTACTTTATTAGTGTTTCATTATTGAACAGCAAAAGGTCAATAATCCGGAATAGTGACAAAGAGTTAACGCTTCACATTGTGGATCCCCATCAAACGGCCTGTGTAGAAACAGACGAGCAATTGAGTTCGTAATAGCTTCTATTCGGTGGTTCTCTCGCCTTGGCTTATGTTATAGCTGTACGTAGATGTAATTAGTTGAGTAACTAACAGTCCACGAACTCAGACATTCACTGTGACATTCCTCAGTAATCCCAACGACGTTTTTCTGTCACTTATGGCTCCATTCACATCAAGCAATGATTTGTAAATACCATGTCACATCGGGGTCGGAGGTCCTCCAATAGCTAGCTGTTTTAGTTCGTTGATAGGCTGCCGGAAGATAAAGGCATATCATCTCCAATATGATGATGATGGGGTCCCATACTCCGAGGAGTGTAGGGAACGATGCGGGAGACACGCACCGCCGACTAGGCAAGGTCGTAGCGGAGGTGGTTTGCCATTGCCTTCCTCCGACAGTAATGTGGATGAATGATGATGATATAGACAACACAACAAGACCCAGTCATCTCGAGACATGTAAAATCCCTGATCCCGCCGGAAATCGAACCCGGGACCCCGTGCACGGGAAGCTAGACCGCTACCTCAAGACCACGAGCTGCGGACATCTCCAATATAAGACTATGTATAATATTCAGTCCAATCTTCAGGCACCGTGATAGCTTTGGAAATGGCCTTTCATCTGACTGTCAGGAACAAAGTTTAGAATGCAAATAACTTTCGCATCTAGTCGCAGCCACCAGACACTTGAGACTATCCAATTCATAGGCTGGGCTGTCAGGATTCCGTCGCAACTAGCGCGCCAACTGCGTTGATCTAGACGTTTGTCTTTATTGCGTTTCAAATTCTGCAAACCAGGGACTCAGATGCGTCCAAGCTAAAATACTATAGGCACAATCTTTTTTAAAAAACTATTACATTTTCTTTGAAACTGAAACACTCACCAACACGAAACATGTGTCTATAACTGGAACATCTACACTGATACACCGCAAGCCAGTGTACGGCGCGTGGGAGAGAGTACCCTGAGCCATGACTAGTCATTTCCTTTCCGTTCCGCTCGCAAACTAAGTGAGGGAAAAACGACTGGCTACACTCCTCCATATGAGCAATAATTTCTAGTACCTACCCGCGTCCGGCCATCTTGATTTAGGTTTTCCTTGATTTCCATAAATCGCTTCAGAAAGATGTAGGGATGGTTCCATTGAAAGGGCACGGCCGATTTCCTTCCCCAACCGTCCTTCACCCAAAGGGAACAATGACCTCGCTGTTTTGTCCCCTCCCCGAAATCAACAAACCAACCATAAATAATTTAAAAATATCTACGCTATTCAGTGACAAATGATTAGTGATGTTCTCTCTGCACAATTACCTTAGAAAGAAATCTGATTATATAGCTTATGTGTGGTCAGATATTTGTAGATAACTTGATTGGTAAGTCCGTTACCAAGAAGTATCGACACATGGATCTCATGAATAAAAAGATAGAAGGTAAACCTTCCCTCAATTAATCTATTAGCTTCGCCATTATGTCCCACCAAGTGTACTGGGAGTTTCATTTCTTTTGTCAGGCTGCATTATTTCAGCTGTAAAGTACCGTGTTCAGTGCTCTTTATTTATAGACAAATTTTCCATTCTTGAGGTGTAGAAAATTATCTGCAACCAGTCACAATAAAAGGTTATCTATTTTCACACGACCGGTTTCGGAATTGCGCCCATCTTCAGGTGTTTATACGTTCATGTAAATGTTTGTCCTTTTGAAGATCACTGTATAAATACAAAAAAATTATTTGCTGGTGACTATACAGATACATGTGGGACAATTGTAAGTGGTAAGGCAGCATTTGACGAAAATATATCTGTACTTACATGAAGATGAAGCATCATTATTACAGTTATGCTGTGGTGATAGTTTTGCAACTTAGTTACACACTTATGGTCATTTTCACGTCCATATTTCAGTTTTACCAAGTATGGCTTCATATTACACTATTATGATGTACACTCGTGAAATACACTATGTTTACATACAAACATGTGGGCTGTGGTCAAAGAACTTAGATGTAGCAGATGTAAAGATGTTGCTCATACAGAAACTTGTAGGTTATTGTCAAAGATCTTAGCCACAGTAGGTGCAAGGGTGTTGCATAAATAGAAATTTAAAAGCTATTATAGACTGCGACATTTCTTGATACACAAAAATGTGGGAAAAAAAGAAAAAAAATCATAATTTATACAGTGATCTCCAAAAGGACAAACATGTACAAGAATGTATAAAGACCTGAAGATGGGCGCAAACCCGAAACCGGTCATGTGAAAATAAATAACCCTTTATTGTGACTGGTAGCAGATAATTTTCTACACCTCATAAAGGAACAGTCACGTAGTTCGACAGCATCCACTATGGATAAAATTCATTTTCCATTTTTAGTTTAAGCTCTAGTGTTGATGTTAGTACACGCAAACTGTATGCGACTAGTATTAGGCTGGAAGAACGGCCGTAAATTTGCAGGTTTTTGACAGAAAGATATAAATGTGATCATGAATAAAAACACACACGACACTGGTGTAATATTCTATAAAACAGTAGCAATCAATCGCGTTTCTGCACTAACTCTCAAGGACCGTCGTCTGCGCATATGGTGGCGACGTGGGAGAGGTCCAATTCTTCCAATGTTTTTGAGAAGCGCAGTGGTGTTCCTTTCGGTGCCACAATATGGCGAGGCATCGGATATGACTATGGGACATGGACATCCTGCGTCCTCTGGGTTTACCTCTCACGCAACACTATCTTAGTGCCATTGGTCAATAGGGAAATGCTTATCTACACATGGCACGTGTCTCTATGAATTATACGCCTTATGCCATGGTATTTCCGTGGTTATGAAGATAGAATATGTGTGCGATCAGCTCAGATGGCGACTGCGTTGTATATCAACTGCGTCTCAGTGCCCGTATGCAGTATATCACGGAACAGTTACAACACCTATGGGTCAACATGCGTCAAGAGCCGATACAACAGCCTTATGACACTTCCCAACAGAATCAGTACGTGCATTCACGGCCAGAGGGAGTGCAACGTCATACAGAAATTAGGCTCATACTGCCTAGTCCTTTGTAAATTTGATTCGATTCAGTAATCATCGAAGTAACATGACATACTCTCTCAATCCGTCAAGTTTTAATTCGTTTCCTCTTCCTCTTCTGAGTGCTAAACTATTTTTGTCAAGAAATATTTTTCTAAGAAAGTCACATGAGTACTAAAATTGCTCAGTTTCCACTATTAAAAATTTGAGAATGACTTCCTTAAATATCCGGTGAGGTACTATAACGTCTTATAATGGATTCTGTCATGACCTGGTGCCATGTCACATACTGTAAACAATGCAGGATCCAAGCTCCTCAAAGACAAGGACAGTTGTAAACACCGTTGGTGGAACTGCACCCCCAATGTTACTTCTTCAAAATCACTTGGTAGCTTCGGAAATCCGAACATTGGTGACAGTAAATTGAGCGAAATGTTCCATCATAGTCTGCGCGATACCTCTCTTTATGCTGCGGAAGGCTTCCACAGTCTGTCTGAACGAATGTTTCTGACAACGGAATCTGCAGGTTGCCGGTTACAAGGACATACTAAAGTCGCTAAATGATGAGAAACCCGGCAATTCGTCTGAGATAACGCTCACTGCGCACCGAGCGTTATGTTCAAGACGGGTAACATACATATGAGTTAAGGTGATCACCTAACACGACTGGTAAAACGGTGCACACTGTTGTGGGACGCATAGAGGGACGGATCTAGAGCCTTTGAGTATGACGACGCTGTGTCAGCTATTTGAACCAGACCATGGCAAATTAATTGTGATTCACATCTGCTGTAAGTTTCGAAATAATAATAGCCATTTCCCTGTTAAACAAAATCAATATACAGGTGGTTCCATGACACATATTTTCCATAAGTACAAGGTTCTCTAAATAGGTCAATTTTGTAGGTACTGTGTGTATTTTCAATGTGTCGAATCAGAATATTGATCGCACATCTATTTTCAGAAATATTCTCGATGCTAGTGTCATGTGAATCAACCGACATGCTTCCAGTAAGGTCAGAAACACGTGCTCAGTGCATTGTACTTGACGTAAGTAGTTCCCTCGTACCCAAAATGACTTCAGGGAGGGAATGGGCGGAAGTGCACGAGTACGAAATTAATGTAACTGGCGCAGATTTGGTTGCGTCTGGGCGGATATGACAGTGACTCAAGAAGCGACAGACACATACGTCAGCAGAGCAGACCAGCTAATCGTCAACTTAACCAAACTAGCCTCAGTTGGTCAGTTCGCTCGCGGAGGGCAGGTCGCATTCGTGGAAAGCTACTTGGGTGTTCCTACTTTGCCGCGACACTTTGCTGAGTAGAACTACTACCGGGTAAGTCATTTTATTCTCTAATATCTTAAGAGTGTTTGTTATACTGATATATTGCGTTTTCGTGATATATTATTGTGGTATTTTTTGCTTTTAAGCAATGGTCAGTAATCGAATTTTTCTTCATGGATGTTTTGCAAAATCAGCTATTAGCATAAGAGTCTATGCATTACATTAACATCTGCATCTATACTACACCAATCATCTTTTGGCGCGCGTCAGTGTGGACTTCGTGTGCCTCTGACACTTTCTTCCTTTCCTTTTCCAGTCCCGAATAGACCGCGGGATGACTGGCTATCAGTAAGTCTTCGTTTGAGCTCGAATGTCTCTAAGCTTACTTTCGTGGTCTTTTCGTGAGACATACACATCTAAGAGAAAGCGGTATGTGATATGTTGGTTGAGTCTTCTAGGAATTTAAGCAGTGAACCACATGATGACGCACAACGCCTCTTCTGTTGCGTTTGCAGTTGGACGAGAATTTCCGCGATGCTTTCGCGACTGCTGAACGAACCCGCGACGAAATGCGCTGCTCATACCGATTTATCGATCGAAAGACTGTTCCGTGAGCTACCACCATCGTGGTTGAACTACAGTTCATGAGGATTCTTGAATGAGTCGTAATCTGACATCTGCCTTTCCTGCGATTAGTTTTATGCGCTCTCACGATTTTAAATCGCTCCATACGCACGCACCCGGTTGTTTAATACATGTTACTGTTTGTAGTGAATGGTCGGTATTCGTTTAGTGAAATAATTAACAAGCATTGCCGCAAATTTTTGCACAAAATGTCACATTTGTATCTGTTGAGAATCAACTGCCTGTCCCTGCCGCAAGCGTTTACAAATACATCCATACTCTGTAAACCACTGTGAAGTGCAATGCAGAGGGTAAATTCCACTGAACCAGTAATGAGGGCTTTTTCCCGTCCCATTGACGTATGGAGCGCGGGATGACTCATTGTCTGAATGCCCCTGTGCGTGCTGCATTCAGTCACATCTTGTCCTGTAGTCATTCCAAGAGTCACCATTCAAAGTTCATTCCTGAATCTTTGTAAGCAGGATTTCGAGGGATATTTTACGTCTGTCTTTAAGAGTCTGACACTACAGTTCTTTCAACACCTCTGTGACACTCTCCCGCAGGTGAGACAAATTGGAGACCATTCGTTTTGCCCTTCTCTGTATACGCCCAATATCCCCTGTCAGTCCTATTTAGTACGGGTCCCAAACAGTTCACCAACATATCAGGATGTTTCATACGAGTGACTTGTAAGGAATCTCCTTTGTAGACTTACTGCATTTCCCTAGTATTCTGCCAATGAATCAAAGTCTGATACCTGCTATACCTATGACTGAGCCTATCTGATCGTACCATTTTATGATCCTATAAAGTGATACACCCAGTTATTTGTATACATTTACCCATTCCATTTTTGACTCGCTGATGTTATAGTCATAAGATAAAACGTTTTATTTGTTTTCTGAAATGCTCAGTTCGACGTTTCTGAACATTTCATACAAGTTGCCAATCTGTGCACCACTTTGAAATCTTATAAAGATCTGACTAATATTTACGATACTTCTTTCACACCGTGCTTCTCCTTGTACATCGTACTCCGCAAGCCACCCAATGGTGTGGCGGAGGGTATTTCTGTTACCATTTACTGATCCCCCATCCCTGCTCCAATCCTGATGGCTCTTGGGAAGAGTGATGGTCGGTAAGCCTCTGTATTGGCTCTCATTTCCCGAATTTTCTCGTCGTAGCCATTTGTGAAATGTATGTGGGAGGAAGTGATATGTTGTCCGACTCTTCCCGGAAAGTGCTTTCTCGAAACTTCAATAGTAAACCTCCCCTCATTGCACAACACATGTGATTGGAGTTCGTTGAGTATCTCGGTAACGCTCTCGCGCCAACTAAACGGTTGCGTGACGAAATTCGCCGCTCTTCTTTGGATCTTCTCTATTTCTTCTATCAGTTATACCTGGTAAGTATTTCGTGTTGATGACTCGGTCGAAAATCGCCTTACGAACCATATGCTTCGTGGATGAGTTACATGTTCTTAAGATTCTTCCTATGAATCTCAGTCTGTATCTGCTTTTCCTACTTTTTGTTTTATGTTGTCATTCTACTTAAGGTCGTTGTGAATAGTTACTCCCAGATATATTATGGTAGACAATGTTTCCTCATCAATAGTACGATTGTACACTAGTGGCTTTTCTTTCCTCTGTATGGGCAATATGTTAAATTAATTTGTGTTCAGAGTCAACTGTCAGTCCATGCACCATTCATCAATCTTCTGCGTGTCGTTCTGTAAGTCTATACTGTCCTCTGACGTTCCTACTTTCTTATAGATACAGTCTTGAACAGCATCCGACGCTTTCTACTAGAACATTCATAGACATTTTAAACACTAACGGCCCTATCACACTTCCCTGGTGTACTCCGAAAATTACCTTTACACTGATTTTGTTCCCTCAAGAGAGAATTTTTGAGTTCTATCTGCCAGAAAGTCTTAAACCCAGTGAACAATGTGGCCCGATACTCGATAAGCTCTTTTTTTTTTTTTTAATAAGCAGCAATGTGGAACGGTGACAAATACCTTCCTAAAGTTAAGGAACACGGCATCAACCCGAGCGCCGTTGTGTACAGCGCTACGGATCTCATGGAGGAACAGAGCGCGCAGAGTTTCGCAAGATCTCTGTTTGCGAAATCCATGTTGATTTTCATGGGGGAGATTTTCATTCTCCTAAAATGTCGTAATTCTTGAGCATGAAACATGACCCAGAATTCTACAACAGATTGACGTCAACTATAATGTCTACAATTGTGTGCAACCATCCGGCGGTCCTCTTGAAAATGGAAATGACCTGCGCTTTTATCCAGTCGTCAGACATTCGTTGCTCCAGCGATCTACGATAATCTGCTGCTTCTAAGGGAACAGGTTCATTTGCATAATATTTGTAGAATCTTATAGGTATCTCTTCTGGTCTTGATGCCTTTCCACTACTAAAAGTTTGTGGTTGTTTTTCTATTCCACGATCGGTTATCTCAATATCTGCCATTTAGACTTTCGAATTATGTTTGAAAGGAGGAAATGTGTTGCGATCTTCCTCAGTGAAACAATTTCGGAAGGGCAAATGCAGTTCAAATGGTTCAAATGGCTCTGAGGACTATGGGACTTAACATCTGAGGTCATCAGCCCCCTAGAACTCAGAACTACTTAAACCTAACTAACCCAAGGACATCACACACATCCATGCCCGATGCAGGATTCGAACCTGCGACCGTAGCGGTCGCGCGGTTCCAGACTGAAGCGCCTTTAACCGCTTAGCCACACCGGCCGGCGCAAATGCAGTATTCCGGCATTTTCTTTACCATCCGTTTCGGTGACAGAATAGTCTCTGAGTGAATAAATAGACGATTTCGAACCACTTACCGATTTAACGTATGACTAACTCGTCTTAGGGTTTTTATTTTCAAAGTCAATGAACGCTTTAACATATGACTAAATCATCTTAGGGTTTTTACTTTCAAAGTAAATGAATGCTTCTCTCATTTCTCTCATTACTCTCATTTTCACTTTGTTTAGCTTTTGTTTGTCAACTAGGTTTTGACTTCTCTTGTATCTGAAATGAAGGTTTCTTTGTTTATGGAGCCGTTTTCTAAGGCGGCTACTAAACCGTAGTGGATCTTCCCCATCCCTGAAGACTTTGCTCAGTACATACTTGTCTATGGCATATTGAACAATGCTTTCGAATTTCTTCATATGTAGTCAACATCTTCGTCCTCACCACAGAATATTTGGTGCTAACAACTTAAATATTCTGCAGTTTATACAGAGTGCGGCGCGGGAACTTCCTCATTTGAAACGCGCGGCACACAACGGCTGTTGCTCATTGTTGCGTGGGTTTCAGTGCAATCAAAAGTGCGAGATTTATACATTTTTAAAGTTTAGTTTAGAAGCGACGATGCAATGGTGAAGAGAGGAGCGCGCTTTCGCCTTTCAGCCATCGGAACTGAGCGTGCAATCAGGAAACAGTCCAACATCGCGCCAGCAGGTCGTGTTCTTGATGGGAAATCAATTGTTATGTGGGTAGACACATTTATGGATAATGGAAGTTTGCAGAAAAAGAAATTAGGACCTTCGAGAAGCACCAGAACGCCTGAAAACATCGAGAGGGGAAGGATGTTTATTTTGAATTCCCCCAAGCGATCTACACGCACACATGCAGTTGCCCTTACAATTTCTGAACACACCGTGAGACGAGTTCTTCATGAAGAGTTGAAATTTCATCCGAATAAACTGTCAGAGTTGTACACACATTACCCACGCGATTTTGTTTCACGAAAAAATGTGTGTGATTTCTTGATCGATGAGTTGCATCATGACGCCTTAGTGTTCTTTAACGACGAGACACATTTTAGTTGTTTGGCTGCGTGAATAAAGAAAATATATGGTATCAGAGTGGCACGAACCGCCGAGAACTTCATGGGCAGCCCCTTCATACAAAACATGTGACTGTTTGGTGTGCACTATCTAAAGTTGGCATGGTTTTTCGAAGAAAACGATAAGCCAGTGACTGTCATTTCTGAGCGTTATGTTCAGATGACTGAACAGTTTTGTCTTCCAGAACTTGAAAACATGGATGAGGGTGATGTCTGGTTCCAACAAGATGGCGCTACAGCTAACACGGTACGAACATCGATGACCATGTTGCGCGAACACTTCCTCGATCGTCTCATCTCTTTTAGGGGCCATCTCCAGTTGTAAGGTTACGGTTAGGTGGTTTCTTATTCTATGACTGAACACAATTGTGTAAGTTGTAATGACATTGTTTAATATTGCAATCTTGTCACGGAAATACACGCTTTTACACGGCTTACAATGTGACAATGTTAAGACAGTTGTCAAAATGACGCATCTCATCCTCTGAAAGTGAACTAATCCTAAACGCAACACTCTTAAATTTTAAATCTCAGAAAGTTAAATAATTCTAAACACAACAATATTAAATTTTAAGTAGAAGTTTCTTTACAAAGTTATTCTTATGATTACGTTATGATGTTGGCCAGTACTACGATAAATCATCCGATTCTGGTCCAATGTTCGATACTATTTTTAGGATGACACTCAAGTCTACGAAGGATGGTTAGTTCTGTGACAAGTTGATCAAAAGATTACCCAAGGTCGCTAGAGTTTACAGTGGATGCAAGCTGGTGAACCAACAACCTTGCGCTTGTGCACGTGGTATTTATCTTAGCTGCAATGAGCTGTCGTCTGCCTGGCTGCTTTCGCCCTCGAAATTCCTATAAAACTAATTAAACCTTTGCTGAATTTTACAGCAGAAAATCTCCCTACCTTTCTCGATGTGCAAGAAAACATGAACTCATCCTTTGTCTCAGGCTGTGGACATATACACGGGCATGGCTGGAGCATCGTGCATATTACAATGCCCTCTCAGTTCTCGGAAGAACAATTAACTAACTGGCTGGTTCGTTTCTCCAGACTTGGAGCTCAATGACAATACAGCTAATTTCTAGCTGGATGTCAGCCGCTGTGAACGCAGTGTCCACACAAATTTCCCCTCTGCGTCGTACAGAGCGTTACATATCCCGTTCTGCATTAGTCGCCAGTTCAGAGACGAGTCCCTGAAAATTTATGCCTTGTCTTTCTCATAGCCGAACTGTCTCCCCACCTGGGTTCTTTCGTTCTCCAAGTCACGACTTGTCGAGGAATCTGCAGCCCACACGGTCGCAGAACCGTCTCAGCCTCTGATTCAGACCCTCCACTCGGCTCTGTACCAAAGATCCGCAGTCAGTCCTGTCGACGATGCTGCAGATGGTGAGCTCTGCTTTCATCCCGCTAGCGATACTGGCAGTCTTCACCAAATCAGATAGCCGCCGGAAGCCAGAGAGGATTTCCTCCGATCCATAGCGACACACATCACTGCTGCCGACATGAGCGACCACCTGCAGATGGGTGCACCCTGTACCCTTCATGGCATCCGGAAGGACCCATTCCATATCTGGAACGAGTCCCCCCGGGTATGCACACGGAGTGCACATTGGTTTTCTTCCTCTCCCTTGCAGCCGTATCCCTAAGGGCCCCATTACGCACCTGATGTTGGAGCTCCCAACTACCAGTAAGCCCACCCTCTGCGACCGCCTGGATCTTGCAGACTGAGGGGCAACCTCTGGAACAGGGCAAGCAGCCATATCCGGCCCAAGATCAGTATCAGCCGGAGACAGAGCCTGAAACTGGTTAGTCAGACAAACTGGAGAGGCTTTTCGTTCAGCCCTCCGGAATGTCTTTCGTCCCCTGCCACACCTCGAGGCGACCTCCCACTTTACCACGGGTGAGGGGTCAGCCTCAATGTAGGCAGCCAGAGCCATAGTCCGATTTGGGGATGCATGGGACGAGCTGGCCGTGCCCAACAAACCCCCATCTGGACCCCCACAGTGATTCCCATTGGCAACAGCCTCAAGCTGTGTGACCGAAGCCAACACTGCCTGAAGCTGGGAGCAAAGGGATGCCAACTCAGCCAGAATCCAAACACACCATTTGTCGACTCTTTATGCTGGTTCACCACTGGTCAATTCATCTATAGGTTTCTATACGAGTAGTCATCTCCCCTTTCTTGGTGTGACATTTGAAGGTGTTGCAGTTTGCCATAAGGAGTATCGGATATTTACACTATTGGAACAGTGGATTCTCGTTGGTGGTTAAATACAATAACGGTCTCGTATGGGAAGGGATTTAAAAAGGTTTCTTGAACTCCTCTGGTCCAGGCTCTTCCTTCTTCCAAATCTCCTGTGTTGCATCTTCTGTTCTTGGTGCAGCTTGCTGTCTTCTCACATGTGTCTCCGTTCTTTTCTGGACAGGGAATTGGGATTGAAGACCTGTTTAACCTCTCGTTATCGTTAATCCGTTCTTATGGCGTCTTCTTTGAAATTGTTGTATACTCTTTATTGTAATCGGTTGTTCATCTAGATAGATTAGACAGCCTTTACTCGTTTTCTCGCTCCGTCCCATGAGTGTTCAGGGATTGTTTCACAGTAGTTGAATTCCATATGGTCTGAAGATAGTTTCAGCTATTCTGTACTTTGAGTTACAGAAATGCGTTTTTTTCTTCTTTCTGTGGTGTATCTAAGCACCCACTCGTCCATGCTGTACTATGTCCGCCTCCATTCCGGTTCGGTGGACATCCTTTATTTCTCCACAAGCTGCTTTTAGACAGGTTTTGATAGATGTGCCAAGTATCTAATACTTTTGCAGAACCATTGTTATGAAGCTTGTATGTGGCTTACATATAAGTAAAGCTCACTTCATGGTACATGTTGAGTGTATCCAGGATCTGTTGTAGCTCTCCAAACTTTTCCACAGAGGTGTTATCCTATAGGGGCCTAACCGCTCTCCTCAGTCCTGAGGTCGATCTGGCCCCAATGATGCTGCATTTTGTCTGCTGACTTCATATCTAATATAATGTTTGTCCCTGATTTGATAATCTTACTTTCCTTACACCCTTCCCTATTCTCTATTTCCTCTGATATCGTTATATATCTTATTATAACCCTTACTCCCTTAAATTACGCTACAAACTTTACAAACATTAAAAACGTTAATAACTTTACAAATGTTATCATTTACATTATAAAAAAATACTCTTCTTTTCACTATTTTTACTTATTCATTATCTTTTGTCCCCATTCTATTTTGTTAATATAAAGGTCATGGTCGCCTCATCTTCATCACGATGGATAATAAGAGTGAAAATGATGGTGATGAAGGTTATTAAGTTAGTGAATTTCTGCCATTACCTCTCTTTTTAGTTTTCTAACTACAAGTACATTATGTTATTTTGAAAACTTCGCACCTTGACTCCGACTCTCGCGTCTTTTTCTCTGCAATCTCTCCTTTTTTGGTATTAGCTGTAACAAAATACAATTTATCTCTTTTCCCTTTTCCAAAATTTTCTCTATTGTTTTACTGCATTGTTTTAAAGCTTATAATTTCTTTTCTCAGTTGTACTTATCCATTTCCCCTTTTTCTCGATAGTAAACTTTTGTATTCTTTTCTTCCCTCATCATACTCTTCCTTATTGACATTTTTTCTGGGTTAATCTTACTTCCTACTGTTTATCTCCTTCCACGATATAACATGTTTCTTTCTTAGCTTAATATTTCGATTCTCTTTCCTAATTACTACCTCTTAACGAATTTTTATATCTATTTCCCTTATATCTTATTTCATAATCAGTTTGTGGTACCTTCCAGAAATCATGTATGCTTCACATATTCCCCTCACAATATCTCCTCAATTATTTGTTCACTGTGCTCGACAGAACAAATTAGACATGACTATCTGCTTCTCACCTAATTAAATATTTCCTTCTTACATATTTACTTCCTTTTGTCCACAAAAATCAGTTTCCTCCTCCTTCGCACTGCGTCTATAAGAGAGAACCTACAATTATTTCGTCAAACTATCCACATGCTGATCTCTATCTTCCTTCTTTGTTTTCTGTTCTTTCCCCAGAACACATTTCGTCTGCAGAAGAATTGCTTTTTTTAGTTCTTATTTTCCTGTCTTTTCTTTTCTTCATTCTCGTTTTACCTTCCTACCAAATCACTTTTATTTAGTTAACTGAGATAAGTACAAGTTAAAAGTTTTACCTGGGTGCATTTTCTTATCTTTCATGCTCTTTGATTTATGGACATTTAATACAACTAAATTCTCGTGTGGAGTTAATCTTTTTTATTTTGTCTAGCCTTTATATAATTTTAAATTACTCACATGGTGCAAACCTAATGATTTTCGTGTTTTTGGATTAATCAGTTCTACTGCATTATTATGGACTAATTTACTAACTTCCATGGGGCCTCTGTAAATAGAGAAGGATTTATGGTTTTGGTTGTTTTTCTTGCTAGAGAGATGGTGGGTTTTTACTAGTACCTTTTGTCCTAGTGAAAATACTCGTGTGTTTGCTGTTCTGTCCGCTCGGTTCTTTCTCTATAACGGAGCAGCTTTCCAATTGCTCAATGCTAATTTTACAAAATGCTGATATTGTTCTCGGGGTACTGGTGGGAATTTAATTATTTCTCAGATTTTATCTGGTGCTGGTTTGTTTTTCAGAATGGTGATTGAAGGTAATAACGTACTGTTATGTGGCATTTCATTTATAACATTTTGGAAATCAGACAAATGTCTGTCCCACGTATTATGCTGCTTGCTACAATACAAACAACACAGGGTTCCCAAATCTTTCATCGTTCATGCACCTGAGTTGGCGCTTGGCTTGTATCTGGAAATATAAATAGGCTTAATTTTATGTCGCCGCAGAGTGTTTTGCCATTGTCCTGAACGATATTGTGATCCATTGCCCGATAGTATTTTATCGACCCGACCAACTTGTCGAAGGAAATCTCATGTCAGATCGTTGCTTATGCTCCTCCCCATTGCTTTCTTCAAGGGTGTAAATGTCACGTATTTTGAAGTTACTTCTAGGACCACGAAAATTAGTACATCACCTCTCTGTGTACGGGGTAATGGACCCATGGGATCTGTTGCTGCTATGTGTCTCAGTTTCTCCAGAATGATAGGGAACATTGGTGGTCTCGATCGAAAGGTTACATGCTTAGCCCTCTAGCATTTTGTACATTTAGCTAGAACCTATCTGATTCTTCGCTCCATATATGTGAAGTGACACGACATCTTTAATTTTAAAAAACATTTCTTAGACCCAAAATGGCTGATACTCAAATGAGTGTACCAAATGTACTTATTTATTAGTTCTTGTGGTATACATGCGACACACGAACTTGTATTTGTATTGCGTCTGTAGAATAAGACATTGTCCATTATGAGATAGAATTGTCTAATGTCCCGTGATTCCTGGTTTTTCCACTTAATATTAATCTGTAGAATAAGACATTGTCCCTTATGAGATAGAATTGTCTAATGTCTCGTGATTTCTTGTTTTTCCACTTAATTTTAATCTTGGCTAGGTCTGGGTCTTTGTCTTGTTCCCACCCTAACTGTTTTAAGGTACTGGTGGCGTAGTTTTCAAATGGCACGTTTTTCAGGTAATACATGAGTACTTCCTCTTCTTCTGTATTGCTCACTCTGCTTTTGTCAATTCCTTCTGGCAACCGGGAGAGGATATCAGCAAAGACATTTGATGGTCCAGGCACGTAAGTGATTTGAAAATCATATTCCTGCAGCGTTAACATCCACCGACCTAGTCTTCCTGGCAATAGTTCTGCACTTAAGATTAATTCTAGATCCTTATGATCTGTAAACACATTGGTTTTTCATCCAAACTCAAAGTATCTGAATCTGCGAAAACCCCATACTAATGCCAACGCTTCTAATTCCGTGAGTGAATATCTTTTTTTCACATTTAGTAAGGACTCGACTAGCGAAAGCTATTGTTTTTCTTATCCGCTGTCGGTCTTCCTCATATTGTTGAAAGAGTACCACACCATAGCCTGTTTTCGCACTGTCGGTTGCCATACAGAATTACTTCGTTAAATCGGGATGCGCGAAACGTGGTGCCTTTACTAGTTACCCTGTTAGTAGTTGGAATTCCTGTTCTGCTTGGTCATCCCAGACCCACGGCATCTTTTTACTAGTCAACACACATAAACGTGGGATAGCAAGGGATTCTATCCCAATGAATCTTTTATAGAAGTTAATGAGTCCCAAGAAGCTACGCAACGTCTTTTTATTATATGGCGTACCCTGTTCTGTATCGCTTGTAGTTTGTTAGGGTTAGGTTCAATCCCTTGTTTAGTGATAATACTGCCTAAAAACTCAACTTTTTTATTTCCAAAACTGGATTTTATTATGTTTACTGTTGCTCCAAATTCTTTTAACGTCCTTAGCAATTTATCAAACGCCTCATTATGAAGTTCCATGATGGCTCAGTTACTAAAATGTCATCAGCATAACAGGTGAGACGCTGGTGGAGTTCTTTGTCTAACACAGTCCCTAAACCTGTTATAAAAGCAGCAGAGGATATGTTTAGTCCGAAAGGCACCCTTTTGAATTGATAACTTCATCCGAATGCGATAAAAGCCGCATACTTTCTGCATTCATGTGTTAGTTCTTTCTAACAAAATCTCTCAAATCAAGGGAAGAAAAAATTTTAACTCCAAAGAACTTTTGTAGTAGCTCTTCCAATTTTTCTGGACGATCGTACTCAGGAACGATAATGGAATTTATCTGTCTTGCACCAAATGGTTCAAATGGCTCTGAGCACTATGGGACTTAACATCAGTGGTCATCAGTCCCCTAGAACTTAGAACTACTTAAACCTAACTAACCCAAGGACATCACACACATCCATGCCCGAGGCAGGATTCGAACCTGCGACCGCAGCGGCCACGTGGTTCCAGACTGAAGCGCCTAGAACCGCACGGCCACACAGGCCGGCTGTCTTGCATCAATGACAATCCTAATACCCCCATCCTTCTTATCTACAACTTGCAAGGGACTGTTATATGTTGAGGTTGAAGTTTCAATAATATCATCTATCATTTTGTGTAGTTCTGAAAATACTTGTTTTCTGTAACACAATGGAAAATGTAAGGTGGTACCCTAAATGCCCTGTGTTCTTTAACCTGGAATTCGAATTGAAAATTCTTAATGGCACCGGGTTTTGGTAAACACCTCGTCATTTTGTCGTAATACTCTTTCTGAAATATCCCTCACTTGTCTCAACTTATCATCTATCTCTTGATGAATTGCCACCATTACCCCGTTATTTAAGGTATTGTTTATTCGCCCTTGTATATCGTGGATGTTCCTCCTCCGATTCATACACATCCAGTTGCATAGTCAACTGTTTGTAAGCCCCTGGCATCTCTTCATGTCTTAGTTTCCCTTCAAAATTAAGACACACTTTCCCGAGCATCATATACCCTTCGTCCATACTAAGTGTGACACGATTTTGACCCATGAAATCGGCTCCAGTGATTATGGGTTTGGAAAGTTTTGGCACAATTACCATGTTCGCTTCTATTTCATGCCCCTGACATGAAAAAGTTACCCCAGTTTGTCTACTAATTACCTCTGATGCACCCATGATCGGTCCTTTGACTTTAACACGTTTTGTTCGTGATGCTGGTAGAGCCTGTTAAGAATTACATTTCTTAAAAAGTTCTTCCGAAATCGCCGTCATTTCGCTTCCCGTATGAAGAATCCTGTCTACAAGTATGCCACCTACCTCAATCCGAACGATAGGTGGCACCTCATGTGGAGCTTTAGCTTCATTTTCATGCATCAATGCCTCCTCGATCGAGTCATAGGTTAATCTGTCGATATGTCTGGCCAGTTTCTCAAATTGCTGTGTTACCATTACTATATTCTTTTCCTTACTTTTAACACCTGTCATCTGAAAGCTTTGGGATTAAGTTATTTGCCCATAATCTTTATTAAACGCCTGTATTACTTCTTCATATGTTCCTGTCTTATGTATGTTATCTGCCTTAGATATCACTATTGGTGTTGCCAATGGTACATTATCCTCTTGGCATGCTATTTCTCTCTCTCTTTCGTTTAACTGAGCTACATCTTTGACAATTTTGTCCTCATCAGTTTTTGTGTTACTGTCTATAGTCACCGTTAATAATTCATGTTCCTCATCATCGGTCGATTCCCAGTTAGCTGAATGCCAGTACTCTGATGTTTGTATTAGATCTCCCCCTAAAAATACTTCAGAATCTTGCTGATCAGAACTAAGTCTATTCACATGTTTAATTATGTAATTAACTTCATTTTTCGACTGAATCATTTGTGACTGGTCTTCGTACCGTTCATCTCGTCAGTTCTGTCTTTTACCTGGATTTGGTGGCCTCAACTCGACTTCCTGTACCGCTTCATTTCGCGTATCGTGTCGTACCGAAGCTTGATTTTCCCAACCTTTCTGCGTTCTGACCATTCCATTTCCACCTGAATAACCTGAATTTTGCTGCTGAAACCCTCTAAACCTTCCAGCTTCGTTTCCATGGGGGCTGTAGCTCGGATCATGGTTACCACCATAGTTTCTAGGACCAAATCCACTATTGTAATTCCGCGGCCCTCCAAAACCATAATTGTTATTAGACCTTTGTGCGTTTCCCAAACCATAATTATTATTGTCATCCCGTCGGCGATTACCACTCCTTCTAATACGCTTATCTTTTCCTACGTTATTACTGCCACCATAAGTATTATTAAAGCCTAATCGGTTGCTGTTATTCCCCGTACTATTGTTTTCTCTCAAAGTACGTAGTTTCTTCGCATCGTCTTCACTTAAAATGAATTCAGGTTCTCTTAACATTCCTTTAAATGCTTGTATATTATCTCCTGTCCCACCAACCAATGACTGTTGATAACGTAACGGTAACTTCATTGTGCACATTCGTATCAGTTCCCCATCACTGTATCGATTAACTAAACACTAATTCTTTTTTGTCATTTTCTCGAAAAATCTAACTGGTTTCTTTTCACCTGAATTTTCGAATAACTCTTTCTGTAACAACGCATACTTTATTCTGTTTTTGGTTTCTGTGGACCAGTATCGCTCCAAGAGTGCGGATTTAAATTGCTCATTTATGTCAAAATGGCCAATGCTCTGGTAACCCGATCTGGAATTGATTTATAAGTGCGCGTGGATGTAAACCGTTCCCGCTTTCTTTGTAATGTTGGAATTTTCTGACTGCAAAAAGTGATCATTGTCAAATTTTTCTCTTCCACCGCCGGCCGCTGTGGCCGACCTGTTCTAGGCGCTTCAGCGCGGAACTGCGCTGCTGCTACGGTCTCTGGTTCGAATTCTGTCTCGGGCATGGATGTGTGTGATATCCTTAGGTTAGTTAGGTTTAAGTAGGTGACTGATGAAGCCAGTTTTGATAGCATGACTCTCCTAACTTCATTGCTGCGAAATGTCTGAGGTTACTATTAGTATTGACCGCAACACTATTAATATACAACATGAATAGTAAGGGATTCAACACACTTCCCTGGGGCACATCTGATTATATTTTTTCGTATGTCGTTGGCTCTCCATCCAAGATAATTTTCTGAATCCTCCCAACCAAAAACTTCTCAAACCAGTCACAAAATCTGCTTGATACCACATATGATCGTACTTTTGGTAATGAGAACAGGTGTGGTACTAAGTCTAATGCTTTACGGAAATCGGGAAACACTCCACCTGCCTGGCTGCCTTTATCCAAAGCTTTCAGTATATCATCTCAGTGAAGCACGAGAAAGGTTTCACATGATGGATGTTTTCGAAATGCATGCTGGTTGACATGGCAGAGAGGTCTTTCTGTTCGAAATACCTCATTATGTTTGAACTAAGAATAATTTCTGAGGATATTTGGCGGTAGTACTGTGGCTCAGTTCTGCTAACCTTGTTGCATGTGGGTGAGTCCTTACTTTCTTCCTAATTCTACTAGCGGGGTATGCAAAGACGTAAAATTCGAGGACAATACTTTCTTCTATTTCAGACTCCCTCTTTTTTTGCGTCGGCATTGATGATGGCTTCCACTGTCATAAATGAACCACATTTCGTCTATAAAACGCCGCGTAATTAATAACCCACAGTAGACGCGACAGTGCTCTGGTTGTAGGTCAAAGATGGTTAGTCTGGTGATAAGTACGATAGTACTCACAACAATCTAGAAACTCAGTTGCAGCATCTTCTGTCTCTAGTCACTGATGTAGGACGACTCTGATATCATGACAATTGAGACTACCGGGAAATATAGGAAGAATAACTGTTCTTGGTCTCAGACCTCTTCATGATGTTCCAAAATAGTCTTTTAATAACGGTAATAGTAACAGATGACATATTAGTAATAAGATAGCCTAAGAAACTATGACTATGCAAATAACTGCCCGTTACCAGGATGAGAAGAAGACACTCCATTCTTACTCTCTGTTATTACTTGTCGCTCTATGTGCACACATTTCGAGATACGAAGAATGAGAAAAGAAGATTCCACTCTTACCTTCTATCATTACTTGTCACTCTACAGGTTGTTTGGAAATTATCGTTACAAACTTCTGAGGGGAATGAGTACGTAATATTTTGAATATGAACCGATGTCCGGAAACGTTATCCAACGATGCTACAGAGCGTCATAGCTATAGGCGCCAGCGCCTGTAGAAGTATGAATATATTGGGAGATTCCGTGATGATGTTACAAAGTTTCAAAGATAATGGAGACTGATAAATGTACCAATTTCAGGTAAGGGTCCCCGGTTCGGAAACGAACGAGTCGGAAGTTACAAGCGATAATTCATTCTGATACCTCTGATAGAGGAATACATGTATCGGTGCCGTTGTTGCTAAGAATGTAGTATATGGAACTTTCAGAGGCGGTAGTATGGACCAAAACAAGAAAAAATGTGCAGTAAACATTGGTTCTAAAACGGATACCTGAGGACCTATGAGTATTTGTTCATCTTCGCTAGCGTGAAACAACACATCTCCCCTATTGAATAAGTGCTCATCTCTTAAGCCATGCATTTTAGAGCCCACGTTTACTAGACTTTTATCTTGTTTTGGTCCATACTACCACCTCTGAAAGTTGACTACCATACCGTCTTACCGACAACAGTACCGGTACATGAGTTCCACTGCCAGAAGTATCAGAACGGTTTTCGCTTATAACTTTCGATTAGTTCGTTTCTGGTTAGGGACGCTTACCTCACGTTGATACATTTATCCTCCTCCACCATCCTTGAAAGTTTGTAACATCATCACAGAATCACTCTGTATATACTGGTGACGGCGCCTAGAACTTCGACACTCTGTAGCGTCGTTGGATGAAGTTTCTGGACATGGGTTCCTATTCAGATATTACGTAGTCAGTCTCCTCTATAAGTCCTAGAAGTTTGTAAAGGGAATTTCCGAACACCCCCTATATACACACAGTTGAAGGTACTAAACTATTTTGGAACGTCGTTAAACATGTCCGGCGGAACTACTGTCAGTAGTACGAGATACGTGCGGAAATTAAGTCGGTCCGGGAGAATGTACGCCCCAATTAAACAGTCTAGGATCATGCCAGCCAACACGTTAAGGGCAAATTTGCGTTGTGAAGCATATGTACGCGTAGCATGTTGGTTCACATCCTCCCACGTATGCAGGATGTGAAGATTCATCACACCCTCGTGAGAGAACGCAGCCTTGTTGGCGAAGAGGACATTCGCTGTGAAGCTTCGGTCTGCAGCGGATTCCTGCAGAAACCGCCTCGCGAATCTCGTGCTCATTTTGCAGTCCCCCAGTTTCAATTCCTGGATGCGTTAGATATGAAACGGATACAGTCCTTAGTCGTGTACAATGCGCCATAAGGAGGGTTGAGAGGTAACAGTGGCACGGGTACACCTCGTGTACTCACTGGCGGTGTACGCTGCACGCTTTCCAGAACGCTTTCTCCTGTCGAACTGTCCGTGTTGTTCGTTTGCTACCAGCATCCGGCTTGTGCACATGGAACGAGCCGGTTTCGCACATAACGTGTGGCATGGCACCTTTCTATCGGGATATTTCGCTCGATGCTATGGCACGGCTTCTCGTCCACTGCAGTTGACCGCGGCATAAATCAAATGCATCTCAGCCATTTCGCGGTGAGTGTAGCTAGCCACGTTTCTCCCAACGCTTCCACAGCGTGAATAGTGACGATCTCCGTGCGCTCCGTCCGTGTTTGTACATCTACGCCCTCTCGTGAGTGTAGCGCCCTCTCGTGGCCTTTGCGACCCAGATTCCCGTGTAAACTGATCCTTATTGTGTGCGCGATGTGCCATGCCAGTTTGTAAACGTTTTTTCAATCACCTTATATATATTCTTGAGAATTCTCTAAATTTAAATTCACCAGTTATTGGAAATGTTTAAACTTTGTTACTAATCTTGAAGTTAATGCTTAATCACAGTTGAATACAACTTTCGGGAGTTATGTGGAAATACGACCAAATGAATACAACTTTATGGAGTTACGTGAAAAGAAGATCTACTTTAGGTTCCCGGTGGCTGGTGTCGAAATTGTAAGCAATTATAAATAATTAGACTGTTGTGTGCGGACTGGATTTCGGCATGTAACAAAACTATTTCAAGATAGTGAACTTGTCAGTACATCACAGCAGAATCCTTTTTAAAAGTAGACTGCAAAGCAAACATGCAGCCACCGATGCGAGATTCCGTGATGAACATCGGCACTACTGATTATTGTTTACCGAACGAACTGTGACTGACGGAAAGGAACATTTCGAGACGAACCAGTAAGTGCGCAGAGAATCATAGTCTAATCCCAGCACATAGTTCGCCCCGGTAGCTGAGTGGTCAGCGTGACGGATTGCCGTCCTACGGGCCCGGGTTCGATTCCCGGCTGGGTTGCAGATTTTCTCCGTTCAGGGACTGGGTGTTGTGTTGTCTTCATCATCATTTCATCCCCATCTGGCACGCAGGTCGCCCAATGTGGCGTCGAATGTAATAAGACCTGCACCAAGGCGGCCGGACCTGCCGCGCAAGGGGCCTCCCGGCCAATGACGCCAAACGCTCATTTTCATTTCCCAGCACATAGACCGCAAAATGTCTGTTTCAGCCCAAATATTTCCGCGATTCTTCAGAGAGTGGCCATATGTCACTGGCAGCTTGGGGCTCATGAGTTCCTGTTGAATTGGGAAACTTCACAAGGTAGATGGTCGATCTATCCGTATTGCGAGTAATATTGTGATACCAGCAGAACAACGATTATACCCTCAGGGATTAATCTTCTTCCAGCAAGATCAGTCTTTTACATACATGTCAGGGAAAGTACGTGAATGGTTTGCAGAACAGAACGAGATTTCTCGTCTAGACTGGTCTCCTCGCGCCACAGACTTCAGTCCCACTGCAAACGTATGGGTAGAGACGAAACAGGAAATGCGAGAAAAGTGGCCAAGGAGACGTTTTTGATTTCACTCTGGCTAGGAAGAGATGGTCGAAAAGGAGATAATTTTTACCGGCCTTATAGGCTTCCTTCCTTGCGGTATACAGATGGTCTTAAAAGTCGAAAGCAGTTTATGGGATATTAAGTGGTGAAGAAACTATATATTGTGCCCTTTTAATGGCCGAAAATATCTTGTTAAGAACTGTGAAATGAATTTTCTGATAATTTCTTCCTTTCTTCACAAACCAAGCAAAATAGCATATTAAAACAAGGAAATTTGCTGTGAATAAATTCAAACCGAATTCAGTAGTCATGCGGCTACTTTCCAACCTGTCAACTACGGCACCCAACTACGAAGACGTGTATCAACAATTGCCACTTTGAGGTATATCTGACCAGTGATCCACCCCTGACTCCGCCTCACGATATCTTTATTTTCCTAGATCTGTAATCCCATGAATGACATGGAACAATTTTCTTGTATTTTTGAAGGCTTCGTCCTTATGCTGTGTTTCAAGAAGATGTTAATACCTCATTTAAGTTTATAATTTTAACTGTGCCTTACCTTTTATGAATAGTACTGTAATCCTGTAATGTGACTGGCTCATCCTTAACATGGCTGGCAGTTCAGATTTTAGCTCTGGCCATTTCTGGAGCTTGTTCTATTTCTTCTATTACATTGACGCTGTTATCAATTTTGCGCATTTCCCGTTCGGTAGCATTTGCTCATCCTAGATTAAGTACCTTTATTTCGATCGTAATATGCTTCCCAGTTGACATACCATCACTTTATGTTAATCAGAGACATGCAAGAGGCTGAGCCATATTCATTACCTTCCTGTGATTCATCAAGGCTTATTTGTGCGTATTCTGGTACGTTGGAGTATTTTTGATGCTATTGGCATCTAGGGAAAAACTGGGGATACAGGGAAGCATTAATATATGGGCGAACCTCAATCTCTCCCGTTTTCCCTTGCTGTCGCAAAGTGTCTGCACGGTCTATTGTAAGGGCAGGCTTGTGTGGCAGATCCATGTCCTTTTAAAACTTCGGCATTATATCTTTTTCTTATCGTTTATCGTGTAGTCAAGGGTCCGCTGTGTTCACGATTCACGAGTTGGCAAAATTATTTTATATTTTAACTTTCTTCGCCGTATGCGCTTTCTGTTGCAACAGTAATCACTGAATCTAAGGGAGGGAAGTCGTGTGCCTCGTCTGTCTGTGAAGCGTGTCAATTTTGTTCTGTACGCTCCCACCTTTCAACAGCTTATGTATCGTGTTTTTTGAAACAGAGATCGGGGACCGCCCAGCAGTTGCCTAAAAGAACGTGGAAAACGATCTAAAAGTCACACTCGGGCTGACTGTTGTTACCAGACCAACGTTCATCAAGTCCCGCGAGGATTTTTTTCTTTTTTCGATCTTGGTTTAACCCATATACTTGTCTCTCAAACTAGCATATTAAACTATTGTTGTTGTTGTGGTCTTCAGTCCTGAGACTGTTTTGATGCAGCTCTCCATGCTACTCAATCCTGTGCAAGCTTCTTCATCTCCCAGTACCTACTGCAACCTACATCCTTCTGAATCTGCTTAGTGTATTCATCTCTTGGTCTCCCTCTACGATTTTTACCCTCCACGCTGCCCTCCAATGCTAAATTTGTGATCCCTTGATGCCTCAAAACATGTCCTACCAACCGGTCCCTTCTTCTAGTCAAGTTGTGCCACAAACTTCTCTTCTCCCCAATCCTATTCAATACCTCCTCATTAGTTACTTGATCTACCCACCTTATCTTCAGCATTCTTCTGTAGCACCACATTTCGAAAGCTTCTTGTCCAAACTATTTATCGTCCATGTTTCACTTCCATACATGGCTACACTCCATACAAATATTTTCAGAAACGACTTCCTGACACTTAAATCTATACTCGACGTTAACAAATTTCTCTTCTTCAGAAACGCTTTCCTTGCCATTGCCAGTCTACGTTTTATATCCTCTCTACTTCGACCATCATCAGTTATTTTACTCCCTAAATAGCAAAACTCCTTTACTACTTGAAGTGTCTCATTTCCTAATATAATTCCCTCAGCATCACCCGACTTAATTTGACTACATTCCATTATCCTCGTTTTGCTTTTGTTGATGTTCATCTTATATCCTCCTTTCAAGACACTGTCCATTCCGTTCAACTGCTCTTCCAAGTCATTTGCTGTCTCTGACAGAATTACAATGTCATCGGCGAACCTCAAAGTTTTTACTTCTTCTCCATGAATTTTAATACCTATTCCGAATTTTTCTTTTGTTTCCTTTACTGCTTGCTCAATATACAGATTGAATAACATCGGGGAGAGGCTACAACCCTGTCTCACTCCTTTCCCAACCACTGCTTCCCTTTCATGCCCCTCGACTCTTATAACTGCAATCTGGTTTCTGTACAAATTGTAAATAGCCGTTCGCTCCCTGTATTTTACCCCTGCCACCTTCAGATTTTGAAAGAGAGTATTCCAGTTAACATTGTCAAAAGCTTTCTCTAAGTCTACAAATGCTAGAAACGTAGGTTTGCCTTTTCTTAATCTTTCTTCTAAGATAAGTCGTAAGGTTAGTATTGCCTCACGTGTTCCAACATTTCTACGGAATCTAAACTGATCTTCCCCGAGGTTCGCTTCTACCAGTTTTTCCATTCGTCTGTAAATAATTCGCGTTAGTATTTTGCAGCTGTGACTTATTAAACTGATAGTTCGGTAATTTTCACATCTGTCAACACCTGATTTCTTTGGGATTGGAATTATTACATTCTTCTTGAAGTCTGAGGGTATTTCGCCTGTCTCATACATCTTGCTCACCAGATGGTAGAGTTTTGTCATAACTGGCTCTCCCAAGGCCGCCAGTAGTTCTAATGGAATGTTGTCTACTCCCGGGGCCTTGTTTCGACTCAGGTCTTTCAGTGCTCTGTCAAACTCTTCACGCAGTATCTTATCTCCCATTTCGTCTTCATCTACATCCTCTTCCATTTCCATAATATTGTCCTCAAGCACATCGCCCTTGTATAAACCCTCTATATACTCCTTCCACCTTTCTGCCTTCCCTTCTTTGCTTAGAACTGGGTTGCCATCTGAGTTCTTGATATTCATACAAGTGGGTCTCTTCTCTCCAAAGGTCTCTTTAATTTTCCTGTAGGCAGTATCTATCTTACCCCTAGTGAGACAAGCCTCTACATCCTTACATTTGTCCTGTAGCCATCCTGGCTTAGCCATTTTGCACTTCCTGTCGATCTCATTTTTGAGACGTTTGTATTCCTTTTTGCCTGCTTCATTTACTGCATTTTTATATTTTCTCCTTTCATCAATTAAATTCAATATTTCTTCCGTTACCCAAGGATTTCTATTAGCCCTCGTCTTTTTACCTACTTGATCGTCTGCTGCCTTCACTACTTCATCCCTCAGAGCTATCCATTCTTCTTCTACTGTATTTCTTTGCCCCATTCCTGTCAATTGTTCCCTTATGCTCTCCCTGAAACTCTCTACAACCTCTGGTTCTTTCAGTTTATCCAGGTTCCATCTCCTTAAATTCCCACCTTTTTGCAGTTTCTTCAGTTTCAATCTGCAGTTCATAACCAATAGATTGTGGTCAGAATCCACATCTGCCCCTGGAAAAGTCTTACAATTTAAAACCTGGTTCCTAAATCTCTGTCTTACCATTATATAATCTATCTGATACCTTTTAGTATCTCCTGGATTCTTCCAGGTATACAACCTTCTTTTATGATTCTTAAACCAAGTGTTAGCTATGATTAATTTGTACTCTGTGCAAAATTCTACAAGGCGGCTTCCTCTTTCATTTCTTCCCCCCAATCCATATTCACCTACTATGTTTCCTTCTCTCCCTTTTCCTACTGACGAATTCCAGTCACCCATGACTATTAAATTTTCGTCTCCCTTCACTACCTGAATAATTTCTTTTATCTCGTCATACATTTCATCTATTTCTTCATCATCTGCAGAGCTAGTTGGCATATAAACTTGTACTACTGTAGTAGGCATGGGCTTTGTGTCTATCTTGGCCACAATAATGCGTTCACTATGCTGTTTGTAGTAGCTAACCCGCACTCCTATTTTTTTATTCATTATTAAACCTACTCCTGCATTACCCCTATTTGATTTTGTATTTATAACCCTGTAATCACCTGACCAAAAGTCTTGTTCCTCCTGCCACCGAACTTCACTAATTCCCACTATATCTAACTTTAACCTATCCATTTCCCTTTTTAAATTTTCTAACCTACCTGCCCGATTAAGGGATCTGACATTCCACGCTCCGATCCGTAGAACGCCAGTTTTCTTTCTCCTGATAACGACGTCCTCTTGAGTAGTCCCTGCCCGGAGATCCGAATGGGGGACTATTTTACCTCCGGAATATTTTACCCAAGAGGACGCCATCGTCATTTAATCATACAGTAAAGCTGCATTTCCTCGGGAAAAATTACGGCTGTAGTTTCCCCTTGCTTTCAGCCGTTCGCAGTACCAGCACAGCAAGGCCATTTTGGTTAATGTTACAAGGCCAGATCAGTCAATCATGCAGACTTTGCCCCTGCAACTACTGAAAAGGCTGCTGCCCCTCTTCAGGAACCACATGTTTGTCTGGCCTCTCAACAGATACCACTCCGTTGTGGTTGCACCTACGGTACGGCCATCTGTATCGCTGAGGCACGCAAGCCTCCCCACCAACGGCAAGGTCCATGGTTGATGGGGGGGGTGTTAAACTATACGAGTGGATTATTCAGCTTTAACATTATTTTCTTAAATTCAAACTGTTTGTTAGCAAAGTACCAGAAATAATCCGACAACTGACAATGATTATCTATTTCAAGTTTCAGCTACAAGTCACTTTTTATTTTATGCTTAATCTAACATAATGCAACGCGTTTCAAACATGTTTTGTTCATTTTCAAGAGTCTGTACATACATCGAGAAATGTTACTTAAAAATATGCAGTTTTAAACTAGATTAATCTAGAACACTTCGTTTTTTACTGTAGCTGCTGGTGTGGCATTTGGGGGGAAGGAGGGGGGCCGTGTATATGTAGAGATCGAAGTCAGTGATGTCTTCTGCTGGTTTTCTTCCTTGTTGTTGACTATGTATATCACAGCAGTTACATCCTCTTGCTGCTTCACTTGTATCATTGGTGTAATAGCGGAGCTGTTGATTGACATTACACTATTGCACATTATATTTTGTCACTGAATGCTACTGCAAAAATTGCTTCGATGTTATACACACAACACAAGATGGCTATGACAACTATTCTGATAACGCAACTTCTGACTTCTTAGTGGTATTAGGATATTCAGGTTACCTACTTGCAGCCCATCTGCAAGAAAACTTCGTCTTCAGAAGGTGAATACCTTAACAGAGCCGGCTCAAGAACACACAGACGACTACCGTTTGGCCTCTGCCCCCTCCCCCCACCCCCCACCCATTTCCGTCATATTCTTTCATTAATCAGTAATTGTGATTCGACTGTACACAATTTTTGCATTTCGAATCCTCTGGCCCACCTCACGCGGGCCCTGTCTTTAGGTAGATTCGTTCGCTAAATAACGTTTACGTCGGTGGAAAACTTCTGTGGTAAGCTTTGTGCAATAATGTTCTCTGAGCCGCAGTAGCAGTGTTGCTGCCTCGTCCCTACGATGACAGCGTTGTAAGTATCCACCACTAACCTCGCCCAGTCGCGCTCACGCGACACCAGTTTGTAGGGCTTCAGCGGCCGAGTCACTTCGCTGTTGCTTCCGGTAATCGGAGCGGCAGTCACACTACTGCACACGAGACAGAGTTCACTACTATTTTCAGCCCTGATATCAGTCTTACTTCCACAGGAAACCCCATTTCCATGTAATGGACAAATTTTGACTATCTTTAAACTGACTTCTTTTTGCTGTTCTGATAGCACCAAAGACCTTAATACCATCATCATTAACGCAAAACTATGGTACTAGTGAATCTCTAAAACGAGCCACTTACTTTTCAACTTGTTTAATTATTTTATTAATCTCTGCAGTACCTTCTTAAGTATGTTAATAAATAAATTTCTAATTGTTGAGGTTGCCTTCCACACACAATACATCCTCAATTCATCCATAGCACATAAGGCTGGTTTATGCTTCACTCTCGTCTTCTCAATCGTCCACACCACGGAATCAGTACTGCATCTCCTAATTCTCCGGTACCTATTGATCTGGGCGTAGATGGGACTTTCAAATCTAACCTTCCATCCTATCACGTTTCTTGAACCTGCCTTCCGACTATGGACAGTAATGGTTCACACAAACCTGCTTGTCAGCTCCAAACTACCGTGATTTCTTTCTATTTGAGCGAGGTTGCGAGATGGCTCAGAGCAGGAATAAGCCCCATGCGACCGAACAGAGTCAGCGTTCACTTAGTTTCCATAAATCGGTTAAGACGGCTGCTGGAAAGGTTATTTTGAAACGACAAGTCGATTTACTTTTCCATTTTTTTCCAGTTTGATGTTATGTTCCACCTCTATAAGTCTAAACTTCCGTCTTCGAATTTTCTAGCGTCCACTTTCATGAGCGCGATTCCTATGACCGTACTAGAGCTGAATCCAGAAATTCTACATCTTAATGATATAAATTATAAAGTATTGCATAAGTTACGATTTTTGGTATGTAGTATGACTCACTTCAGGAATTTATTCCCATTTTCAAGTGCTGTGGAAGTTTATATTAGTACCGGACGTGATATCTGCCTCTCTTCCCCTGCAGTCGCCTTTCTGTGATCTGTGGGACTACTGTATCTCCTTCATTGTGCAAAATTCATGCACACACAACTGATTGTTCACACCAATAAGAATGATGCTTAGCGTGTGTGCGAATTCTTACCTAAATAACAATTTGGGACACGTTGTCTGTCACCTTGCAAAGGAAGGTGTTCTCCAATGCACTATATACATACCGGCTTAGCATCACTACTGCTCTCACGTATACTGTCTGGTATGCAAGATTTTTTTTTTATTTAATAGAATTTTTGTGTCGTTTACAAATTAAAACACCTTCTAAATTTTCACGCTAATTAAGACCATGGAAGCATGGTCTTTTACGAATGTACTTTTGACCAAAAAGCGAGTCTTGTAGCTGGAGTCCAAAGTTTTTGTTCATCATGCGTTTTGCGTTCTTGTGGAGATATTTCCATAGAAACTTTCATCCCGTAACACATATTTCTCTATATCTAACCGAGACGTGAAATACCAGTTTTCACAGATTCAGCTTTAAAATTTTTTAACATAAAGAAATATTTTCTTAAAAATTTTCATCCTTTATTTCATCCCCTTAGCCTTGAATTTTCAAAAGCACTATAACACGCATTTTTTTAAAATTTCTAACAGAGGATCCAAATAGAAATTTTCATAGATTTAGCTTTGAAAGTGCTTTCAGAATGAAATAATTTCGTAAAACTTTTCATCCCCTACTGACACCTTTAGGGGGTTGAATTTCCAAAAACACTGAAACACATATCTTGTTTTATTTTCAACCGAGAAATCAAATACCAATTTTTATAGACGTAGGTTTAAAAAGATTTAGAAGCTTCTTTAATAATGATTTATTTTTAAAAAAACTTTCACCCATTATTTTACCCCTTTAGTCGTTGAATTTACAAAAATGCTGAAACACGTATTTTTTTATTTCTGATTGAGAAACCAAAGACCAATTTTCGTAGTTCTAGCTTCAATATTGCCTTAATGGCGACACATTTTCAAAATGTCTTCCATTCACAATTTCACCCCTTTAGGAGCGAAATTTTGAACAATCCCTTCTTAAACGATGCCTCTCTCCAAATTTCAAGTCTCTGTCCTTAGCGGTTTGGGCTGAGCGATGATAAGTCAGTGAAGCACTCTGGCCCTATTTCACCCCATTATGGCTTGAATTTCCAAAAACAGTGAAACACGTATTTTTTCATTCCTAACCGAGGATCAAACACTAATTTTCAAAGCTTTGGCTTCAAAAATGCTTTCGGAAAGAAATATTTTACTAAAACGTTTCACTCTCTATTTCACCCCCTTAGGGACTGAATTTTCACAGCAGTGAAAGGCAAATTTATTTAATTTCTGACAGAGAAGACAAATACAAATTGTAATATACGTATTTAGTTTCAAAAATTATTGCTAATGAAATATTTCCATAGAAACCCCCTTATGGATTCAATTTCGAATAATACAGTAAAATGCATTTTTTATTACTAGTTGTGATTTCGGTTTCACCCACTATTTCGTCCCCACAGTGGTTACATTTCCAAAAATGTTGAAATACGTGTTTATTTATTTCTGACCGAGAAATAAAATACCAAACGTCGCAGGTCTAGGTTCAAAAGTGATTTATTAGCGACTTTCATTCCCTATTTCACCCCTTAGGGGTGCAATTTCGAAAAATCCCTTCTTAAACGACACCTACAGTATAAGATAAACACCCCCTACAAATTTCAAGTTTGTATCCTTAGCGATTTAGGCTGGGCGATGATGCATCAGTGAGTAAGTCACTTGGGACATTGCCTGTTATGTATAGAGATTGCCTTCTGAACTGTAATTTCTTCCTTCTGCGATAAGCAGTGAGCGAAGGAGGATTAACATGTAACGTCACGTCGACAGCTAGATCATTAGCGACGTTGCATAAGCTGAGGAGAGATGGAGACGGAAATTGCTGAAGTCTTTTTCAAAGAAAGCGCTCCAATGTACTCGAATCGCCCCTCCCGAATTATGCCGTTGCGCGGAGAACAGCGGCAGACCGCAGCTCGAACGTTCTGATGATCTTCATCCTTAGCTTGTGTAACAGGAACGGCGTGCTTTTTAAGTCTTGGACTTCATTGGTTGAACATCCGAGTTGAAGCAGCTCTGGTTAGAAATTGTTTCCACAGCCTGTGATCAACAAACTTATCATTATTAAATCAGCTGGATATCTCGACGCGAGTTTGAAGCCATTCCTACCTACCGGTAGTGACTATCGCAGTTTGTCATTCAACCAAGTTCTGAAGCTCATTTGTCTTCTCTTGTTCTCACAGACGCAACCATCACCGTTCTCACTAACACACATACACATACTTCTGCTGTGGATAGATGGGCAGAACTGGCTCACTTAAGGAGCAAGGGACACGTTATATCACAAATATACCAAGTTACACAATGATAACTCAAATTTGTATGCTGAGCGAGGAGAATCTCTCTCGTCTACATTAGTTTCATAAAAGACAGAGAAAGATGAATATTAGGATTTGCAGACTTCGAGAACCATTTTAAGCATATCCAGCAGTGTAAAACCCGTGGTCTGACTGTCACTATGGTGACCGTCACCAACATAGGCGGCTCAAGATCATGCCTGCGTCACGTCTTCAGGCGCGAAACGCTGTGATTTGTCCGCTTCACAGCTTCGTTGCCATTTTCAAACTGTAACAGTAAAGTAGACCAGCGCTTGTTAGTAGTTCCTGTGCGCCTGTTGGGTATTCCTGTGCAATATTATGTGTTCACATGCGGTTTTTAGTCTTCCTTAGAAGGGTGAGTTGACCTGAGTCTTGTAATGAGCGTAATGGAGGTGCAGGGGTCTACGTGTAGTGCTACACCGTTCAGTTAGGTAACTTTGGTTTGGCTTCGCCCTTTACGCATCGGTTCAAAGTTGCCTAACTGAAGGTACTGAAGTTTCTTTAATGATTTGGCGAACAGTGAAGAATCCAGGAACAATATAAATTTTGCTCATATTCATAAAGTGATTGCAAAAGCTTGTCGTATTCCTGAAGCGACTGTTTGCCGTATTAATAGTGCAGTAACATCTACAGAATCTCCAGACGTGTCTATGTATTTGGATTCTCCAATAAATAAACACAAACGAGAACAGAAATCTACGTAAACTGACGACTTCAATAATAAGTTAGTGTAAGAAAAAGTTGGCTATTATGACAGAATCCGACGGTTAAAAAATAAGGTCGATCTTCGTGAAAAAAAAAATAATTATTCAGGCTCAGAGGCCTCCGTTCTTCGCCTTATCTGTTCACATGGTTTTCGGTTCAGAAACTGTAATGATGAACGAAAATGTTTTGTGGAATTCAGATACATTCTAACTGTAAGAGCGATGTTTCAGCGTTTAATGCACTTATTGCCTGCTGAGAACAATGAGGCTTGTAATACCTTTAAATAAATCTCGAGTTTCACAAAACCATACGAAAAACCATATTTTGCTCAATTTAAACGGAAATAGTGGCCTTCATTTACTTTTCTGTAGCGCATATCGGCGTTTTGGGTGATGTGTGCAATGATGAAAGGTTTGTAACAGTTGCAAATAAAAAAATTTCAGGAGGGGGGGGGGGATATTCTTGGTCGTATTAAAGCGAGTGTTCACAACAAAAGACCTGGCAGCGGCTTGCAAGGTCTCGCACGATGCCTCTCATAGATAAATTACGTTCATAGGTAACCCATTACAATAATGATGTCTCAGACGTTACCAAAATTAATTTTATAATTTTCTTAACAATTTTCTAGTTGTAAGTTTCCACGAGGTCCAACACACTGCAAATTCATCAGCGATGACATTTCATCTTGCACGCGCGAAGCAGTTTCACACCTTTTATGGTATTTTATGTTTTATCTCGGAATACGTAAAATATGTATCACACGCATCTATAAAACTTGGAGAAAGTTTATACACTTTTTAAGACCAAATTTTTTTGGGCTTCTGTTTTTATTCCACAGGTTGAAATAAATAATTTTTCCTGAAAATTTCTTGTGCCGATAGTTTTTAGTTTCTTTTCGTAACGACTGACAACAGTTCTTTTTGGAAAGTAATCCATCATATTCTACACTAATCACAGAGACGTCTAAGAATTTTTTCGGTATTGTTAATGAGAGCTTTAAGGAGAAATAGAAAGAAAGGTCCTTTATCATTTAGCTGCAATATAGCAGGTCAGCAACTGGAAGCAGCTAATTCTATAAATTATCTGGGAGTAGGCGTTAGGAGTGATTTAAAATGGAATCAGCGTATAAAATTAATCGTCGGTAAATAAGATGCCAGACTGAGATTCATTGGGTGAATCCCAAGGAAATGCAGTCCGAAAACAAAGGAAGTAGGTTACAGTACACTTGTTCGCCCACTGCTTGAATACTGCTCACCGATGTGGGGTCCGTACCAGATAGGTTTGATAGAAGAGATAGAGAAGATCCAACGAAGAGCAGCGCTCTTCAAATGGTTCAAATGGCTCTGAGCACTATGCGACTTTACGTCTGAGGTCATCAGTCGCCTAGAACTTAGAACTAATTAAACCTAACTAACCTAAGGACATCACACACATCCATGCCCGAGGCAGGATTCGAACCTGCGACCGTAGCGGTCGCCCTGTTCCAGACTGCAGCGCCTAGAACCGCACGGCCACTCCGGCCGGCCAGCGCGCTTCGTTACAGGATCATTTAGTAATCGCGAAAGCGTTACGGTGATGACAGATAAAATCCAGTGGAAGACTCTGTAAGAGAGACACTCAGTAGCTCGGTACGGGCTTTTGTTGAAGTTTCGAGAACATACCTTCACCGAGGAATCAAGCAGTATATTGCTCCCTCCTACGTATATCGTATACCTCGCGAAGAGACCACGAGGATAAAATCAGAGAGATTAGAGCCCACACAGAGGCATACCGACAATCTTTCTTTCCACAAACAATACGAGACTGGAATAGAAGGGACAACCGATAGAGGTACTCAAGGTACCCTCCGCCACACACCGTCAGGTGGCTTGCGGAATATGGATGTAGATGTAGGTAGATGCAGATGACCTTGACCCGTCTAGTTTCAGGCGACCATTAAAATATGACGTAATATTCTAACTTAGAACACTTTTCAGACTTTCACTTCTAGCCATCCCTGTAATAGATGTTTAATATATTTTCTTATTTCATTTTGAAATGATACCACTCACTTTATGGGTGCTGCAGTCTTTTTCTGAAATTACAAATATTACTCCATAGAAATAAGATTTTTCCAAATACGAAAAACTATTCCAAGGTACAATATGGTCACGTACCTTGTTGCTGTGGTCTTCACTCCCAAGACTCATTTGGTACAGCTCTCCATGCCACTGTAGCCTGTAGCCTCTTCATATCCGAATAACTATTGAAACCTACTTCCTTCTGAATCTGCTTACTGTTTTCGTATCTTGATCTGCCTCTATGATATTTACCGCACTCCCCCTTGCTTCCGATACTACACTGGCGACCCCTTGCTGTCTAATAATGTGTCCTGTCAACGTAGTCCTTCATTCAGTCACGTTTTGCCAAACATTTCGTTTATCCTCATTTGTATTCAGTACTTCATCCTTTGTTGCACTTGTATACATGGCTACATTCCATACAAATACCTTCAGGAAAGTCTCCCCATCACGTAAATCTGTATTCTATATTAATAAATTTTTCTTGTTCAGAAACGCTTTTCTTGTCATTTCCAGTCTACATTTTATGTCCTCTCTACTTCAACCATCATCCGTTATTTTGCTCCCCAAATAGCAAAACACATCTCCTACTTTAAGCAACTCGTTTCCTAACTAATTGCCTCAGCGTCCCCTGATTTAATTCCATTATCCTTGTACTGCTTTTGTTGATGTTTATCTTATATCATCCATTCAAAACACTGTCCACTCCGTTCAACTGCTTTTCAAACTCCTTTGCTGTCCCTGACAGAATTACAATGTCACTGGTAAAAATTAAAGTTTTTATTTCTTCTATTGAATTGTCATTCCTCCTCCTAATTTTCATTTGGTTTCCTATACTGCTTGTTCAACGTACAGACTGAATAACATAGTGGATAGGCTACAATTCTGTTTCACTCTCTTCGCAATGACTGCTTCCATTTCGTGTCCTTCGACTCTTTATAGCTGCCGTCTGGTTCCTGTCCAAGTTGTAAACAGACTTTCGCTCCTTGTATTTTACCCTCGGTACCTTCAGAAAATGAAAGATAATATTCCATTCCACATGTTCGAAAGCTTTCTCTAAGCCTGCAAATGCTATAAACGTAGGTTAGCATTTTCTCGACCTATCTTCTAACACAAGTCGAAGGGTCAGTATTGCCTCCGTGTTCTTACGTTTCATCGGTATCCAGACTGTTCTTCCCCGATGTCGGATTCAATCAGTTTTTCTATCCTTCTGCAAGGATTCATGTTAGTATTTTGCAACAATGACTTATGAACAGTTATTCTATTCAAATTGAAAAGTGTTTGAAAAAATGGCTCTGAGCACTATGGGACTTAACATCTACGGTCATCAGTCCCCTAGAACTTAGAACTACTTAAACCTAACTAACCTAAGGACATCACACAACACCCAGCCATCACGAGGCAGAGAAAATTCCTGACCCCGCCGGGAATCGAACCCGGGAACCCGGGCGTGGGAAGCGAGAACACTACCGCACGACCACGAGCTGCGGGCAAAAGTGCTTGAATCGAGAATATCTTGTCAATACTGTACCTAATAGTTCGTGTGTTACATTATTAATGTACTACATACAAATAATCGGTAAGTGAAATCATATTAAAATGTAATATTAAAAACCAGTTGCCAGTTAAAAAAATTTTGAAATAGAAGCTATTGGTAACTAACACAAATTGCCATTTTTAAGACAGGGAAAATTGTTCAGACGTTAAAGAAACTTAATACATTTGCAACTATCACTTGTTCCATGGTACAAAATCCTCTTCCATTTCAAGGTGCAAGTTGATGCACGACCGACGAAATACAACTCAACCCTCAACACCCTATGTTGCTAATTTTAATAATCTACTGAATTTTACTCAACATAAAACTCTCTTACGAAGAATTAACAATGCCCTCCAAATAAGCTTAATGCACTTATACTATACAGCACTTAAATATATTGAATTCGTAATATTTATTCAAGTGATTCTAAAATAACCACTAGACTGGAACACCGACCAGAAAACATATGCTCCTAGGTACGCTATCCTCGAGGTGAAAAACGCTTTCCTACTGAGGAGACTGAGAACAGGAGACAGTTAGCGTGGAAAACAAAAGGCTTGCCGCATTTTCTTCTGCTTCTGTTATTATTACAGTAGAACAAGGGCAAATCGTTAAGCTAGTAGATTACAGGGCGGTGTACTTCCATGATTCATCCAAGAATGTGGAGTCAAAAGCTCATTGCTCTGTAAACCAGTCTAGTTATGAATATCGCACGTTCATAGTAGTGGAGTTTCACAATGCGCAGTAAACGCCTCCTGTTACCTCATGTAGACGATCGTATCGAGGAACGCTGCTTAGCGATAGAACCTTGCTCCGCATTCTTCACCGCCTGCGGCTCAGACAGATGCGGTAGTGAGTATTCCTGGGGCGTGTCGTTGCTACAGATAACGCTGTGAAAGCTACAGACTACGACGTTTCTACAACTACTTAATTCTACAACCTCGATCAAAATTCTCTGGAAACAAATCGTGCTGATCACATTTGGGAACTCTAACAGAAACTTGTAACAGCTATGAGATAACCCTTCCGTAATTAGGATAACACCTACGAAAAATAAGGCAGCGTGACGTGCAGTGAAATCCAGTGAGAAGAGATTGCCCACCGGATATAAAATACCGTTGTCACGTGGACCGCATGTAATATAATTGTCTGAAACAAATTTAAACACAAAATACGTGGCTAATGAAAACAGGAAAAGTGTGAAACTAGTCGGTCAATAGATAATTAGCAGCTTTCGTGTAAACTTTTAAAAATGTATGTTCTTCCGAGTAATTTGTTATTTGTCTCTTCTTGGAACGAGTGTTACCGAAAATTTAAGAGCATGTTTGAAAGTGACGTTGTTTTGTCTCCTAGTGAGCATTTTTGTGGCGCTCTCGCTCTAACTGAGCAAACCGTTGAAAAATAGCACAGCTTTTCTTCGAACGTCCACAATCGCCTCCGTCAATCCAACTTGGAAACTTTCCCAAATAGACGAACAACACTCAAGAATCGGCCGGACGATTGTCTTTTTGAGCAACAACATCCATACCTCAATTGCAGTTTCCTAATATTCTGAGAGTCATTGTTAGCCGTTCTCACAACTAGATTAATGTAGGGTTCCACAAGAACTGTTTGGGTAGTCTTTGACTACCGACTGTTTCCACTGTTTCTTCTGGGTGATCTCCTTTAAGGTAATCGAAAAGTATCTAGTCTTTCTACCTTCTTACGAGCATCAAATCACATTTTCTTATTTCTAGGTTCAGCCGCTAGCAAAAGTGGCTTGTTTCTAGGTTTTACTGCGTTTTGCAACACTTGTATAACGAAAAGAAGCCCCTCTACACAACAGTGTTGCACGTGAACAACCTCAGAGAGCTATATATCAGTCAGGCTACGTAGACACCTTACCTAACATAAAAATTGTAGCACCCGTCAGACGCTGTCGGATGACGATGTCGCTTTGTACACGTGCACATCACAGTCAGGTACGTAAATGATGCCGGCCGCGGTGGTCTCGCGGTTCTAGGCGCGCAGTCCGGAACCGTGCGACTGCTACGGTCGCAGGTTCGAATCCTGCCTCGGGCATGGATGTGTGTGATGTCCTTAGGTTAGTTAGATTTAAGTAGTTCTAAGTTCTAGGGGACTGATGACCACAGCAGTTGAGCCGCATAGTGCTCAGAGCCATTTGAACGTAAATGATTTGAGTTGCAATTCTCTAGGCCGGTAGAACGGTCATCAGAGTGCCTTACTGTTATTCGTGTTTAGTGTTATAACCAAGACTAGTGAGGTATACAAGGAGCCTGAACAGTGGAACAGCTTCAGATGTTGAGCGATCACTGTGAAGAACAGAGAAATTTCCGAAAAGCCTTTGACACAGTGCGCCACTGCAAACTGTTAGCGAAGGTACTAGCATAAGTAATAGGTTCCCAGATACGTGAGTGGCTCGAAGATGTCTTAAGTACCTGTGGTAGAACCGCTCTTATTCTCTATATGCATAAATAATCTGGTAGACTGGGTGAGCAGCAGTCTGCGGCTGATTGCTGGTGATGCTTTGGTGTACAGGAAGGTATCTTCGTTGACTGTAGGAGGATACAATATGATTTAGACAAAGTTTCTAATTGCTGTGATGCATAGTAGCTAACTCCAAATGAAGAAAAATGTATTTTGGTGCAGATGAGTGGGAAAAACAAATTCGTAATGTTAGAATACAGTACTAGTAGTGTGGTGCTTCACAGAGCCACGTCGATTAAATATGTATACGCAAAGTTGCAAACCGATATGAAATGGAACAAATCGTAAGATTATAGCAGGGGAGATGAATGGTCGATTTCGGTTGATCGGGAGAATTTTAGGAAAGTGTGGTTCATCTGTAAAGAAGACCGCTTGTACGAAACTAGTGCGACCCATTCTTGAGTACTGCTCGAGTGTTAGGGTTCCGCGCCAGGTCGGATTAATGAAAGATATCGAAGCAGTTCAGTGGCGGGCTCCTAGATTTGTTACCGGTTGGTCTGAACAACACTTAAGTATTAAGGAGATATTTCGGTAACTCAAACTGGAATCCCTGGAGGGAAGGTGACGTTCTTTTCGGGGAACACTACTGAGAAAATTTAGAAAACTAGCATTTGAAGCAGACTGCTGGAAGATTCTACTGTCGCTGACACATATGGACCACGAAGATAAGATACAAGAAATTAGGCTTCATACGGCGGCATACGGACAGTCCTTTTATCCTCGCTAAGTTTGCGTACGGAAGCGGAAAAGAAAATTGTAGTGCAACAGGGTACCCTCCGCCAAGAACCGTACAGAGACTTGCGAAGTACGTATGTAGATACAAATGTAGATGCAAAGATGCCGTGTAGTGGTGTGGGACTGAGTTATCAGCACCTGACAGAGTTCCAAAGGGGCTTCAGAGTGGGTCCGACAACGGCATTGCCGCAGTGGATACACTGGTTCCCGTAAGATCACCGAAGTTAAGCGCTGTCGGTCGTGGCCGGCACTTGCATGGGTGACCATCCGGGCCATCGTGCGCTGTTGCCATTTTCGGGGTGCACTCAGCCTCGTGATGCCAACTGAGGAGCTACTCGACCGAATAGTAGCGGCTCCGGTCAAAGAAAATCATCATAACAACTGGGAGAGCGGTGTGATGACCACACGCCCCTCCTATCCGCATCCTCGGCTGAGGATGACACGGCGGTCGGCTGGTCCAGATGGGCCACTTGTGGCCTGAAGATGGAGTGCTCATAGTGGGCGGCAGGTCGATTAGTGAAATATCCACATTCCTAGGGTATTCGGGAATGACAGTGGCCCTATGCTGTACTGCTTGGAAGCGTGAGCGCATCCATACTCGTTGTTAAGGTTCAGTCGACCACAACTGACCACTGCAAGGGAGGATCGCCGTATTGTGTACGAAGCACATTGTAACCCCTCCACAAAGACGTCTGCCATCCGATAACAAATAATGGATTCCATATAACATTCTCTGTCATTTTGCGTCGTTGTTCGGAGCCAAGCAGCAATCGGACTAGAGAAGCGTGGAATTTTGATGAGTGGCGTCGGATTATTTGTAGCTATGAATCGTGTTTCTGCATTACCCCGGAGTACCGTCGTCGACGAGTATGGCGGCGACATGGAGAGAGGCCACATTCTTCTATTATTTTGGCGAGGCACAGCGGTACTATTCATGATTTGGTGTTCTATCGGTCATGCTTCGGGTCACGGTTCGTGGAGATGAGAGAACTCTAACGACATAACATTACGATCATCCTGTGTCCTCCCGCGCTACCTCTCATAAAACAGTATCGTGGTGTGATTTTTGAACAGAACAATGCTCGCCCATACATGGCACTTGTCTTATTAGATGCCTGCGTGATGTTGAGCTACTTCGCTGGCCAAGAACAACCCCAGTTCGGTCCCCAATAGATCATGTGGTAACCAGCTTATACAGCAACTCCGTCCCAGTGCAAGTAATCGGGATATGAAGGACCGATGAAAATAGTTGTGAGCCAGCATGCCACAGACGAGGATTCAGGGACTTTATGACACCCTTCTCACCGAAGCAGTACATGCATCCAGGCCGGAAGGGGTGCAACGTTATACTGATAAGTGGGTTCATACCGCCAAGTTATTAATTAGTTCGACTGGATTTTGTAATCACAGCAACAACATCACAGAACCTCTCAACCGCTGATAAATCGTTTCGTTTCTTCCTCCCTATATGGGTGCTTCATTTTTTTCTTATCAAGCAGTGTATATAGTGAATATTAACGACCCTGAAATACACTCCTGGAAATGGAAAAAAGAACACATTGACACCGGTGTGTCAGACCCACCATACTTGCTCCGGACACTGCGAGAGGGCTGTAGAAGCAATGATCACACGCACGGCACAGCGGACACACCAGGAACCGCGGTGTTGGCCGTCGAATGGCGCTAGCTGCGCAGCATTTGTGCACCGCCGCCGTCAGTGTCAGCCAGTTTGCCGTGGCATACGGAGCTCCATCGCAGTCTTTAACACTGGTAGCATGCCGCGACAGAGTGGACGTGAACCGTATGTGCAGTTGACGGACTTTGAGCGAGGGCGTATAGTGGGCATGCGAGAGGCCGGGTGGACGTACCGCCGAATTGCTCAACACGTGGGGCGTGAGGTCTCCACAGTACATCGATGTTGTCGCCAGTGGTCGGCGGAAGGTGCACGTGCCCGTCGACCTGGGACCGGACCGCAGCGACGCACGGATGCACGCCAAGACCGTAGGATCTTACGCAGTGCCGTAGGGGACCGCACCGCCACTTCCCAGCAAATTAGGGACACTGTTGCCCCTGGGGTATCGGCGAGGACCATTCGCAACCGTCTCCATGAAGCTGGGCTACGGTCCCGCTCACTGTTAGGCCGTCTTCCGCTCACGCCCCAACATCGTGCAGCCCGCCTCCAGTGGTGTCACGACAGGCGTGAATGGAGGGACGAATGGAGACGTGTCGTCTTCAGCGATGAGAGTCGCTTCTGCCTTGGTGCCAATGATGGTCGTATGCGTGTTTGGCGCCGTGCAGGTGAGCGCCACAATCAGGACTGCATACGACCGAGGCTCACAGGGCCAACACCCGGCATCATGGTGTGGGGAGCGATCTCCTACACTGGCCGTACACCACTGGTGATCGTCGAGGGGACACTGAATAGTGCACAGTACATCCAAACCGTCATCGAACCCATCGTTCTACCATTCCTAGACCGGCAAGGGAACTTGCTGTTCCAACAGGACAATGCACGTCCGCATGTATCCCGTGCCACCCAACGTGCTCTAGAAGGTGTAAGTCAACTACCCTGGCCAGCAAGATCTCCGGATCTGTCCCCCATTGAGCATGTTTGGAACTGGATGAAGCGTCGTCTCACGCGGTCTGCACGTCCAGCACGAACGATGGTCCAACTGAGGCGCCAGGTGGAAATGGCATGGCAAGCCGTTCCACAGGACTACATCCAGCATCTCTACGATCGTCTCCATGGGAGAATAGCAGCCTGCATTGCTGCGAAAGGTGGATATTCAGTGTACTAGTGCCGACATTGTGCATGCTCTGTTGCCTGTGTCTATATGCCTGTGGTTCTGTCAGTGTGATCATGTGATGTATCTGACCCCAGGAATGTGTCAATAAAGTTTCCCCTTCCTGGGACAATGAATTCACGGTGTTCTTATTTCAATTTCCAGGAGTGTATTTCGCTTGCGATTGTCTGATACTAATTTCGGTTCTGAAAACGTATTCCCATTAAAAATGAAGTACTGAATTCTATTAACTATAAAGCGTAATCGAAAATCTGATCCCATCTTCGGCAGGAACGTGATTTAGTTGCTAGGTGACCCGGTGGTATCATACCGAAGACCTATCAGAAGTTGGACGCGAAAATACATTGGATTCAGCTGTCTACAGCCTTCTTGACCTCGTGCATGAACAGACATAGAAAGCGTCATCCGTGTGTACTTTGCGGAAACCAAGTGTGAATGGATCTCCAAAAAGGCATATACATGGAAGGTAAATGTTACAGTGTAAGTCTCGTAATAGAAAAGTATGAAATAGGCGTGTCTATTACGAAGAAACGAAACCGGCATTTAGAAACCCACCGTATACTTCTGACAGGACGGACAGACGGTGATTAGAATGCAGCCCATTGAGCACATATCATGTCCCCTAATTTTACCACAAACTGATGTCTGACGAAAATATCCTTAGTTTTGTGTAGGTGTTTTAATCATTCTGGAAATCTGTAACTGTATGTCCACTGGTGTGGAAAACTTAAAGACGAAATGAACTTTCGAACGATATATCACTGTTAATTAACATTGCTTGATGCAACTTGGACCATACGTAGAAAGAACTTCTTACTTCTGCAAGAAGACGCAATGAGACGAACAAAAATGACACTTTTATTCAAAGTCAACAGTTACACTGAAGTCACCGCTAATTATAATGGTCATCTGATCATTATAAAGAGCGAGACATAGTTCTTAATAGGGTGTGGATCGCTACGGACGGCAATGCATACTGTGAAACGTGCTCCCCTACTCGTCAAAAGTTCTCGTGGTGGGGCGTCCCATTCCTCCATCAGCGCTATTGACGACTGCTGGATGGTCGCTGGTGAATGTGGACGAGCTGCAATATGTCTCCCCAGACGATCCCACGCATAGTGGTGGCCGACGTTGTGTTACGATGGGTAGTTCCACAATGTTTCAACGGTACATTTTATACGAGACGCTTGCTTACAAATGAGAAAATTCTTTATCTCGACGCCTGGCTTCCCGGCATTTACTATGCAGACACCCGTAGAATTTATGGTGTATGAAGGTTACAAAATTCAATTTTTTAAATCCAGTTTACTATACTGCGTAAAGTTAGAGGTATATTTATAGCAAAAAAAAAAAAATATCCGCAGAAAAGAGCATGCTACAATTTTTTGACTGCCCACAAGGACAATTATCGGTACGTAATGAGCTACATTCCTAGTAGAACTGAAATATTTTCTAACTGCATTGGGGTCCATTGGATATCGTTGGTGCACAGCTGCGGTTAAATGTTCAAAGAAGGGTTGCAGTCAGTCGCAGAATCCGTAATTTATACCGGATCTAGATTTCGACTATAACGTAGTCATCATCGGTGCTAAAATACAAAATGCTCAAGAACAGGTACAAAATATTTATATAACGCTGTTATACGTATTCATATAAGTGGGAACATGGCGATAACATATCATTAGCAAGTGTCATACCGGCATAACCATGCCAGAGAATAAACATGTCACAGTTGATGCTAGGTAGCATTTAAATAGAAAAAACAAAACCGAAGCTATTGCTTACAATCTGCGCACACAACAAGAATATGCGTCATCGACGATCTAGGGTGCCGACTATTGGAGTATACATGCGAGAAGCTATAGCTCAATTTTATTGAAGATCATAATCGTTAATTGAATCTTAAAATATAGTACATCTCGGATATGCCAATTACATGGTGAATTTATAGAAATGGAACAGAATTTAAATGCAAATAGACTCAAAAGAGACAGAAGGCGTCCCCTGTGGGATTACAATGCGAAAAAGCCATGGAGAATTTTTTATGACACTAATGGATTAAAAATACATTTACAAAAGTCTTATACAACACATTTCATCAATTCATTTCAAAAGGTATTAAGTAACATTGTGGATGAAACCTGAAAAATTTACAGTAATATAAAATAGCGTAAGATGGTGCCATAAAAGGCATTTCTGAAATTACATTTGAGAAACAGTTTATGTTAAAGAACCTAATGTTTAGAGTAATTTCCATTCACACACGTGCATATTTATGTCTGTTAACAGCTATAAATGTATTGCTAACAGGTATATCAAATCATCCCTTCAGAATGTAACCATTTCACAAACGTGCACTTGAAATTTTACTAAGAACTATGTTTACATGTCATGTAAGAGAATTTTACGAAAAGAGCCATTCAAACTTTATAAAAACTTAATTTTTTTGAAGAAGGCTGTCGTGATAAGACGATGCATAAACCATTGACAATAACAGCTAAGGAACTTTTTATCTTCGATAGTACTGCACACCTCACTGGTGGCATAATATCAAGTCATCTACTAAGACGTTACATCGGAACCATGCAGTCAAATAGAAAAATGAGGTTACATTGTTTATCATGTCAAATGAGGTTAGAACCAGTAATGAGTATAACGGAACTATTATTTGGAAGACATAATCAAAAGTAAAATAGTAAATTACTGGTCTGATACATAAGGGCATGGCTGTCGAGACGCCTTTTCTTTTTGATAATGTGATCCACAAACGGCTCCCAAAAATGGATAATTTTCACTAACATTTGCTCACTAAGCACGTTGACGCCAGAAGATCTATGATGGCAAAACATCACGACCTACTGCGAAAGGTCCATAAACTCTCTTTTGCTGGCTCAATGCGGAAATTTCATATGCCAATGGTAATGGTATGTTATTGCTATGTTCTCATTTATATGGATTCGTATAACTGCGTTATATACATATTTTGTACCCGTTCCTGATTCATTCTGTTTTTGTGTTTTAGCACCCATGATGACTATGTTCTAGTCGAAATATAGATCCACAAAAAATTAGTCATTCTGCGACACTCCTTCACATTTGAAATACATACGTCTTTTAAAAATCTAGAAATAAGAGACGAATTAGACATTATAAGTGCACTTTTTCTTACTTCACTTCTACTGAAAATTTGCTCTCCTGTTTTTTATTGATGCAGTCTTGTCCGTCCCCCGTTTTATTACCCACGATGTAAAGGAAGGCTCTCGAAGAAATAAATGTATTAATTTGCTGACAAAGAAAGCTTACGCACGCATTTTGTACAATGAAACAGCAGACCACTTAAGGAAGCTACTAAATCCGCTGCTTACTTTGTTGGTCAGTTACTTTTCACTCGCTTCTTAGATCAAGTAAAAATGGAACGCAGATTCCACTGGCAAAACGAATGAGAAATATCAACCGTAAATAAAGGAAAGTATTATGGAACGGTTCAGTCCCACATATGTCGTTTTCTATGGTTTTACAATTTGTCAGTATACCGTGGAGCTACCTCAATCGGGTGTGAGACAATCACACCTGCCCTGTTCGCCTGGATAGCTTAAAACTAAGAAATTCAGACACTTCTGATTACAAGAATTCAGACGTTGGAGATGTCTTCGCTTGTTCCAAGTACCATCACCAGAGAGAACGGTTCCTTGCAAAATTGAGAAATATTAATCTATTATTCCTAACAAGTATTGCGATCTTTCACTAAAGAATAATAAAACAGTTTTTAGGTGTCTCAAAAGATTTATTTTGGTTACCAGTTTTAAAATCTGGCCACAGACCTGCAGAGAAGATGTGATATCCATTTTATTTAGTGATGAATTAAAAAAAACTGTATCTCAAAGAATAATGACTTTACATACCTGTTTAAAAACACTTTTGTACAGAAAAATATAATTATTACTTCTGTTCTAGATATGAAACTTCTCGCATTTTGCTAAAAGTGAAGAAATGTTGTTTGGTTTTGCAAACTAAGAAGATTTTTCCTTATAATGAAGATTACATAAAAGCAACATGTTCACTTTTATTTAAGAAAATTTCAAAGTTTGGGATTGCTGATAATTAAATAGGGGTATCGTTGAAGATGTAAAAGTGTACTGACGCCGAAGGATAAAAAACAAAATCTTATGCCTCTGAGAGACTGCGGACTGTAAAATGTCGTCCGTAACTGCATTTCTATGGTGCACAAAAATTATGTTTGTGGCCAGATATATAAATATGTAATATATATACACTTATGGAAGAAATTAATTTCAACGGGTTGGAAACTGTATGTTTATTTGTATATACTAATTATACTAATATTATATAATATTATATACTAATTTTCTTTGGAAAAAATTTAAGTTTTACTTTTCTACAAATAGGCCTATTTAGTTTCTTTTCGGACACTATCAGTCGGCGACTTAACACTCGCCCCGCTATCCAATTGAACGGGTGACAAGGAAGCACCGCAATGCGCATCGCGAGAATTCAGGCCTCTATAGGAGGCAGTTTAAAGCGTGAAAACAAAGTGAAAAATGTCTTCTTTGACAAATAATTGAATAACTTGCAGTTCAGCTCGTCAGCTGAATTTTGTATTTGGAAATTTTGTGAAATTTACTACCAGTGGAAAACAACCCAAAACAATTTCCGATACAAGTCTTAGTGTTCCAAGGTTGTAAGAGCGGGCCTTTTTACGGCGAAAGCCTTTGTTGTTTCCCGCAAGCGGCGCGTCCTTTCTCGTCGGCTAGCAGAAGTTTCCGCCGGTCACGCTACGTGAGACTGGGTAGTCGGAACCCTTATCGCCAGCTCGCCGCCGCTCGCCGTACTGCGAAAGAGGGGGCTCACCACCGCCTGCTCGGACTCGTTTTACATGCTCAGCGACGACAGAAATATTTTTCCTAGAAAATCACGAGGGCAGCTGATGCGCGCAGCCCTCCTGGGAGAACGATCCGACTTGCTCTTTCTGGAAGGGCTCAGATAAGGATAGCCTCAATGAGCACATTTCGGCTGAGGAATATTCTGGAACAAACGGGTCGTGCTTTTCGTGGGAGCTTTAAGCCCTGATCATAGACGAATCAGAAAATCCATGCATAATATAAATGAGCAGCCTAGATGCAAAAGCTGCTAACTGCCTGATAAGCGAAACTGAGATAATCGCGAAAAACTCGTCCCATCCAAACTATTAAAGACTTAATTTCTTTATTAAAAATAAGTAAAAAAATAATTAATTACGCGGTATTAATGGCTGAATCTGCTATAATATTTTATACATTAAAATCTTAAGTGAAATACAGACTTAGCGGTTTTTGCACACGATTTGTACATTTGACGAGATTTGCAAACGTATCGATCCAATTACAAAACAAGCATTCGGTTTCAAAACCCGCTATTCGGTGATATCTTAGTAATGACATGAAGATGGAATTTAATGGCTCAAATGGCTCTGAGCACTATGGCACTTAACATCTGAGGTCATCAGTCCCCTAGACTTAGAACTACTTAAACCTAACTAACCTAAAGACATCACACACATCCATGCCCTAGGCAGGATTCGAACCTGCGCGCGGTTGCGGACTGAAGCGCCTAGAACCGCTCGGTCACAACGGCCGGCTGGAATTTAATGATTGCAAATACAAACAGAACACATTTCATTTCAAAGAGAATTCTGAAAATTCTACAAAATTGGCGTATAAAAATACGACAGTGACATTATTTTACCAGTGAAAACTAACTTGCTCAACATCAAAACGAAAACAAATATGAATATTCAACACTAGATTTCTTTTAAAAAATACACCATTGCATTTTTGATATCAAAAGATATTGTAGAAAATAAAACAAGCTCCAAATTGCATTTTAGTAAAACACCGACAAAATTTTACAAAATAATAAAACTGACTGAAAGTGGTTTCTTAGTTAAAACAGTGACAAAAACTCCTAGAAAATGAAGTTAGTTGAAAATTGCTTTTAAGTGATATCAACCTCGACATTGCCCATCAACTCAAATTCACTTCCGCCTTCTTCCAATGGTTCGCACTGGCAGGAGCGACTCTAGGAGTTCCTCCCTGTTCGTCTGACACCTCGGTGTCGACTCTGAGTTTGTCGTTGGTCGCCCATCTTCACCAAAGTGGAGCTCAGAAAACTTTTTAACGCCCCCGAGTTTGTTCAAAAAATGTGTGTGAAATCTTATGGGACTGAACTGCTAAGGTCATCAGTCCCTAAGCTTACACACTAGTTAACCTAAATTATCCTAAGGACAAACACACACACCCATGCCCGAGGGAGGACTCGAAGCTCCGCCGGGATCAGCTGCACAGACCATGACTGCAGCGTCTCAGACCACTCGGCTTCTGAAAGTTCTACGTACACCAGCTGGAATTGGTGGTGGGCCGTTTCCTTTGCTGAAATATCTTCCCCTCTCCAGGACGATCTTCCCCTCTCCAGCTTCGAAGCTGTAGAAGGACTCTCCACGAACTAGACAAATCTTCTTGTTTCTGCTTCTCATGAACACGATATTTTTGGCTTTTTGAATATGGAAATGCCAATTACCAATAACTTTCACTAATCCTTCCACATATGTCATAGCAATGCTCTTACCTTTCTGTTTTGGAAAAATTTCTTTTCCACTGATTACGAGGCCTCTTCCCTTTCCGGGAGGGACCGTCGCCCTCGATCTCGTTCTGCTCATTTGCAACTACAACTTATTATACAATTCCTAGTATTTCAGCTACTCCCACTTCGTTTGTACCCTCTCCTGTACTTAAACCGTCCACAAAATCACTTCTTTTCATCAAAATACTCACGCAGATATGTCAACAATCATTCTACCGATCAGCTGAACTGTACTTACAGGCGTATATTTCGAGGATGCATCTGTAGCGAGAGCTTCATTGTTGCGTACACGTTCCCTACAGTGTAGCCAGACTAACTCTGAATAAGAAGAATATCCCTTCCAATCGTAGCAAACTGAAAGGTATCTTTGAACGTCTAGACTGGTAAGTCTGATGTCAGATGACGTGCTTTGCATCCGGACATGGCATGGCGACAGCCATGAATGTTGAACTTTGCGGGTTTTATAAACGTTGGATATTTAGCGGGCTTTTCACCCGATGACAACGTGCAGTTAGCGGCTTTTGCAACCGAACACGATTTTCTAGTTAGTTTCAGCGGTTTGTTGCGGGTTTGCACCCTGAAACCTATTCTATCGTGTAGGCGCTGAAAAAATCTATGCATCACTGTGCTCAACTCAAAATGGCTCTGAGCACTATGGGACGCAACTGCTGTGGTAATAAGTCCCCTATAACTTAGAACTACTTAAACCTAACTAACCTAAGGACGTCACACACATCCATGCCCGAGGCAGGATTCGAACCTGCGACCGTAGTGGTCGCGCGGTTCCTGACTGCAGCGCCTAGAACCGCTCGGCCACTCCAGCCGGCGCTCAACTCAAAATCGACAAAAAATGCATTTAGCAGCTTTTGCATGTGGGCTACTCAAATATGGGTGTACGTATGATTTATATGTATCTATGTGTATATGTATGTATCCATGTTCCACATGTTCTCCTGAACCACTGGACCGATTTTAACGAAACTTGGCACACATAACACTTCCAGTATAGAAATGTTCACTTGGGGAGGGAAGGGGGGGGGGAGGGTAAGAACTTATCAAGGGTGTGGGGCTGGGGCCGTAGGTGAATACCCTGATCTTATTCCTCCAGTATTTGAGACTGAAAGCACTTAGTGACTTGCAACAAATTTTACTCATAATTTACATCATTTACGAAATTTTTCTCCCTGACACACCACAAAAAATTGATAAAAAGAAAAAAGTTTATCGCATCTTACATTTTCGCTGTTCATGCAGTAAAACTACGGCATCGTTAAAATGATTCTTGGGAAACAGCAGCTTATCACCCGTCACAAAAACGATGTCTGGTGAAACACTGTTGCGTTCTAGATGTCCACTTAGTTTGTAACAACGGTCCTAGCAATACTTGATCTATTAGAAAGTATTTCCCATTACTAAGAAGCCTCTGTGGGACAGATGGAGATCTCTCACATCTGGCTACTGGTGGTTATGACAAAAAATCGATAAGCAACTCCGCGGGGACGTCTGAGATCAACAGTTGCGGAAGACGAACAGAAGCATGTGACACTGCAGGTCTTACGTGCGCCGACGGCTGTCTCCGACGGGGAGCGATTAACTACGTTGCTGTCCAAAATTTAAGCAACAAACTGCTATTTCCCCGTCACGATATTTTGATGCAAACTGTCAACCAGATGTCCGTATGATCGTGTTCTGCACGGAAGATGGCATTCCGGCCAACGTAAAACGATGCCAACGACAATGTCAGTGCACCTATGAAACGATGTAGTGTTTGTTAGGTAGCCCCACATTCACAGTCTCTGTGTAACACAGTCACAGACGGTGCAGTACGGCACAGAGAAGATGCCTACCAGACAATGGACTGGAAGGCAATAGCAAGAAGGGAAGCAGGACAGTCGCAAACTGATTTGGCCCGATGGCTTAACGTAAATCGTTCTGTTGTTTCTCGGATGTGGTGACAGTTTATAGAGACCGAAACTCTATCCCGAAGATCAGTGCAGGATCGACCACGTGTAACTTCAGAAGAGAGACCATTATTTGGCTGTAAGGGCACGATATTACCGTCTTAGTACTACCAGGCAACAGGCATCTGACCTCGCAGCATCCACTGGACGTGTTTTATCGAGGCAAACGCTATGCAGAAGGCTTCGGCAGAGTGACCTTTATTGTCGGAGACCTCCTGCATGTGTATCTCTGACGCGTATTCACAGAAGGGAACGTCTAGAGTGGAGTCATCAACGTGCCACCTGGACGGTCGAACAGTCGCCAAATGTTGTTTTCACAGATGAGCTCAATTTAGTCTGGAGAGTGATTCTCGATGGATTCACATCTTGAGGGAACGTGGAACTCGATTTCGGGGCCCAAACATTGTGGAGAGAGACTGAGATCGTGAAGGATTCCTCACGGTGTAGGCAGGGATTATGTTTACCACTCGAACCCGAACCCATTTTCATGAAATGGGGAAGGTGAATCAGCAAGTTTTAACTGCTGTCAGGTATAGTGACGAGATCTTGGGACCTTATCTGCGGTTGTTGCGAGGTGCTGTGGGCCCACACATCGTATTGATGGACGATTATGCTCCACCTCATAGAACACGGGTCGTTGATGTTTTCTTGGAAACGGAAGATACTGCACGCATGGCGTGGCCTGCTCGCTTTCCCGATTTGAATCCCATACAGCAATTAGTGAAGTTCGGTGGCAGGAGGAACAAGACTTCTGGTCAGGTGACTACAGGGTTATAAACACAAAATCAAATAGGGGTAATGCAGGAGTAGGTTTAATAATGAATAGGAAAATAGGAATGCGGGTAAGCTACTACAAACAGCATAGTGAACGCATTATTGTGGCCAAGATAGATACGAAACCCACACCTACTACAGTAGTACAAGTTTATATGCCAACTAGCTCTGCAGATGACGAAGAAATTGAAGAAATGTATGATGAAATAAAAGAAATTATTCAGATTGTGAAGGGAGACGAAAATTTAATAATCATGGGTGACTGGAATTCGAGTGTAGGAAAAGGGAGAGAAGGAAACATAGTAGGTGAATATGGATTGGGGGACAGAAATGAAAGAGGAAGCCGCCTGGTAGAATTTTGCACAGAGCACAATATAATCATAACTAACACTTGGTTTAAGAATCATGAAAGAAGGTTGTATACATGGAAGAACCCTGGAGATACTAAAAGGTATCAGATAGATTATATAATGGTAAGACAGAGATTTAGGAACCAGGTTTTAAATTGTAAGACTTTTCCAGGGGCAGATGTGGACTCTGACCACAATCTATTGGTTATGACCTGTAGATTAAAACTGAAGAAACTGCAAAAAGGTGGGAATTTAAGGAGATGGGACCTGGATAAACTAAAAGAACCAGAGGTTGTACAGAGATTCAGGGAGAGCATAAGGGAGCAATTGACAGGAATGGGGGAAATAAATACAGTAGAAGAAGAATGGGTAGCTTTGAGGGATGAAGTAGTGAAGGCAGCAGAGGATCAAGTAGGTAAAAAGACGAGGGCTAGTAGAAATCCTTGGGTAACAGAAGAAATATTGAATTTAATTGATGAAAGGAGAAAATATAAAAATGCAGTAAGTGAAACAGGCAAAAAGGAATACAAACGTCTCAAAAATGAGATCGACAGGAAGTGCAAAATGGCTAAGCAGGGATGGCTAGAGGACAAATGTAAGGATGTAGAGGCCTATCTCACTAGGGGTAAGATAGATACCGCCTACAGGAAAATTAAAGAGACCTTTGGAGATAAGAGAACGACTTGTATGAATATCAAGAGCTCAGATCGAAACCCAGTGCTAAGCAAAGAAGGGAAAGCAGAAAGGTGGAAGGAGTATATAGAGGGTCTATACAAGGGCGATGTACTTGAGGGCAATATTATGGAAATGGAAGAGGATGTAGATGAAGATGAAGTGGGAGATACGATACTGCGTGAAGAGTTTGACAGAGCACTGAAAGACCTGAGTCGAAACAAGGCCCCCGGAGTAGACAATATTCCATTGGAACTACTGACGGCCGTGGGAGAGCCAGTCCTGACAAAACTCTACCATCTGGTGAGCAAGATGTATGAAACAGGCGAAATACCCTCAGACTTCAAGAAGAATATAATAATTCCAATCCCAAAGAAAGCAGGTGTTGACAGATGTGAAAATTACCGAACTATCAGCTTAATAAGTCACAGCTGCAAAATACTAACACGAATTCTTTACAGACGAATGGAAAAACTAGTAGAAGCCAACCTCGGGGAAGATCAGTTTGGATTCCGTAGAAACACTGGAACACGTGAGGCAATACTGACCTTACGACTTATCTTAGAAGAAAGATTAAGGAAAGGCAAACCTACGTTTCTAGCATTTGTAGACTTAGAGAAAGCTTTTGACAATGTTGACTGGAATACTCTCTTTCAAATTCTAAAGGTGGCAGGGGCAAAATACAGGGAGCGAAAGGCTATTTACAATTTGTACAGAAACCAGATGGCAGTTATAAGAGTCGAGGGACATGAAAGGGAAGCAGTGGTTGGGAAGGGAGTAAGACAGGGTTGTAGCCTCTCCCCGATGTTGTTCAATCTGTATATTGAGCAAGCAGTAAAGGAAACAAAAGAAAAATTCGGAGTAGGTATTAAAATTCATGGAGAAGAAATAAAAACTTTGAGGTTCGCCGATGACATTGTAATTCTGTCAGAGACAGCAAAGGACTTGGAAGAGCAGTTGAATGGAATGGACAGTGTCTTGAAAGGAGGATATAAGATGAACATCAACAAAAGCAAAACAAGGATAATGGAATGTAGTCTAATTAAGTCGGGTGATGCTGAGGGAATTAGATTAGGAAATGAGGCACTTAAAGTAGTAAAGGAGTTTTGCTATTTGGGGAGCAAAATAACTGATCATGGTCGAAGTAGAGAGGATATAAAATGTAGACTGGCAATGGCAAGGAAAGCGTTTCTGAAGAAGAGAAATTTGTTAACATCCAGTATTGATTTAAGTGTCAGGAAGTCATTTCTGAAAGTATTCGTATGGAGTGTAGCCATGTATGGAAGTGAAACATGGACGATAAATAGTTTAGACAAGAAGAGAATAGAAGCTTTCGAAATGTGGTGCTACAGAAGAATGCTGAAGATTAGATGGGTAGATCATGTAACTAATGAGGAAGTATTGAATAGGATTGGGGAGAAGAGAAGTTTGTGGCACAACTTGACCAGAAGAAGGGATCGGTTGGTAGGGCATGTTCTGAGGCATCAAGGGATCACCAATTTAGTATTGGAGGGCAGCGTGGAGGGAAAAAATCGTAGAGGGAGACCACGAGATGAATACACTAAGCAGATTCAGAAGGATGTAGGTTGCAGTAGGTACTGGGAGATGAAAAAGCTTGCACAGGATAGAGTAGCATGGAGAGCTGCATCAAACCAGTCTCAGGACTGAAGACCACAACAACAACAACAGCATGTCTGGGATGAACTAGGGAGATGGGTTGCATCACGTCAGCATTCACCAATCACTCTCGAAAACTGCGAGCAGTTCTTCAGGAAGAATGGGCGTTACTGTCTCAACAGGAGACTGATGACATCATTCACAGCATGCCTCGTCGTTGTCAGGCCTGTATTGCTGCCAGAGGTGGACACACCCACTTCTGAGCACATTAATCAGTTGTCAGAATGTGTATGCAAATCCGCTAAGTTGCAAAAAACGAAGAACATTTCTGTCTACCGTTATGCATGTATTCTTTACATTTCTTTATATTGTTTCTACTTTACTATCACCTGTTTATACTGTTTTGTGGCAAAAAAAACGCTGTCTTAGAAAATTTCCTTTTGTTGCTTTAATTTTAGACACCAGTGTATTTTAGACGAGTTTAACAATTCTTAACTGATCGTTAGACACTAGTGTATTTCAGACAAGTTTAATAATTCTTAACTGTTCATTTAAAAGCATGCAACCTCCCGATAGCACACAACAAAATTATGACATTTAGCAGGTACCTTTTTATTGACATATTGACTTCCTGTGGGCGCTGCATGAAGCCGAACGTTCACGAAGTGTGACGGACAGGTCGACTTCCGTGATGTCACAAGTTCGCTGCGGGGCCCTTACTTCTCGTGGGCCTCAGTGAGTGTCGAGCTGTGGGGTAATCTCTTACACTTCCAGTTCCGGACGCGTGCGTTCAGTATGCTTTCAGTGACACTGTGAGGACCATCTCCTGCATCTGAGCTTTTCTTGAGTTGAATTTGTTTCAAGATTTGTTCCTCTTGATATTAGGAAATACTCCACAAACTGACGGAGATAATAAGTAAGTACATTCGATCTTTGCTTAATCGTGAATAGTATGTTTTTCTTGCTGCCGAGAAAGATATATCGCTCTGGTACTTATTGTAGGTGCTCTAAATGTGGTGTTCTTGTTGCGTACCATGTGTAATATGAGCAAGGGTAGAAATATTTCAACCTTTTCATTTCCAAAACACGCCAACATTCGGGCTAAGTCGTTACGAGCAGATTTGACCCTTGAAAACATTCTGTATTTTAAGCTAAGCATTTCGCCGAAAATGACTTTTTTACTAATGATAAAATGAAAAGCGCAGCTGTTTCTGCGCTAACAGTTCGCAAGACTTTCTAAGTTAACAGTAGACGCTGTTCCTTCTTTCTCTCCTGGACTGACATCCTGCAAGCCTGTTTATCTTTCTGCTGAAACGGAATCGCTAGAGGAAAGAGCAAGAATGTTGTTGTGTCGAGAGGAACGAAATTTTAGTGAAGGTGTGAGCAGGACGAGATTACAAACCATGATGTTTTCACTAATGGAGTAAAAGAACTACGTTTCAGCGATTTTTCCTACAATATTTCCACAGATTGCATGTGTCAAAGACATCCCATTTATTTTGTTTTCTATAGACTTTTTAAGAGATTTCAATGTATAAATATGTCTCAATAGTTGTAAGGTGCCTTCCAGCAACTACAAGAGGATTTTAAGTGGTACTTTACTTTGCACTATACTGTATGAGTAGCTTTCAGAATGGTGATTCTGTGAATATTAAGGTCACGTTGCTCCACAATGGGTCAGTGCGTTAGTTACTCAAAAATTACAGTGATCAGTAAAGTTTTACAACAAAGCTATAGTTTATGGAGGAGGAAATTGAAAATAGTTTACTTACTCGACGATACTTCCCAGAAACTATTCTGCGAGTTTCCTCAGTGGTTTTTTTGTCCATTTCCTGGTCCTTACAACCATATTAGTAATTAGTGCATGTTACCATTACAGCATCCGTCGTATCTGAGAAAACTTTCAGGTAACATGAAGAGTGAAGCCGGATTAATATGGGACCAAGTCGCGTATTTAAGAGAGAAATGTAATCGCTTACATCCACATGAGAAAACTGTGAATGTCCTTTCAGATGAAATACATACTTTGCGAAAAGCGACTTAACAGAGGTGGGCTTTTAGGGTGAATCTCGGAAAACAATGAAATTGTTACCAAAATCCATTCTTACATGCTGGCTTCTTTATTTTCCAATAATAATGTGATTGGCCTTTTTCCTTCATAGATGCGCCATGCAGGTAAACTGAGAGGTCTTACTTTTAAGGCCATTAAAACAATACTAACAAATGTGTGGTAAGTTATTTAAATTTTCCAAATATATATAGATTTCAAGTGGAGTGGTATGTGTTTTCTTTTCCTTTTTTAATGATTTTCTCTGTGTCACGTGATATAAAAGTCGTATTTTTGACGTTGAATCAATTTTCAGGATTGCATATTTCACGAAAGCTCACAAATGGAACAAATTTTCAAGTAATCCCCTTTGAGCTACGTTGTATTGATACCGGTAAAAGTAGTTATAATTTTAATTCCTCTTTCTCAGTTCTTCAACAGCTGTTATGTAATGTGAGTGAGCTGTACAATGTATGATGGTTTAAACGTTTGCACCAAAATTTCACACTAGAAGCCGCACAGCGAGCTGCTAGCCTCGTCGCGTCCGTGCCTGTGTGTAGCACTCCAGCCGTGACGTCACTAAAGTAGTCGCAGGCCTCCATTCACGTAGGCTTCGACATGTCTCGACACCCGAGGAACTAGAACCGGGGTGGCGTGGGCCAGCACGCGGCTGCATTCCTCCCACGCACCGACGATGCTTTCTCGGAACACGCGAGTCGTCCCCTGCCACCAGGAAAGCGACGGTTGTCGGGAAACGCAAATCCAAACTCAACGCCCTCCGCAGCGACTAAGTAACCAGCAAGGCTTACCGGGCAGCGATGGAGCGTATTGTGGAATATGGCATACAAGAACTGGTGTCATCACTGTTTAACATGTTTCAACTATGTATAGTGTATACTAGTAACAGACAGGGGTGAAACAATAATAATAGACCTAGTTATATTTAGAAGTAAATGTTGTTTTATTAATAGTAGAAATAATTGCATTGACGGGAAGTAATGTTGTGTAAGATGTATTAATGCATTTTGTATCATTAGTTGCCGATTTAAAAAAATACTGTTGATATTAGTAGCACTGTCCAACAAAAAACATTTTTCAATCTTTCCTTCACATAATATGTCAAATCTTCCTAATTTCTGTTTGAGAAAAACAAATGTGACGAAGAAAAATTTTTATTAGCTCTAGTTTCTGTGATACACAATAGGAGCAAATATTTTATTGTAACGGATTCAGAGATACGTATACATTTTAACTGTATAAGCGGACAACCCTGAAAATCAGTTTCACGTTTGTTAATGACAATTAAATTGCGAGGGTTCTAAATTAATGGAAGAATGCCTTATAATTGGTTGATTATAAACAGAATTGCGTGGTGTTGAGATCGTTGTCTTTTGGCTTTCGCGTTGTGAGTGACATCTGAAGCATAGTTACACGCAGCCTAGCTGTTGTGAAGTAATACAGCTTTCAAAGCAAACTTGGAGAAGTATATCAGATGCCTTCAATCTGATGGACCATGATTTATAATCCAATATTTTATCGAACCATTAACGTCGCAGGAAACAACAAGACTCTTTGCGGTTGTAGACGCTACAGTCTGGAACCGCGCGAGCGCTACGGTAGCAGGTTCGTATCCTGCCTCGGGCATGGGTGTGTGTGATGTCCTTAGGTTAGTTAGGTTTAAGCAGTTATAAGTTCTAGGGGACTGATGACCTCAGAAGTTAAGTCCCATAGTGCTCAGAGTCATTTGAACCATTTTTGAACAAGACTCTTTCCCTTATAAAAAAGAAAAAAGAAAAAGACCCCGAGATTGTGTTGGAGAAGATTCCATTGCTTTCGTCTTTACACTATGACCCTAGAAGTTCTGCCTTCCCTTTCGACAAATCAAGGTCTTTAATGAGATCACTCAAATCCTCATGACTCTGCCAGTGAAGTTTTTCAGCTTTTTCGTCAATATAAGACTCAGGGAATGTGGAAGATTTGTCGAGTTCTTCGTCCTTCACGCTATCCTCATTTTCTACCTGAAGTGTGCAAACGCGGGCCTGATGCTGCCGACCGGGACCGGCGGGGAGAGGGATACTGCAAAAGGACTGCAGGACCCAGCCGACAGAAAATATCTGAATGCCACTTGAATACCGCGTCCTATCGTAATCGGCAACGGTATTATCTGCGCAATGTGAACCATACTGGATCCTACATAGGCATTCAGGCAGGAAACACACTACAAGGGATCGAGGCGGCGTAGGGAGCTGTGACTGATCATCATACGTGTAATTCTCAAAACATGACGAAAGTTGATTTCCATTGTACCGTGCGTTGACGAGCTAAAGGTGATCCCAAGAATGCGGATATGTTGGACACAGGGCAGGGGTGCCAAATCTTCCGGCGTAGCCCGCGACCAATAGACAGCGCCACGGATTTGTTCACATTCATCACACTTCCAGCCACTCTCCCAAGAGCCGTGATGGTGTCGAGGATCCGTACGACCTCCTCCCGAGTACGAACCAGCAGCTGGAGGTCATCTGCATATGCGCGACATCGGAAGGTGTAGCCGTGTAAGGAGAATCCAGACAAGGGCGTTATCAGCAGGTTTATGAGAGGCTCCAGCGCCACTGCGTAAAGGTACAGGGACAAGGAGCAGCGCCGGCCGCGGTGGTCTCGCGGTTCTAGGCGCGCAGTCCGGAACCGCGCGACTGCTACGGTCGCAGGTTCGAATCCTGCCTCGGGCATGGATGTGTGTGATGTCCTTAGGTTAGTTAGGTTTAAGTAGTTCTAAGTTCTAGGGGACTGATGACCACAGCTGTTAAGTCCCATAGTGCTCAGAGCCATTTCAACCTTTCAACAAGGGGCAGCCTTCTCGGACTGACCGTTGAATTGGTATCGGACCCGCCACATGCCCATTCACCTGGACTAACGAACGCGCGCTGCAAAAGAGACGCCGAAGGACCCTGATGAATCGGGCAGGGAAGCTCATCCGTTCTAAGACAGAATATAGGAGGACATGGCGCACATTGTCAAACGCGCTGTCGAAATCTATGGCAACAATCGCCGCACGAAATCTGCACACCTTTGCCACCGCAGTCACATCACAACAGTCTCCAGTTCCTGTCTGGATGTTAACTGTGCCACCTGAGCTAGTTTGCGCGGTGGAGAGGACACGTGGTAAGAGGGATCTGCAGCACGCCCCTAACAACCGCACAAAAATATTTCAATCATTATTTAATAAGGTGATAGGGCGGTAGCGGCCCGTTGTAATTCTATGTGTCTGTTTATCAACGGGAACAATAATGCCCTCGACAAAGGTGGAATCAGACGTGATCAGTTCTTTGGGGTCCTGATCACTCGTCTCTTAAAGGGTGCCTAAAGGATGCTGCCTTCTCGGATAGGTATACAACAATTCAAACAAATCACACTAATAGTTTTTATTACAATAAAGAAGACTGACAATGCCGGCCTGTGTGGCCATGCGGTTCTAGGCGCTTCAGTCTGGAACCGAGTGACCGCTACGGTCGCAGGTTCGAATCCTGCCTCGTGTATGGATGTGTGTGATGTCCTTAGTTCAGTTAGGTTTAAGTAGTTCTAAGTTTTAGGGAATGATGACCTTAGATGTTAAGTCCCATAGTGCTCAGAGCCATTTGAACCAAGACTGACAATACTTAACTTTGGATTTACAACGAGTTGTCGCAAGCGATAGGTTACATGTAGCCAGTCAGTGTTGTTCACTATGCAGGGAGAGTCACTAACTATTGCCAGCTAGAATAACTCTGAAAGTATGATAGGAGCTGAAAAGTTTGTGGGAGAAAAGTTGCCTCTCACAAGGAGGGCCATAATATGACGTTGGATTTTTGTTGCTAGGTATGTTCGCTTCAGAGATGTGAAGGTCAATTTTATTTTTTTAAATGGGATGCTATAGTTTGGTACTTATTTTCTGATAGCGGCTATCGAGACGAATCCAATGATGTGTAACAGTAATTTCTTTGAAGGTCAACGAAGGTCACAAAACTGGGATGAACGTCCATTTACAGAAGGTGTTCGAAGTGATGACCATTGGTGTCAATGCAGTGTTGCAGTCTTCTTATCATGGACTGAGTGATGCCGGCCGCTGTGGCCGAGCGGTTCTAGGCGCTTCAGTCCGGAACTGCACTGCTGCTACGGTCGCAGGTTCGAATCGTGCCTCAAGCATGGATGTGTGTGTTATTTCCTTAGGTTAATTAGGTTTAAGTGGTTCTAAGTCTAGGGGACTGATGACCTCAGATGTTAAGTCCCATAGTGCTTACAGCCAATTTGATTGAGTGGTATTCCTTATAACATCGGCACTTATCGAAGCGCATGCTCTGACAATTCTCTGTCGCATGTCTTCAGGTGTAACTGAAACTTGTTTATAAATAATGTCTTTTACGAACCCCAAAAGAAAAAATCCAGAGGCGACAAGTCTGGCGAACGACCCGACCACACCACATGTCGCCGGCCGAGGTGGCCGAGCGGTTCTAGGTGCCAACAGTCTGGAACCGCGCGACCGCTACGGTCGCAGATTTGAATCCTGCTTCGGGCATGGATGTGTGTGATGTCATTAGGTTAGTTAGGTTTAAGTAGTTCTAAGTTCTAGGGGACTGATGACCTCAGAAGTTAAGTCCCATAGTGCTCAGAGCCATTTGAACCATTTTTGAACACCACATGTCTTTCGCGTCCAATCCAACGATTTGGGAACTGTCCCTGCAACTCATTTCTAGCCATCAGCGAAAAATGTGCGGAACACCCATCGTGTTGATATCACATTCTGTTCCTTGTTCCTAAAGGTATTTCTTCCAATAACAGACATAATGTTTCTTGCAGGAATGTGGTGTACTTCCTACCATTACGATTTCCTTCGATGAAACAGGGGCCTATAATTCTGTCGTAAAGAATCCCTCATCATACATTCACCGACCACGGTTTTTGGTGTGCAACTTGCGGCAGCCAACATGGATTTTCAGTTGCACAATAATGCATGTTATGCAAATTAACATTTCTATGGTTAGTGAATGTAGCCTCGACAGTAAATAACATCAGATTAATAAATGTATCCTCACTCTGAGTCTGAAGTTGGGCCCATCTGCAATATTCAATGCGACGCATACAATCCGTATCAGTTGTTTCTTGGTGGAAATTGATATGGTAAGGATGATATTTATGGCGATGCAGAACACGAACAACACTACTCTCACTCATGCTAGATTCCCTTGCGATTTGACGCGAACTAACACAAGGATCTCGAACCACAGCGGCAAGAGTACCAATTTCCGTTTCCTCGTTAGTAACTTTCCTTTGTCGGATATCTTTCCGATGCGTTAAAGACCTAGGTGTTCTCAATTTAACATACACATATTTAAATGTACGACATGTAGGGTGAGTACGTTGGGGATATCTTTCAGCGTATAAGTCTCTAGCTCTCACTGAATTTCGTTGACATTATCCCTCAATCAGAAGCATATCGACTTGTTTTTCGAAGGAATACATCATTCACATTCGCTTGATTCGACGATACTAGTCTTACCGTTCCTATTACTGTTGTATTGCGAAACCGACGAATGGTGTTTCCATGTCTATGGCACGTTAAATGGATACGCCGTATTCAGCGAATATTTACTATTTGCACGATATACGAGAGAGAATTGTCAGAATGTGCTTTGATAACTGCCGAAGTGATAAGGAATACCACTCAATCCATGACACGAAGATTGTAGCACTGCGTTGATACCAATGGTCATCACTTCGAACACCTTCTCTAAATGGACGTTCATGCCACCTTTTTGACCTTCGTTGACCTTCAAAGACCTTACTGTTACACATCACTGGATTCGTCTCGATAGCCTCTATCAAAAAGTAAGTACTAAACTATAGCAACCCATTTAAAAAAACAAAATTGACATTCATATCTCTGATGCGACCCCACCTAGCAACAAAAAACCAATGCCATTTTATGGCCCCCGTTGTCCCAAGCAACATTTGTTCCACAAACTTTCCAGCTACTATCATACTTTCGGAGTTATTCTAGGTGGCAATAGTTAGTGACTCACCCTGTATACGATGTCCATGTAAGCATTCACACTCGCTCATAAGTCATTGCTATCGTATCGTTAATATCACTGCTCATCTAGGCCTCTCTGCTGGCGTCCGTCTTCTACTGTCCGCTTACTGTCTCCGAGACTGGCAGGAGCGGCGCTTGTATTCTCTTCTGTCGTGGTGTGGTCCTAGTCAGCCAGTATTGACTGACTTCGTCTCACATCTTACTCTGCTCTTGTTTTCTTCATCTTCGTGCTACACGATGGACGGAGATGTAGAATGAACTTGTTCCGGCGTATCGACAAGTGCCAGCACGAAGATGAAGAAAGCAAGAGCAGAGAAGGATGTGAGACGACGTCAGCCAATACCCGCTGACTAGGACCGCACCACGACAGGTGCGGCCTCTATACGAAGAGAATATAAGCGCCGCTCCTGCCAGTCTCGGAAACAGTAAGCGGGCAGTAGATGACGGACACTAGCAGAGAGGCCTAGATGAGCAGTGATATTAACGATAACAGTGACTTATTAGCGAGTGTGAATGCTTACATGGACATTGTATACAGGGTCCTGCATCTGATGGCCCTACAGAAGAAGGAACGATACCAGCCGATCTGGCGGTTTAGGCAGCCGTTGAACATATGGATCCCACGGCGACGGAGTCACCACGGGCGTGAAGTGAGGATTTTGAAGCAACAGCAGATCCCGTACCGGAATCTCCACCGTTTGGGGAGGCGGCCTGCTGATGTCAACTTCTCCACAAAACATAAGATAAAATTCAGTAGGGAGCCCGTCGATGCCTGGTAACTGGCTTAGTGCACCCCTAAAGATAGCGGTAGTGATTTCGGAGGTGAAGGGTTCCATTAACCTAACCTCTCCTCAAGCGTGAGGGTGGGCGGAACGTCCGTGGCGATAGGACCGTAGTCCAGTACGGCCCCATCATCGGCTCGGCAGACTTGGCGGTAATGTTCGACAAAGCTATCGACGATGCCCGTTTGGCAGGTGACCCGCTGCGCAACATGACCTATGAGTTCGGTGACTAAGTTTTATCTGCGATAGTGCACAATATGATGAACGCAGGGATTCTCCCGCCACACCATATCAGGTCGGCGGGCACGCACCACAGCCCCCTGTAGTTTCCGGTGATTAATAACTTGTAGCTTCGCCTTAGACATGCTGCGTTCAGTTTGTACACAAGGGGAGGATGGTTCAAATGGTTCAAATGGCTCTGAGCACTATGGGACTTAACAGCTGTGGTCATCAGTCCCCTAGAACTTAGAACTACTTAAACCTAACTAACCTAAGGACATCACACACATCCATGCCCGAGGCAGGATTTGAACCTGTGACCGTAGCAGTTCCGCGGTTCCGGACTGAGCGCCTAGAACCGCTAGACCACCGCGGCCGGCAGGGGAGGATGGCTGGCCATCTAGGTCACGGAGGGCGCTGAAGTAGAAGTCTGTAGTGTGCCTGTGTCAGGCAGAAACCTCCCTACTATAATTGATGAATGTGCGCTGGAGCATCTGTTTGGCGTATTTCAGCCACCAGTCAACGACGGATGCGTAGGAACGGAGACGCTGTTCGCATCTTTTCCACGTCTCAGTGATACTTTGGCCACAGTCAGGATCTGGCAGATGGTGAGTGTTGAGTTTCCATGGTGCTCGACCCCTCCAAACATCCTGGTGGGGAAGGAGCAATGTACATACGTACGCCCAGTGATTAGAGAACACGAAACACCAGTGCTCTACATCGAACACTGCTTCAACCGCCTACAGGAGACATAAATGCTGTCTAACCGACTAGCCGAATGGCTTGTATGAAACATGAATCCCAGGTCGCTGGCCCGCCGTACCTCCCGGGTATCCCTTAGGGTTGGATCACAAACAATGAGACACAGCTCCTGGCATGGTGGGTATTGATCTTCCCGGCCGAAAACGCAGTTAAAGTCCCCTTCAAAGAGAAGATATTCATGTCGACTCAGGAACAGTGGAGCATTCTCCTCCACATAAAACCGTGCTCTTTCACGTCGACGTCCAGTACCAGAAGGCGCATACATAAATGACAAGCGTGGAGTGAATCGTAAAAGCCATACTTCTGGCAGACAGGAGATACATGATTTCGTAAATCATGATGCCTTCTCGTACATAGACCGCCACGCCACGACCAAGATGATCGCCATGAGAGGCATAGAAGTCGTATCCTGCTATCCGCTACTAAATACACCTCCTGTAACAATGAAATGTCTATATCTGAAGCCCATATCACTTCTTTCAGTAGTTGTACCTTGAACGGCGCGGGGACGTCGTTGACATTCAGTGTCGCGATAGGGTATGCGTGGAGCTGTGTCGTATCAGATTGGGGGGCTGCCGGCGCCCGTCGCACAGCGCAGAAGTTGACATCGGCAGGCCGCCTCCCCAAACGGTGGAGATTCCTGTACGGGATCTGCTGTTGCTTCAAAATCCTCGCTCCACGCCCGTGGTGGCTCCATCGCTACGGAATCCATATGTTCAACGGCTGCCTAAACTGCCAGATCGGCTGGTATCGTTCCTTCTTCTGTAGGGCCATTAGATGTAGGGCCATCAGATGCAGGAACATTCCGTTCCGTCGATGCGAGAGCAACTGAGGGCCGCCGTTCCACAGACGCGCTGACGACGCCGTCGTTCACGGTCCCAGATGCTGAACCGTTGATTTCCTCAACAGGTACTGTACCATTTGGACAGGGCGAAGAGTTCGGCTCCTTTTCGTCGTTTAGGGGAGCCTTGTTTACAGAGGCGTCCTCCCGTGTCCAAAGACTGGAAGGGGTCGCGGCGATCAGGCAGGAACGCAGCCTCGGTACAACCATATAGTCGACCAAAGAGTCACGTTCGACATCAGCGTCGGCGACGTGCGCAGCCGTAGCAACCCCCGGAACTTGGGACATGGCGAAAGTCACACTGTCAGTCACCTCGTCCGCATCCGGTTCAGGAAGGAGCGTAACACTATCGATCAGCTGTTCACTTGATCCCGAGAGCCACCGGGTGGCCGGCGGCGACTTAAGCGCCGTCGTTTATGTGATCGGAAGTACCGTAGACGACGAGGGAAGTACTACGCCTCCAGTTTGCAGCTGCGTTATCCGTCGCTGCAGACATGCAGATCTGATGTGTCCCTCTTTTCCACACCCAGAACAAGTACGCGGCTGTCCATCGTACATGATTACGGCTCGCCATCCGCTGATAGATAAGATGGAACATGACTGCCCAGATCAATTGTGAGCCCACGCACCCCGTATGTGCGGAAGTGGACCCAGCGTACTGTCTTAAGATCACGAACAGCGGCTGGAAAGCCGCTATGACGTCCTCTGCAAGTACCTTGAATGGCAATTCGAGCACGCGAGCCTAATCCCGCATGTTCGACTTTGACCACGCCGACGTTACCGTCAGCGTGACGGAAACGGAGTCCCTGTATGACTGCGTTCAAAACGCTCTCGCATGCAGCGTCATTGATCATTTTAACGTAAACGGTGTTACTGAGAATCGAGAGATGGATACCCAGAAGTTCTGATGGCGGGCTCTTCGCCTCCTCGAGGAGGAAACGTTCCGCATCTAAGGCTTTCGGTTGTGCATATTCCGGGCAAAAGTTGAAATGTAATGTCAATTTCCTGAACTTATTTGCCATGAACTCAGTGCGCGCTGGCCATGGTGGCCGAGCGGTTCTAGGCGCTACAGTCTGGAACCGCGCGACCGCTACGGTCGCAGGTTCGAATTCTGTCTCGGATATGGATGTGTGTCATCTCCTTAGGTTAGTTAGGTTTAATTAGTTCTAAGTTCTAGGCGACTGATGACCTCAGAAGTTAAGTCGCATAGTGCTCAGAGCCATTTGAACCTTAGGTTAGTTAGGTTTAAGTAGTTCTAAGCTCTAGGGGACTGATGACCTCTGATGTTAAGTCCCATATTGCTCAGAGCCATTTGAACCATTTTGAATTACAAGCCCATGTCATGGACATAGATTTTGCAGTAGGATTTTGGAACTTAATTGTACTGTGTTCGAACAATATGAGTTAATTCGAAGAAAACAATTAATTGACAAACAGTCCGCATGGAATCATAAGCCACTGTGCTTTTTAAACACATCTAGCTCTTTATTCTCACGTGCTAATGAGTGCTACCGACAGGGGAAGTCAAACTGATACAATATTTTTAGATTTCCAGAAAGCTTTTGGCATCGTCCCTTAAAAGCGTCTTTTAATTAAACTGCGTGCCTATGGAGTATCGCCCCAGTTGTGCGACAGTATACGTAAGTTCCTTTCAGAAAGGTCACAGTTCATTCTACTTGACGGAAATTAATTGAATGAAACAGAAGTAATATCTAGCGTTCCCCATGGAAGTTTTATAGGTTGTCTGATGTTCGTGACCTACATAAACAACATAGGAGAAAATATGAGCAGACGTCTTATATTATTTGCAGATGATGCTGTCATTTAGCGTCTTGTAAAGTCATCAGATGATCAAAACCAATTGCAAGTTATGTGTATGGTGTGAAAAATGGCAGTTGACTCTAAATAATGAAAATTGTGAAGTCATCCATATGAGTATTACAAGAAATCCGATAAATTTCAGTTACACGTTAAATCAGACAAATCTGCGCTATCAACTCAACTAAATACTTAAATATGACAATTATGAATAATTTAAGTTGGAACGATCGCATAGATAGTGTTGTGGGGAAAGCAAGCCAAAGACTGCAATTTATTGGCAAAACACATAGAAAACGGAACAGGTCCGCTAAAGCGACTGCTTGCACTATGCTTGTCCGCCCTCTTTTAGAGTGGTGCTGTGCGATGTGTGATTCTCATCAGATGAGACTGACGGAGGACATCGACAAATTTCAAATAAGAGCAACCCGTTTCTTACTATCGCAAAATAGGGGAGAGAGTGCCACGACATGATAGCTGAAATGGGTTGGTAATCATTAAAATAAAGGCGTTTTCTGTTGCGTCAGGATCTTCTCGTGAAATTTCAATGACCAACTTTTTCCTCCAATTGCGAAAATATTCTGTTCCCGCCTAACTACATACAGAGAAATGATCATCACTATAAAGTATCAGAGCTCACACGGAAAGATTTAAGTGCTCGTTCCTCCCGGCGCCATTCGAGAGTGGAACGGTAGAGAAATGGCTTGAAGGTGGTTCAATGAACCTTCTGCCTTGCAATTAACTGTGAATTGCAGAGTAATCATGTAGATGTAAATGTAAATGAATCAACACCCCTTGTGAACAAAAGCATTCCTTACATTAAATAGGCTCTTGAGTTACTTATTCTGTAACTTCACAAAAACAATATTTCGTTGACTTTCACGCCGTTTTTTGTCAGTTTTATATTTTACGACGGTATTCTGTGAGGAGTGATCAAAAAGTTTCCATTTGAGGACAATGCTGCAGGGTATATGTAATCAACCCACCTCGATTCCGAAGCGGGTATGTAAGCACCGACATGTAGGCAAGCGGTTAGTGTGACTTTCGAACGGAAACTTTTTGATCGTCCCTTATAGTAACCGTGGACTAGTGATACATTGCGTACCGTGTTTGGATTCCTTTCAGTCATTCTCAAGGCGTGCTGAGTTTTTACATCGGCTGCCACGTTGTTTCCACTCTATCATTTCTATGTGCCTCTTCTGAGTCTGTCTGTTGCTGGCTTTTTTATATCTTATATTGATTTGTACCGGGGGAGGGGGAGGGGTGGCGTGCACTGAAGGCCAGTGGAATGGTTGAGTAAGAAACGAAGCTCACATATCAAATTGCAAAGTAGAAGAAGGGCTCTTCTATTGGAAAACGCAGTTCCGTAGTAGATAGCTGCTATTATGTCAACTACTTTTCCATGGAATACGCGAGATACGAGAGAAAAAATTTCAACCGTAAACGCGTGATAGGTATAATCACATTAATGTACGAACCTAAGTTACATCTCAGTCAGGAATTACAGAGTTGATATTTTAATGGCAAAGCTTCATGTGTAGGCAGCCACCTGAGCACCTTGATACGCCGGGCAAAATAGAGCAAAGGACTATGAAACCAAAGCATAAATTTCGTTTTGGTCCTTTTTCCTTTTTTTTCCTGGCTTTATCCCATATCTTGACAGCGTCGGCATGTTAACATGGATTTGGCAGTTTTAATGGTAGAAGGTAGCATGTTGTCCTTCCTGTTGGTAACCCTTCACCTTCCACCTCGACCTCCCTTGGGCCTAAATCGTGTACTCATCTGTGTGCGTCTACCGTTATCCCATGGAAAAGTGTGAGAACGTTCTCGAAAACGTGTGAATCATGCAACTGAGGCGGGACGTGGGTACCAAGTTAGTATTCACCACGTCGCCTATGGGAAGCCGCCCAAAAATGTCATCCAGGCTTGCTGGCACGCTGCCCCTCGTTAATCCGCCAGCCAGATTCGATCTGGGGCTGGCGCTCCTCCTCGAATCCCGGTAGTGGCGTGCTAACGCGCGCTGCTATTCTGGCGAGTATACATTCCTTCTTGATAGCTACAAAAAGATGTATAAAGCATTGTACTCAATAAGTTCCAAACAGTTTTGGTGTTGGATGAATACACTACTGGAAATGGAAAAAAGAACACATTGACACCGGTGTGTCAGACCCACCATACTTGCTCCGGACACTGCGAGAGGGCTGTACAAGCAATGATCACACGCACGGCACAGCGGACACACCAGGAACCGCGGTGTTGGCCGTCTAATGGCGCTAGCTGCGCAGCTTTTGTGCACCGCCGCCGTCAGTGTCAGCCAGTTTGCCGTGGCATACGGAGCTCCATCGCAGTCTTTAACACTGGTAGCATGCCGCGACAGCGTGGACGTGAACCGTATGTGCAGTTGACGGACTTTGAGCGAGGGCGTATAGTGGGCATGCGGGAGGCCGGGTGGACGTACCGCCGAATTGCTCAACACGTGGGGCGTGAGGTCTCCACAGTACATCGATGTTGTCGCCAGTGGTCGGCGGAAGGTGCACGTGCCCGTCGACCTGGGACCGGACCGCAGCGACGCACGGATGCACGCCAAGACCGTAGGATCCTACGCAGTGCCGTAGGGGACCGCACCGCCACTTCCCAGCAAATTAGGGACACTGTTGCTCCTGGGGTATCGGCGAGGACCATTCGCAACCGTCTCCATGAAGCTGGGCTACGGTCCCGCACACCGTTAGGCCGTCTTCCGCTCACGCCCCAACATCGTGCAGCCCGCCTCCAGTGGTGTCGCGACAGGCGTGAATGGAGGGACGAATGGAGACGTGTCGTCTTCAGCGATGAGAGTCGCTTCTGCCTTGGTGCCAATGATGGTCGTATGCGTGTTTGGCGCCGTGCAGGTGAGCGCCACAATCAGGACTGCATACGACCGAGGCACACAGGGCCAACACCCGGCATCATGGTGTGGGGAGCGATCTCCTACACTGGCTGTACACCACTGGTGATCGTCGAGGGGACACTGAATAGTGCACGGTACATCCAAACCGTCATCGAACCCATCGTTCTACCATTCCTAGACCGGCAAGGGAACTTGCTGTTCCAACAGGACAATGCACGTCCGCATGTATCCCATGCCACCCAACGTGCTCTAGAAGGTGTAAGTCAACTACCCTGGCCAGCAAGATCTCCGGATCTGTCCCCCATTGAGCATGTTTGGGACTGGATGAAGCGTCGTCTCACGCGGTCTGCACGTCCAGCACGAACGCTGGTCCCACTGAGGCGCCAGGTGGAAATGGCATGGCAAGCCGTTCCACAGGACTACATCCGTAGGGGACCGCACCGCCACTTCCCAGCAAATTAGGGACACTGTTGCTCCTGGGGTATCGGCGAGGACCATTCGCAACCGTCTCCATGAAGCTGGGCTACGGTCCCGCACACCGTTAGGCCGTCTTCCGCTCACGCCCCAACATCGTGCAGCCCGCCTCCAGTGGTGTCGCGACAGGCGTGAATGGAGGGACGAATGGAGACGTGTCGTCTTCAGCGATGAGAGTCGCTTCTGCCTTGGTGCCAATGATGGTCGTATGCGTGTTTGGCGCCGTGCAGGTGAGCGCCACAATCAGGACTGCATACGACCGAGGCACACAGGGCCAACACCCGGCATCATGGTGTGGGGAGCGATCTCCTACACTGGCTGTACACCACTGGTGATCGTCGAGGGGACACTGAATAGTGCACGGTACATCCAAACCGTCATCGAACCCATCGTTCTACCATTCCTAGACCGGCAAGGGAACTTGCTGTTCCAACAGGACAATGCACGTCCGCATGTATCCCATGCCACCCAACGTGCTCTAGAAGGTGTAAGTCAACTACCCTGGCCAGCAAGATCTCCGGATCTGTCCCCCATTGAGCATGTTTGGGACTGGATGAAGCGTCGTCTCACGCGGTCTGCACGTCCAGCACGAACGCTGGTCCCACTGAGGCGCCAGGTGGAAATGGCATGGCAAGCCGTTCCACAGGACTACATCCAGCATCTCTACGATCGTCTCCATGGGAGAATAGCAGCCTGCATTGCTGCGAAAGGTGGATATACACTGTACTAGTGCCGACATTGTGCATGCTCTGTTGCCTGTGTCTATGTGCCTGTGGTTCTGTCAATGTGATCATGTGATGTATCTGACCCCAGGAATGTGTCAATAAAGTTTCCCCTTCCTGGGACAATGAATTCACGGTGTTCTTATTTCAATTTCCAGGAGTGTATTTCAAGATAAGTTTTTCTCTTGCCCGTTAATTTCTATATCTTCCAAACATACTGATGGAGAAGAGACTTAATCTACACCTTGCAAAATAACGTATCTTACGGTGTAAATAGGGTAAACATACAGGGTGTTTCCGTAAAAGCTTGAAAAAATGTAACAGGACATAGAGGATGCTCCGCTGAACAATTTGAGGCGGGGAACCTGGGGTCGGAGAGGCCAGCTTAGGGAGATATGGAAGTGAACTTGTATACCGCTTTGTATAGCATTACTGTTTTCCAGCTTATTTACAACTAACATGTGTACAAGTTTATACGTACTGTGCTCTTTATTTACATGTACATTATTTATTTCCTGCAAGGAAACACGGAGGACGAGCGTGATAACCAGGAAGTCAAGATGCAGGTTTTGTTTACTTTACTTGTCCATAATGTGGCTCTGTTGTATCGTATTTACATTGTTTTATGACAGATCCTGCTATGAGTCAACGACAGACCCATTCATTACTCAGTCTATTCAGAGAGGTACGGTACAATACGATAGAGCAGTACCGGTACAGTATTTCCTGGCCGCTGGATTGGAAGGGGAGGTCATATTCCATGCTCGCGAAGTCGTCTGATCTGAATGCCCTTGATTATTTCCCGCGGGGGTATTTAAGGTCATTGCTGTATGAGACCCCAGTGGATATGGAGATGGAATTAATTGCCGTAGTTATAGCAGCCTGTGATGTGATTCGAAACACACCAATGATATTTGTCAGCGTGCGTCAGAATCTTGTTCCCCGATGTCACGCTTGCATTGAGGTTAATGGCCGTCAGTTTCAGCACATTTTATAAGATACAGTACAAATGGTACGTTCATTGTCTCAATGACAGTATTTGCTGCTAACTAATGTAAATCAAAAAGTACTTAGTAATATGACTTTAATCCTATTATCTGCTTAAGTTGGCTTCTCCGACCCCAGGTTCCCTACCTCAAATTGTTCAGTCTAGCATCCTCTATGTCCTGTTAAATTTTTACACGCTCTTACGGAAACACTCAGTATAAGGGAATATATGGTTAATACCTCCAGCCAACCCAAGAAGAACAAGTTGAAGGATACAACCTTACCTTATCATGCGAGCCAGTAACGAGTGGCATGTGGACGACATTGACAGTTTCGCGGAAGGAGTAAACAGTCCCCACCGTGAAAACCAAAATGGCAGTTTTACTCCGGATCCTGCAGGATATGTTCCTACTAATTAACCCTTGGATGCGTGCGTGTCCGGACTGACGTTAACGCATGATGGGAGCCTCAGAAGCCCCCTTTGAGATTTCCATAAATATGTTTATTTCCCAACCTTGTTACATTATTTATTACGAAATCTTACTGTTATAAAACATGTCGGTAGTTAGTTTAGTTACAAAAATATTAAATAAAAGGTGTGGACAATAATTTCAACGGAATAAGTTTTATTTAATGAATACTTATTATATTATTATTGTTTACAATAACTTTTATTAGTATTCATATTAACTATGAGTTGTACATTGGAGAGGTACATTGCAAATCAGTATGCATAAGGCATCCAAATACAAAATAGAAATAAAAAAATGGCATGGGCACACCAAAATTGAGACACGCAGCATATTATACAAATAAAGATTAGGCTGCCTGTCACTAAGTTTAACACATTACTGGAAACAATCTTCACAAACTAGCACACTATGTTCATTGCATACATTGTTAGAACATTTTGAACAACACTGAGCAATTTTCCTTTCCATTTCACGTGGGCACAAAAAGCATCTTCTTCTGGGCCTTTTTCTTTGGTGGTTGATATCCATTTCCTGGCACCTTTTGACGCCACATCTAGCCAACGCTTGTATGACAGTTATTTGCAAATTTCATGTTTTGGCTCTGGACTGCATAAGTGGACGAATAAGTTCTATAGCCAAGTCTTTCAAGAAAAGCCCCCTTTTATGTGATTTTCCATTCTGATATTCAGGATGTTGTTTTGTGAATAAACAGAAAGTATTTATAGCTACTACATCCATCACATTAGCCCATAATACGAACGGCCACCTCCTTGTCTGTCTTTTGCAAGTGTATGTACGTACCTTTTGATCAAGTGAATCTACACCTGAATTTGTTTTTATATAAAATAGAATAATTTCTGGTTCTTCTTTAAGAGTCTCGTCAACTGTGGCGTCGGGATGCATGGAACCTAATACTTTACATTCTTATTTTTCTTTGGTACGCGGTTCACAATAGTCTAATCATCTTTGAATCCAAATGTTGAAGATAAAACCTCTCATGTCTTACATGGTCTCATGTCAGGTGGAATTTGTGGTTTTTCATGGCGAAGGTGCCGACTGCTGTAATTTTATCCTGAATGGTACGAAAAGTGGCAGCTGACCCTAAATAACGAAAAGTGTGAGGTCATCCACATGAGTGCTAGAAGGAACTCGTTAACCTTCGGTTACATGATGAATCAGTCTAATCTAAAAGCCGTAAATTCAACTAAATACCTAGATATTACAATTACGAACAACTTAAATTGGAAGGAACACACAGAAAATGTTGTGGGGAAGGCTAACCAAAGACTGCTTTTTATCGGCAGGACACTTAGCAAATGTAACAAACCTACTAAGGAGGCTGCCTACACTACACTTGTCCGTCCACTTTTAGAATATTGCTGCGCGGTGTGGAATCCTTACCAGATAGGACTGACGGAGTGCCGGCCGGTGTGGCCATGCGGTTCTAGGCGCTTCAGTCTGTAACCGCGTGACCGCTACGGTCGCAGGTTCGAATCCTGCCTCGGGCATGGATGTGTGTGATGTCCTTAGGTTAGTTAGGTTTAAGTAGTTCTAAGTTCTAGGGGACTGATGACCACAGATGTTAAGTCCCATAGTGCTCAGAGCCATTTGAACCATTTTTTGAACTGACGGAGTACATCGAAAAAATTCAAAGAAAGGCAGCACGTTTAGTATTATCGCGAAATATGGGAGAGAGTGTCACACAAATGATACAGGATTTGGGCTGGAAATCATTAAAAGAAAGGCGTTTATCGTTGCGACGGAATCTTCTCACGAAATTCCAATCACCAACTTTCTCCTCCGAATGCGAAAATATTTTGTTGACACCGACCTACATAGGGAGAAACGATCACTACGATAAAATAAGCGAAATCAGAGCTCGTACGGAAAGATATAGGTGTTCATTCTTCCCGCGCGCTATACGAGATTGGAATAATAGAGAATTGTGAAGGTGGTTCGATGAAACCTCTGCCACACACTTGAATGTGATTTGCAGAGTATCCATGTAGCTGTAGATGTAATCCTTCAATAAATCTTGAAACAGGGAAACACTGGTAAAGTGATTGCCCATCATGATGCTGTTTGAGTTTCCTCTAAGCGTCTTTGCCAGAGTCTTTTCCACAAGAGCTGCAACATTAGCTTCACGAGGGCGATCTGGAGTTTTTCCATGTATAGCGTATGATGTAGAAGAGTCGCAGTGCCAGAATATCTTTATTCCATATTTTCCTAGTTTCCTTGGAATAAACTGTAGAAATTTACAACGCCCTCTGAAAGACACTAGCTGTTCATCTGTTGTCTAGCTCCCTCCTGGATGAAGGCTTTTCCTGCAGTTGCTTATGGATAGTTCCCCCACATTGAGAAAAGATGCCATATTACTGTCTTGGCCCCTAGCTTGACGAGTGCGTCTATCGTCGAAACTTATGGCTCTCCTTATTTCTTCAAACCTGTTTATAGATAAAGTTGCCGTATAAGCAGTGTTGCCAGAGGAGTATTGCAATAATTCTCTATAGGAACATCCCAGTTTCTGTAACTGCCAGCTATTAGGAGAATTCAAAAAAAATGCATTCATTTCGTCGTCTGTGACATTACGCCATGTTTGACCTTTTATAGCTGCTGAGCGTCGTTCTTTCAGATTTGTGCAATGAACTATTTCATCCACAATATTATTTGTGATGAAGTACCTCCAAGCATGTTTTGGTATTTTTGTGTGACTTTCCCTAACAGGACCTGGAGAAATTTTCATGATATCATGCGTATGCGTTATGCTACGTAGAAGAGGGCGGTGTTTTGCTCCACTGAGTTCCATCGAACCCAATAAAAGAGTTTGCAGGTTGTTGTGTACCTGCTACATTATTTGAATTTGCCGGCCGCTGTCTGCTATCAGGGCAAACTTTCGTTGGTAAGGCTACTTCATTTACATCGGAATATTCGTTACTACTTTCTTCAGATTTTGAGCTGTCCGACAAAGAAGTATACGCAGTATCAGTTTCATCTTCGGAAGCTATACTAGATTAAGATTCGTCCAAGCATTCAGAAATAATCACTGAAGCATTTGGATCATCTGCATTTAAAACATAATCACGTTCTCCCTTTCCAGATGTACTGGATGATTCCATACTGTAAGAAACGAACGTTCCTAGGTTAGAAAGAGAGTCTACATAATTACTTGGTCAGAGAAAGGGAGAAGAAAGGAAAACAGGGAGAATAACAAACACAATTACTTACATTAGCTATGAGAGCGACTTCTTTCATGTCTGAGGTCAACTTCTACAATGAGTAGTAAGTCCATTATTGTTGTCGTTGGATTTTGACCCGTGCAACAACTGCTAGTATAAAAATATCTCAGGTACCAACATTCATAAGCTGGGAGAAAAACACTCGCTAAAGCATTAGATTACATGAGGCTTGAAAGGCCCCCTTCGTGCATTATGCACATAGCAATAAGAAAACACTGATTTTATAAAATCTTTATGACATTAAATACAACTTTATTGTGTTAGTTAATCGTAAATGTATTTTTAAGGATTACGTAAGTTAAGGTCCAATTACATGTGATTTTAATATAATTAAATGGGTGATTAATTCACTTCCTGGCCTGAAAGGCCCCCATCATGCATCCAAGAATTAAGAAATAAGCGTCAGCGGGAGACAGTGTTGAATAACTTTTTAGCTTAGCAATCATGAAGGCGAGTACTTGCAGATCATCTCTGTGAAATCGACCAAAAGTCCTAACTACAAATAATACATTTGCTTTTAACTAGTAGGCAAACGTTACTGAGACAAAATATAAACAAGCGGCTAAAAAAGATTTAAAAATACTGACTCTGATGTACATAATTTCTCGGAGATAGTAGCAAGAAAATTCTATACCTCAAAAGGACATTGAAAATATATAATTTCTTCATCAACTGCAGAACTGACAAATTCAACCCGCGTATGTTTCCCTTAAAACAGGACTGAACATAAGAGGTCCCGAATTGAATGTTAGTTACAGTAATGTATTGGTCTCGAACGCCTTGAGAACACTGAGGTTAAAAAGTATGAGATACCTCCTAATATCGTGTCGGACTTGCTTTTGCCCGGCGTAGTGTAGCAACTCGACGTGGCACAGACTCAACAAGTCGTTGGAAGTCCCCTGCAGAAATACTGAGCCATGTTGCTTCTACAGACGTCCATAATTGCGAATGTGTTGCCGGTGCAGAATTTTGTGCACGAGCTAACTGCTCTGATTATGTCCGCTAAATGTTCGTTGGGACACATGTCGGGCGACATTGGTGGCCAGATCATTCATTCGATTTGTCCAGCATGTTCTTCAAAGCAATCGTGAACAACTGCTGCCTAGTGACATATTTGGGAACATGAAATCCATGAATGGTTGCAAATGATCTCCAAGTAGCCGAACATGACCATTTACAGTCAGTGACTGGTTCAGTTCTACAAGAGGATTCAGTCAAATCCATGTAAATACAGCCCACAACATTATTTAGCCACCCCCAGCTTTTGTCGGCAGCTCGTGGTCTAGTGGTCAGCGTTGCTACCTCTGGGTCAAGGGGTCACGGGTTCAATTGCTAGTCGGGTTGGGGATTTTTCTGCCCAGGAAGTGGGTGTTTATGTTGTCCTCATCATTTCATCAACAGCATCATCATTCTTTACAGTGCCTAGGTTAGACTGCGTAAAAAGTTGGACTTTGAAAAAACTGGGACTTTGTACTTTGTACTTTTGACCGCGCAGTTGAGCGCCCAAGAAACCAAACATCATCGTCACGACGAGCTTGTGCAGTGCCCTCTGGACAACTTGGGTTCATGGCTTTGTGGAATCGTGCGTCACACTCGGACCTTACAGACAGCTCTTATCAGCTGAAATTGGGACTTATCTGACCAGGCCACGGATCTCCAACGTCTAGGGTCCAACCGATACAGTCACGAGACCACGAGAGACGCTGCAGGCGATGGAGTGCTGTTATCAAAGACACTCGCGTCGGTCGTCTGCTGCCATAGCCCATCCAAAATTCACCGCACTCTCCTGAAGGATAAGTTCGTCGTACGCCCCACATTGATTTCTATGGTTATTTCACGCAGTGTTGCTTGTCTGTTAGCACTGACAACTCCACGAAAACGCCGCTGCTCTCGGTCGTTAAGTGAAGGTTGTTGACCACTGTTTTGTCCGTCGTGAGAAGCAATGCCTGAAATTTGGGTATTATCAGCACACCCCTGAAACTGTGCGTCTCGGAATATTAAATTCCCTAACGATTTCAGAAACGGAATGTCCCATGTTTATAGTTCATCTACCGTTTCTCAGTCAAAATTTCCGTCGTGCGGCCATAATCATGTGGGAAACTTTTTCATATGAGTCACTTGAGTACGTATGACAGTTTCGTCAATGCACTGCTCTTTTATACCCTGTGTACGCGATATTACCGCCATCTGTATATGTGCATATCGCTATCCCATGACTTTTGTCACCTCAGTGTTTATGTATGTAATATATAAAGAGGAAAAGTTGTTACCAATAATCTCTAATAGTTCTTGGCCTATTTACTTAAAATTTCTACACAATCGCGTAATGTACGTTTGGGCGAACATGGGCTATATATATTTTTAATATACACAACGTATAAATATGTATATGTATAAAATATATAAAGAAGACACGTTGTTACCAAACTTCTCGAAAAGTGAAACTTCCTAACAGATTAAAACTGTGTGCCGGAACGAGACTCGAACTCGGTACCTTTGCCTTTGGTGGTCAAGTGCTCTACCATGGCGGTCAAGTGCTCTACCATTTGAGCTCCCCAAGCACGACTCACACCCCGTCCTCACAGCTTTACTTCCGCCAGTACCTCGTCTCCTACTTTCCACACTTCACAGAAGCTCTCCTGAGAAACTTGCAGAACTAGCACTCCTGGAAGAAAGGATATTGCGGAGATATAGCTTAGCCACAGACTTGGGGATGTTTCCAGAATGAGATTTTCACTCTGCAGCGGAGTGTGCTATGATGGTAGAGCACTTGCTCGCGAAAGGCAAAGATCCCGAGTTCGAGTCTCTGTCTGGCACTCAGTTTTAATCTGCCAGGAAGTTTCATATCAGCGCACACTCCGCTGCAGAATGAAAATCTCATTCTGGAAACATCCCCCAGGCTGTGGCTAAGCCATGTCTCCGCAATATCCTTTCTTCCGGGAGTGCTAGTTCTGCAAGTTTCGCAGGAGAGCTTCTGTGAAGTTTGGAAAGTAGGAGACGAGGTACTGGCGGAAGTAACGCTGTGAGGACGGGGCGTGAGTCGTGCTTGGGTAGCTCAGGTGGTAGAGCACTTGCTCGCGAAATGCAAAGGTCCCGAGTTCGAGTCTCGGTCCGGCACACAGTTTTAATCTGCCAGGAAGTTTCATATCAGCGCACACTCCACTGCAGAGTGAAAATCTCATTCTGGAAACATCCCCCAGGCTGTGGCTAAGCCATGTCTCCGCAATATCCTTTCTTCCGGCAGTGCTAGTTCTGCAAGTTTCGCAGGAGAGCTTCTGTGAAGTTTGGAAAGTAGGAGACGAGGTACTGGCGGAAGTAACGCTGTGAGGACGGGGCGTGAGTCGTGCTTGGGTAGCTCAGGTGGTAGAGCACTTGCTCGCGAAGTGCAAAGGTCCCGAGTTCGAGTCTTGGTCCGGCACACAGTTTTAATCTGCCAGGAAGTTTCATATCAGCGCACACTCCGCTGCAGAGTGAAAATCTCATTCTGGAAACATCTCGAAAAGTACTTGCCGATTTACTTCTAAGTCCTAGGGCGATTTACTTGAAATTTCTACATTCAAATAGAACAACGAAGAAAACTAATGAAAAATTAAATGCTTGACAAACGAAATAGGTCGTGGTATAGTAACTGAAACCCCTGTCGCGAGAATAAATTACAGCGGCTGTATCCCTCTTGGAGATGGTTCCATCAGATGTCACTAAATCGTGGGATGGGGGATTACTCGAGAATTTGACACAAAAGCAATTGCAAACTCTTATTTACTGATAAGTTACCGTTGTTACATAACACATATACCCTAAAACACATTTTAGTCCGTGCTTCACAACTATTTTTATTATTAAAATCCAAACTGCCATACAAACGTTCAAGCAGTTTTTCTATTATTACTTCCACGGCCAATTCGATAGTAGATCTCCTTGCCTCAGCCCATTTCCAACACTGAATGGTGGCGATAGTTGGTTGCCGACCCATACTTGAGAAGTTAACTGAGATTAGAAAGCTGCAATTAGTTGGATAAATTTCGATTTCCAACGTTTTCCATAACATGGAGCGATCAGTGCTGCCATAAGATGGTCGAAAATAATGAAGTAAAGATGTAATTTCCAATGAAACTCGTAAATGTTTTCTATCAGCTGCCTCCAGGTAGCCATAAGGTTGAGAGTCCACCGTCCAGACAGTGGTTTTACGCGGTTTATCACCAACGTTGTATAGACTTTATAATCATTTTTAATTAATGAAATACCTCGGTAGTTAGTTGACTGTGCAGCATCACCCTTCTTGAATACGAGACATACCGGGTGATCAAGAAGTCAGTATAAATTTGAAAACTGAATAAATCACGGAATAATGTAGATAGAGAGGTACAAATTGACACACATGCTTGGAATGACATGGGGTTTTATTAGAACCGAAAAAATACAAACGTTCAAAAAATGTCCGACAGATGGCGCTTCATCTGATCAGAATAGCAATAATTAGCATAACAAAGTAAGACAAAGCAAAGATGGTGTTCTTTACAGGAAATGCTCAGTATGTCCACCATTATTCTTTAACAATAGCTTTAATCAAGGAATGATGTTGTGAACAGCACTGTAAAGCATGTCCGGCGTTATGGTGAGGCATTGGCGTCGGATGTTGTATTTCAGAATCCCTAGAGATGTTGGTCCATCACGATACACTTGCGACTTCAGGTAACCCCAAAGCCAATAATCGCACGGACTGAGGTCTGGGGACCAGGGAGGCCAAGCATGACGAAAGTGGCAACTGAGCACACGATCATCACCAAACGACGCGCGCAAGAGATCTTTCACGCGTCTAGCAATATGGGGTGGAGCGCTATCCTACATAAACATCGTACGTTCCAGCGGGTGTTTATCAGCCAGGCTGGGGACGATGCGATTCTGTAACATATCGGCGTACCTCTCACCCGTCACGGTAGCAGTTTTGCTGTCCAGCGCCATCTGTCGGACATTTTGTGAACTTTGTTTTTATTTTTGTTGTTCTAATAAAACCCCAAGTCATTCCAAGCATGTGTGTCAATTTTTACCTCTCTATCTACATTATTCGGTGGTTTATTAAATTTTTAAATTTGGACTGATTTTTTGTTCACCCGGTATATTGCTCCTCTTCATTCTTGAGGAATTATTTCGGCTGTAGAACAGCTCAAAGCAGCCATCACTCTTTCACCTCCCAAGCGGAGCACTTCAACTGTGATACCACTATCTTCTGGGGTCTCTGATCGTTCAAGGCCTTACACTCTATCAAACTGGGCCCGCATCTGTGTTGTCACCGCTGCTGAACTGTCATGATTCAGTAAGTTATCAAAATGTTTTTAAATAGTTTTGCCTGTTCTAATAGTGGTACTACTTCACCAGTCTCATTCGCTAGAACCAATGTATGTTATCAACAAATATCTATGGCAAATCTTACGACTTCGAAAAAGGATCGTGACTTTTATGGTATTCCCATTTCTTCTTCCTTATTAGCGGGCCTGTGTTACACCTCGCGTCGCAGTAACCAACCCTTACATCTTTCGAAGATTATTCTAGTCATGCTAACATCTTCGCTGTCCGCCCCCGGTAGCTGAGTGGTCATCGCGGCTGCGTCGGAGATTTTCTCCGCTCAGGGACTGGGTGTTGTGTTGTCGTAATCATCATCATTTCATCCCCATCGACGTCCAAGTCGCTGAAGTGGCGTCAAATCGAAAGACTTGCACTCGGCGAACGGTCTACCCGACGGGAGGCCCAAGTCACATGACATTTGCATTTTACCTCTTCGCTGGCCTGGTTCCTACAGATACCCGACATTTTCATCGAACAAAGGTTTACTTTTGCGTTTTATATGCAAACATGATCTTCATTTGCACCCAGCGACACAGCATTCCATAACGCCCACCATGCCCCTTCCACGTTGTTAGGATCCTCCGATGCTGTGAGGTGTTAAGCAATATTATCTTGATAGCTCTGTCTGACTTATGTGTTTTCTAATTTATCCATGTCACATCGGACCATTCTTATAGCATTACCTAGCCACTTGTTAGACAGTCTCAGATATACTTTGACTACGACAGAAAAATATCGGAGTTCGTATCTGGCCCACGGAATGTTCGTACACGTTCGACATTTCCATGTCGTCCTAGGTCAACTGGAACGAGGTCGATTTGGTTCGTCGTACCTCGATCTGCGAATACCCAGATAAACTTATGGACAACTTTGCAGGGAAAGTATGTGCTTCTACTGGTGATTCTCTTTGTATCGGCGCGGTTAATGAGCCAGATAACGTTCATGTTGCTTGTTTCATGGCCACTGCCAGGACCAACTGTTAGACGATAGTTCTCTTCACACTTGGGGATTGAAGTGTCCTATTACCAACTGAATTGAATGTCTTGGTAGCCCATCCACTGCATCTTTAGCTCAAGGTAGAAACTGTACTATAATTCTTCATCTGCATCCTCTGATGAAGCATGCAAGCTGAATAAGAAGATTTTATATGATTTAGCGTCGAAAATCATCTAGTAAATGTGGTCGTTTACTGGAGACCCTTTACTGACAGCCGACATCATTTTATTGTGGACATCAAAAATCCAACTCACAGGCTTGACCTTAACATGTACAGATAATAAATAGCAGTTTCCATGTTATCCAATCGTGTTATTCAATCGTGTTATTCAATAGAAAGAAAATTAAAAACTAATAAACCCACTGAAGATATTGTAACTTAAGCGAAATACGTCTGTGTAAAAAGAAAAAAAAATGTGCTTTCTCAAAGCAGAACCGATCTAAAAATAATTTTATTCCTGATTAGTTACAGACACAAGAGTGAGCTTTAGTAATATATTCGAAAATATAAACTCTTTTAATAAAATGTTATTCATTAGTGAGTATCACTTCGCAATCGTTTTGCGGATATCGCTGTAACTTGTATCACGCAATACTTGAGTTATCAAGAATTGTGTTTTCTGTCTGTAAGTTGAAAGGTTTCCTTATACTTAATCTCGAATATGAAAGGTAGACTATTATAAGCGGTATATTTACAATTAATTATGAATGGTAAACTATTGCATCAATGCAATTGTAGCACAAAAGGAATGCAGTAAGATGTACCCTGTATCACTGATGCTAGGGTACTATAGACTTTTTCATTAGAGGACGACCACATGATCCTCACAAACAAAATCTTGCACAACATGAGTTTGGAAATTTGTATGAAGGAATGAGTTTGCACAGAATTCACCATAAGGAAGCTTGACGCTCTTAGATCTAAGCACTGACACGTGGTAGCAAGAACAAGCAAATACCGAAGGAGAAAATTATCAGATGAGACTCGAGGCAGAAAATTCAGTCACAAGACGACGGAAGTCATCAGCAATATAGATCCGGTCACGGAAGCAACAATAAACTGAATGAACAGTGTCACAAATACACTTTACAAGGCTCAACATGTTTGAGTAAACGGTTCAACTGAACAATAGCCTACACTGCACCTGGATTCTAATGCATTTAACACTCGCTAACTAGAAAGTAATATTTCCACACACGGTAATAAACTAAGAACGATGAAATGAAATTTGGAAATTGGTGATAAGGTCTTATGGGACCAAATTGCTGAGATCACCTGTCCCTATGCTTACACATTACTTAATCTAACTTAAACTAACTTACGCTAAGGACAACACACACACACTCATGCCCGAGAGAGGACTGGAACCTCCGACGGGGAGAGCCGCGCGGAGCGTGACAAGGCGCCCTAGACCACTCGGCTACCCCGCGCGGCACGATGAAAGGAATCGCTAACTTTTATTAGATGTGAAAACTTGGATAAAACATAACATTAACTTAGTACTGAAGAGGACGCGCAACCGACCTCACTCATTTACCATCCCACGGAAGAGTGGCGAGCTCGCGCCCCAAATAATGGGCTCTGTCGTCAACTGAAGTGACCAGCCTTTTGCATTTTGCCATCCTACACAAAAGGTTTGACCAAGGCAAACTGAAACCTGTTTTCTACCCACTACGTTCTCCTACAGTATACTCTCAAAGTATCAGCCTACCTTACTCCCGCGAATGTACGTACTGAAATCTTACTTATACACTCATTCATACGCTAAATTATTCAGGTAAGAAGAAGAAAGGACATGTATGTGGGCGTCCGAGGCTCGGCGGTAACTTAGTGAACTTCTCACTTTTCATCTTGGTCGGACAGTTAGCGGACGAATATAATATGAAATACAGAATATACGGGTATGTAAATTGTGACAGATATGAATACACATCAGCTGCTCATCTTTTTTATATCGGAGGGAATTGAGTAACTGCACCGAGAACTAAGGCGCCAGAGGTATGGAAATGAAGTTATTTTATAGCAAAATAATGAAGAGGCTCAAATACTGGCCGTTCAAAGTGACCAACACATTTTGCCAAACAGTTTGTGTTGTGTTTTCATCGATATCATTTTTTCTTGTTAGTATCTCAAATATTCTAATTACCCCCGATATATCTGTTGGATAGGTGCTAATAACGCACGTGGTTACACCTAAGTCAATGAGGTGTAAAAATATGGACTTAAGTTCCGTGACGTTTCGGTGATGTAGGCAAATAAATATTTAATGGAATTGTAATGAGACAGCTGTTCCACAGACTGTCCAGTAACAACGATTCACCCGAACATCCAAGCGCCTTCACAGGGCGTCCCTCACGTTAATCTTCCGCTATTTCATTTTTCAAGTTGTCGTAGACGATTCTGCGCCGGCCAAAGTGGCCGTGCGGTTAAAGGCGCTGCAGTCTGGAACCGCAAGACCGCTATGGTCGCAGGTTCGAATCCTGCCTCGGGCATGGATGTTTGTGATGTCCTTAGGTTAGTTAGGTTTAACTAGTTCTAAGTTCTAGGGGACTAATGACCTCAGCAGTTGAGTCCCATAGTGCTCAGAGCCATTTGAACCATTTTGAACGATTCTGCCGTCCTCGCGTTAAGCCAAGAGCATTCCACGATCACGTGTAATAGTTGTCCTTCAAACGTACACAGCTTGCGGTGTAAAATGTTGAAAACAAAATAGAGATCATTCCACTGCTTGTTTTTGTCTAATAAAAGATGGCATTTTCTTCAGTATCCAACATCAGTAAAAATTCAGAGTAATTCAAAAACCTCCTTACAAAAATAGGGTCGTGGTATGGGAACTTTGACAGCATAATTACATAATATTTCTTTTAGCAAAGGGTTAAAAACTTGATCCCTGGTACGGATTCTTTTCAAAGACTGTGAAGTAAAACTAACTACACTTTTCGTTCACTGCTGAAACAAATCGGGTAAATAGGGTATCTTTTAATGTATGGAGATTCTTGCTGATTTAAAATGTAGTAATATTGTAGTATCTCGAGATCGATCTCTGACTTCATGAAGTTTTCAAAAGATGTAACATAGTCTATATGACATTGATATGTTCTTTTGCTGTATATATATTTTCCATCATTATTGACAAATTTTGTAACTTTGGAGATGAAGACGCTTTGATAAAGTGGCGTTATTTGTTTCACTGCTTAAGTAGGTAAAGGAACAAATGTATATCTGTATTGTTTTATTCACCAAGGACATAACGCAGTTATCTGTGCTGTTACAGGTGTTAAAGTCGAATCCTTGGGGCCTTCGATACCCACGACTGCAGTGGGTCCTGAGCTACAATGGAAATGTTTTTACTGAAAATGTTCCAGATATTTGTAAGTACATTTTGATTATTGTCTAAGCATGTACTGCACGTATGTTTTGATCCAAGTTTTTTCCTAAACTGCATATTTTTGTTCATTTTATGGAAAACTAGCTGAGTACTGGCTTTGCTTAAGTATTTATTTATTCCAATCTTCTATTAGTCCATCTCCTGCTTCCCCATTCTATTCTACCTCATCACGCCCCTCCTGTCTGTCCATCTCCTCCAACCGCTCTCTCTGTCTATTTTTCCACACCCACTCACTGTTCACTCTCTCTGTATCCCTCTCCATCCCCCTTCGTCCATCTCCTCCATCCCCTCTCTCTGTCCATCTCCTCCACCCTCACTCCCTGTCCATCTCATCCATCCCCTCTCTCTGTGCATCTCCTCCACCCCCACTCCTTGTCCATCTCCTACATCCCTCTGGGTCCATCTGCTCCTTTCCCCACCTGTCCATGTATCCTCCACCCTCTCTTAAGTCCATCCCCTCCTTCCGTCCCTCTACATCCATCTCCTCCTCCCCCACCCCCACCCCTCCTAGTTTTCACTCCCACCCCCAAGAAATTGGTGGTTCTTGCTCCCAAAGTATTCTTCTACAGATAGTAAGTAATATGTATACCAAGTTGAGGTTAGGTTAGGTTAGGTTAAGTCAGGTTAGATCAATGCGGGGCTTTAGAAGGTGCTGCTGTGGATCGAAATTCGTGCTGCAGTTTCGTTCTCACGCAGCTCAATGTTTGCGATGTCATATACCGTGAAGTATGTGTCATACAAAGATATAATTGTGCAGGTACGTCCAAGGATATTTTTGAATACTTTCTGCGAAATGTGTTGGTAATAGAACAAGTAGTAAAGAAGCAATAAATGAAAACATCATGCATGATGTGGCAGTTTTTAACGCATCTAAGTGTTACTGACGTCATATTTCCTGAACTGTGTGCAATACAATCTTATGTCTTTGTAGAAATATTCAACCGTATATTTGGGTACCGTCAGCGAGATGAGTTGGGAATAGAATTAGCAGCAAAGAAATAATAAATTTAAACGCCATGCATGATGTGGCGGTTCCTCATGCATCTCAGTGTTATGATATCATATCTCTTGAACTCGGTGTCGCACAAAGATAAAATTTTTCGGGTACAGTCAGTGGTACATGTAAATACCGTTTACAAAATGTGTTGCTAATACAGTTAGTAGTAAAGAAGTAATAAATTATAACACCATTCCTGATGCGGTAGTTTTACTGCATGAACAGCGAAAATTTAGTGAGCAATAATTTTTTTCCTTTCATCATTTTGTGGCGTTTGCCACCGAGAAAAAGTTTCGTAAAGTTTAGAAATTATACATGTGAAATTAGGTGTAAAGTTTTTACATGTCCCGAAGTGCTCTCCTTCTCAAATACTGGATAAATATAGTCTGGCTATTTGCGCGTTAGGAACTACGCTACTTTTTCATCTCCACCCCTCCACCCGCTCCTCATCACGTTGATAGGTAGGTGATTCTTACGCCTACAGAGATTACTTGCTGACAGTACGTGATATGTGTACCAAGTTTTGTTGAAATCGGTCTAGTGGCTTAGGAGGAGGTGTGGAACATACATACATACATATATACCAGTACATCCATTTTCGTGATACGTGTGGATTGAGTTCACTTTTTTAAATTTTGGTACAAGTATCTTACATCAACAGTTTGTGTGTAAGTAATGTAGAAAAAACGATACAACTTTATGATTGTCTATTGAGCGAGTCGAGTGGTAGGAGCCATCCGCCAGCCAATCAGTGTTCTTCATCAAGCACCACATGTTCGCTTTGTGGCTTGTTGCGTAGGTAAGCAGTACAACTATGAGGCTTCCATCTCACTCAACAAGTTTAGGCAGCCTCCGCTTGGTGACACTGCGGCCGACTGTAGTTAAAGCGATTTCAGGAAGCCTAGGCTAGTCTGCGATGCAGTCGGAATAATCTAAGATGGCCATGATGGGAATTTAAAAAATACAATATGGCTGGACTAGCTCAGTTGAGCAAATTGGACATTTAAAAAGAGCTCAAAGACAGCGGAAATAGCCCAGTTATGCTTTGCAAACTCTCTGACATCAAGAGCCAAGATTGTGCCATGTCCGAAGTATCTGAATCATCTGAACTGTGTAAATTGATGCGTATTTGAACCACCTGAATGGCTTATCAAAAATACTTAAAGCTTTTCACAGCACTGGTGTAGCTCATTGTATTTCCACATCTAAAATGGCTGCATTATTTATCAAAATTACCTAAGATTCAATAGCATCACACACACACACACACACACATACACATGCTGCAAAACGTCTCCAAATGCATCCGACATGCAGTCGATGCAATTTATGTCAGGGGTACAGGCAGACTAGTCCCTTCGTCAAATATCTTGTTCCAAGAGTTCCTTTACCTGTGCAGTTCTATGTGGTCACACAATGTTATCCATAAAAATGACGCCTGGACCGAACACATCTCTCAAGCCGGCCGGAGTGGGCGTGCGGTTCTAGGCGCTTCAGTATGGAACCGAGCGACCGCTACGGTAGCAGGTTCGAATCCTGCCTCGGGCATGGATGTGTGTGATGTCCTTAGGTTAGTTAGATTTAATTAATTCTAAGTTCTAGGCGACTGATGACCTGAGAAGTTAAGTCGCATAGTGCTCAGAGCTATTTGAACCATTTTTTGAACATCTCTCAAAAGACGCACGTGGGGAAGCAGTGCAGAGTCATAACAACAAAGCCTGGTGAGTGTGCAGAATTCAAAGGTTTGGAGGTCAGTATGCCCACGCGACGTTACGCTTCCCCGCACAATAACACCTGAACCAAAAAACGATGATGTTCCACAATGTACCTGGGAATATTATTTGTTACAGCTCTCGCCATATGACTGCATGCAATGCATGAACGAAAACTGTCGAACATGATCGTTTTGATGGTCCAAATATTACAGTGAAAGGAGGTGTAATGTTGGGTGGGCGTAGTGGTCTCGAAATCTTTGAATATGGTAAGCTCACTGGCCAACGTTCTTTCATAACACTGTACTCATTCCCAGTGTGCGTCTTTTCAAGGCTACATTCACCCCCTAGTTCATTTCTGTGGATGACAATACATGACAGCGTCAAACTGTGCAGAAGGAGGAGCTCTTAGAACTAAAGAATGTGTGCCGAATGGACTGGCTTACCCATTCTCCTTACTTAAACCCCGTCGACTGCGGTAGTGGTGTGTGGTATTGTTGCAGTGCTGCACAACTCCCAGTAATGTTACACTTCATTTGCCACTTTTTATTATATATTTTTCGATTAGATGTGTGGGGTGAATTGGGAGACGCGCTGCACCACGGCTACATGCACCAGCGACCATCCAACAGTCGTGAAGCGCTCTGGTGGAGGAGCGGCGTTTGCGTAGAGTTGTCTGTGCTAACGTACAAGTAACACTGCGTGAAATAATTGCACAAATCAATGAGTCAATTACGACCAACATATCAGTTAGGACAGTGTGGTGAAATTCGGTGTTAATGGCCTATGGCAGCAGACGACCGAGGCGAGTGCCTTTGCTAACAGCATAACATCACGTTTAGCTCCTCTCCGGAGCTTGTAACAATCTCAGTTGGACCCTAGACAACTGGAAAACCTTGGCACAGTCAGATGACTCCCAATTGCAGTTTTTAGGAGCTGATTGTATGGTTCAAGTGTGGCGCAGACCTCAGGAAGTCATAGACCCAGCTTTTCAACAAGGCACTGTGCAAGCTTCTGGTGGCGCCATAGTCGTGTCGACTGTGTTTACATGGAACAGACTGGGTGCTCTGGATGTTGGGAGGCGATTTTGAGCTGTTCTTGGACGTCACGTTCCCAAACAACGATGTAATTTTTATGAATGACAGTGCGCCTTGTCACTAGGCCACAGTTGTTTGCAGAAGAACTTTCTGGACAGTACGAGCGAATGGCTTGGCTACCCTTATCGAACGACGTGAATTCCATCTAACATTTATGAGGCATAATCGAGAGGTTAATTCGTGCACAACATCCTGCATAGGCAGCATAGATCAGTAGTTCTGCAGCGGACTTACACCAACTTTTTGATCCATACCACGTCTAGTTACTGCACTACACTGGGCAAACTGAGGTCCAACACAATACTAAGGATGTCCCATGACATTTGCTATCTCACTGTATGTTGCTATTTTATTTTCAGTCAGAGATAAGCTTCAAACAAAACTGTCAGAGACAGCAAAGGACTTGGAAGAGCAGGCAAAAAGGAATACAAACGTCTCAAAAATGAGATCGACAGGAAGTGCAAAATGGCTAAGCAGGGATGGCTAGAGGACAAATGTAAGGATGTAGAGGCTTATCTCACTAGGGGTAAGATAGATACTGCCTACAGAAAAATTAGAGAGACCTTTGGAGATAAGAGAACGACTTGTATGAATATCAAGAGCTCAGATGGAAACCCAGTTCTAAGCAAAGAAGGGAAAGCAGAAAGGTGGAAGGAGTATATAGAGGGTCTATACAAGGGCGATGTACTTGAGGACAATATTATGGAAATGGAAGAGGATGTAGATGAAGATGAAATGGGAGATATGATACTGCGTGAAGAGTTTGACAGAGCACTGAAAGACCTGAGTCGAAACAAGGCCCCCGGAGTAGACAATATTCCATTGGAACTACTGACGGCCTTGGGAGAGCCAGTCCTGACAAAACTCTACCATCTGGTGAGCAAGATGTATGAAACAGGTGAAATACCCTCAGACTTCAAGAAGAATATAATAATTCCAATCCCAAAGAAAGCAGGTGTTGACAGATGTGAAAATTACCGAACTATCAGTTTAATAAGTCACAGCTGCAAAATACTAACACGAATTCTTTACAGACGAATGGAAAAACTAGTAGAAGCCAACCTCGGGGAAGATCAGTTTGGATTCCGTAGAAACACTGGAACACGTGAGGCAATACTGACCTTACGACTTATCTTAGAAGAAAGATTAAGGAAAGGCAAACGTACGTTTCTAGCATTTGTAGACTTAGAGAAAGCTTTTGACAATGTTGACTGGAATACTCTCTTTCAAATTCTAAAGGTGGCAGGGGTAAAATACAGGGAGCGAGAGGCTATTTACAATTTGTACAGAAACCAGATGGCAGTTATAAGAGTCGAGGGACATGAAAGGGAAGCAGTGGTTGGGAAGGGAGTAAGACAGGGTTGTAGCCTCTCCCCGATGTTGTTCAATCTGTATATTGAGCAAGCAGTAAAGGAAACAAAAGAAAAATTCGGAGTAGGTATTAAAATTCATGGAGAAGAAATAAAAACTTTGAGGTTCGCCGATGACATTGTAATTCTGTCAGAGACAGCAAAGGACTTGGAAGAGCAGTTGAACGGAATGGACAGTGTCTTGAAAGGAGGATATAAGATGAACATCAACAAAAGCAAAACAAGGATAATGGAATGTAGTCTAATTAAGTCGGGTGATGCTGAGGGAATTAGATTAGGAAATGAGGCACTTAAAGTAGTAAAGGAGTTTTGCTATTTGGGGAGCAAAATAACTGATGATGGTCGAAGTAGAGAGGATATAAAATGTAGGCTGGCAATGGCAAGGAAAGCGTTTCTGAAGAAGAGAAATTTGTTAACATCCAGTATTGATTTAAGTGTCAGGAAGTCATTTCTGAAAGTATTCGTATGGAGTGTAGCCATGTATGGAAGTGAAACATGGACGATAAATAGTTTGGACAAGAAGAGAATAGAAGCTTTCGAACTGTGGTGCTACAGAAGAATGCTGAAGATTAGATGGGTAGATCACATAACTAATGAGGAAGTATTGAATAGGATTGGGGAGAAGAGAAGTTTGTGGCACAACTTGACCAGCAGAAGGGATCGGTTGGTAGGACATGTTCTGCGGCATCAAGGGATCACCAATTTAGTATTGGAGGGCAGCGTGGAGGGTAAAACTCGTAGAGGGAGACCAAGAGATGAATACACTAAGCAGATTCAGAAGGATGTAGGTTGCAGTAGGTACTGGGAGATGAAAAAGCTTGCACAGGATAGAGTAGCATGGAGAGCTGCATCAAACCAGTCTCAGGACTGAAGACCACAACAACAACAACAACAACAACAGTACTACAATATTTCGATCGACATATTTGTATGAAAGACCTTTTCGATTATGAAACCAAATAAGTCACGATTATGTGGCAACTTGAGTGTGACGCCCAAAATAATGAAACATTACTGAAAATTTGTTTTGTTTCCGATCTGTGTTGTTGAGAAATGAGAAATATAAAACGAAATCTTATGCAGTGCGACTGCACAGCCATTTGAATGTAGCGCGTTCGCAGTATTCCCCTCTTCCACTTCCTCACGCTCAGACAGTTTAGTCAGTTTAATTTAGTTCCGTATATCATTTTCAGGATTATTTTATCGATATGATGTGGGACAAGTCAGATTACAAGATATACAGGGTTATTACAAATGATTGAAGCGATTTCACAGCTCTACAATAACTTTATTATTTGAGATATTTTCACAATGCTTTCACACACATACAAAAACTCATAAGTTTTTTTAGGCATTCACAAATGTTCGATATGTGCCCCTTTAGTGATTCGGCAGACATCAAGCCGATAATCAAGTTCCTCCCACACTCGGCGCAGCATGTCCGCATCAATGAGTTCGAAAGCATCGTTGATGCGAGCTCGCAGTTCTGGCACGTTTCTTGGTAGAGGAGGTTTAAACACTGAATCTTTCACATAACCCCACAGAAAGAAATCGCATGGGGTTAAGTCAGGAGAGCGTGGAGGCCATGACATGAATTGCTGATCATGATCTCCACCACGACCGATCCATCGGTTTTCCAATCTCCTGTTTAAGAAATGCCGAACATCATGATGGAAGTGCGGTGGAGCACCATCCTGTTGAAAGATGAAGTCAGCGCTGTCGGTCTCTAGTCGTGGCATTAGCAATTTTTCCAGCATGTCCAGATACACGTGTCCTGTAACGTTTTTTTCGCAGAAGAAAAAGGGGCCGTAAACTTTAAACCGTGAGATTGCACAGAACACGTTAACTTTTGGTGAATTGCGAATTTGCTGCACGAATGCGTGAGGATTCTCTACCGCCCAGATTCGCACATTGTGTCTGTTCACTTCACCATTTAGAAAAAATGTCGCTTCATCACTGAAAACAAGTTTCGCACTGAACGCATCCTCTTCCATGAGCTGTTGCAACCGCGCCGAAAATTCAAAGCGTTTGACTTTGTCATCAGGTGCCAGGGCTTGTAGCAATTGTAAACGGTAAGGCTGCTACCTTAGCCTTTTCCGTAAGATTTTCCAAACCGTCGGTTGTGGTACGTTTAGCTCCCTGCTTGCTTTATTCGTCGACTTCCGCGGGCTACGCGTGAAACTTGCCCGCACGCGTTCAACCGTTTCTTCGCTCACTGCAGACCGACCCGTTGATTTCCCCTTACAGAGGCATCCAGAAGCTTTAAACTGCGCATACCATCGCCGAATGGAGTTAGCAGTTGGTGGATCTTTGTTGAACTTCGTCCTGAAGTGTCGTTGCACTGTTATGACTGACTGATGTGAGTGCATTTCAAGCTCGACATATGCTTTCTCGGCTCCTGTCGCCATTTTGTCTCACTGCGCTCTCGAGCGCTCTGGCGGCAGGAACCTGAAGTGCGGCTTCAGCCGAACAAAACTTTATGAGTTTTTCTACGTATCTGTAGTGTGTCGTGACCATATGTCAATGAATGGAGCTATAGTGAATTTATGAAATCGCTTCAATAATTTGTAATAGCCCTGTATATACACACATGAACAATGATAATATTAATATTACCGAAATTTTTAGTTCTACAAATGCAACTACATTTAGATATAAGAATTGTTATTTTTTATTTTTTATTATTTTTTTATGGCGGTGTAGGAACTGTGCATCGTGGCTGAGCACTTTGGCACTCATGCTCGGGCATGACCTGCTAGCGGAAATCTTTGTCGCCCCTGCTATAGAACAACAGCGAAAAGTGGGCTAGTGTTATTCTGTTGGAAAACACACCCTGGAATGCTGACCATGAATGGCATCATAACAGTTCGAATCACCACATCGACGTACAATTTTGCAGTGAGGGAGAGTGGAATAACCACTAGAGCGCTCCTGCTTTCATATAAATCGTATCCCAGCTATTACTCCAGGTGCAGGTCCAGTGTGTCTAGCACGCAGGAAGGTTGTTTGGAGGCCCTCAACTGGCCTCCTTCTATCCAACATTTGGTCGTCACTGGAACCGAGGCAGAAACAGCTCTCATGTAACTGTGGTGTCAACTGCCGCTCAAATTTCTACTGCAGATGCAGTACAATGCGACAGAGCCGTACTCTGAACACATTAGTCTTTCTTGTCGGTAGTGCCATGACCGTACAGAGCCCGGTCTTCTTGCGACTGTACAGTCCCGTGACCATCGCCTCAGCAGTCATGTACAGTGGCTAGTTTCCTGCCAAGTCTTTCCTCATTATCGCAGAAGGGACATCCAGCTTCACGTAGCCCTGTTATACGGCCTTGTTCAAACTCTATGTGGTGCTGTTACTGAATTCTTTGTCACCTTAAAAGCATTCTTGACTAACATCAACTCATCGTGTCCTACCTCAAAGGTAACTAACTGTCTTGACTATTATAGTGTGTATTTAAAGCAAACCTGATTTGCATTCTCATAGTGATGCTACTAGCGCCACTCTTATGCGACTAGATCGAAATTTGAATAAACATCTTTGCGGTATAGAAACACACCTACCAAGTTACGTTTCTATCGAGCAACTTCTTCTTGTGTGGCGATTTTTTTCCATCAGTGTACACTGATTTTTTTGAGTTCATCCTCTTTGTCTTGACCTGTCTTCTTCTCCTTTTCGAAAAGCTGCACCTCTTGAATCAATTTCGGTAGTGAGTGAAAAAGGGATCCAATGGGAAACTGAACTGTACGCTTTTCTTCAAACACACTGCTGCTGCAGGTGTTTTAACGTTGCCTGGATATTTCCTTCCAAAGCTCGCATTGTGGTCATTTTCATTCTTTAGTCTCATTTGCTTTGTGCTAAAAGGTATTTTAAAACTCTCAGCAGGCTTTCTTTTGTTTTATTTTCTTCATATCTTCGGCTGTCCATTTAGCTCTCTAGCTACCTTCCTTATACATTTTTAAATCCTCTGAAACATAAGAAATATATCAAAAGTTATACTATTACGACAGTTATGTCTTTTTACAGCAAGAGTGCCATTACCCCAAACGAATTGTTTATTAATTAACGAAATAATGTGCTTAAACTCCTTAAGAAACGACTATGTGGTACAAAAGTAGGGCTTACCTTGATGCCGGTAATCATTAGTATGCCAGCAGAAGCAGTGAAACAGACAATTAATTGTGATCTGCGCTGTGTCTTTGCTCAGAAAGAACACTATCTGAGTCAACATCCAAAGAAATCTGCCAAGGTCAATTCACAGTGTGACGACCATTACCCCTAGGGGGAATACTGGCCAATTTACAGTAGAACCACTATTACCCGCAGGGTGACAACCAATACCCCTGGGGCAATGATGGTCAATTTACAGGGTGACTACCATTATTCTTGGAGAGTAATGATGATCAGTTTACAGGGCGACCATAGTCATCCATAGGGCAATGACAGTCAGTTGTCTACAAAAAGCAGAATAGAACGAGAAGGATCGGAATTTCATTCATCCATACCCTTAAAATACGGAACGGAGCAGATCAGAACGCCTTCCCGTTGTCAGATTAATCCAAAATTCTCACAAATCGGGACAGGAAAGCATAATACGCTAACAATATTCATTTACCCTCGAAAAGTAATCTCCAGAGACGTTTTCGGAATCTGAGAAAAGTGAAGTCTTCGGATAATACGTCAAATGTACGATAGCCACATACGAGGTCTGTTCAGAAAATTCCGGAACTTTGTCCACAAAAATTTTATTCGCTTACCTTTTACTTACTGTGTGTGGTCTCCTTCGAAATATTCCCCTCCACAACTAATACACCGCTCCCAACGCCGTTTCCACTTCCGGAAGCAGTCTTGGTACGCTTCTTGCTGGATCGCGTGAAGTGTCGTCTGCGAATTTTCTTTTATCTCGTCTACTGTTGCAAATCTTCGTCCTTTCAACAGGATCTTCAACTTTGGAAATAAAAAAAAAGTCCGCATGGGCCAAGTCAGGAGAGTATGGAGGATAAGATAGCACAGTGATTTTTTTTTATTATTTTTTTTGTGCAATAGCCACGCACTTACAGGGATGAATGTGCGGGTGCGTTCTCGTGATGCAAGAGCCATGAATTGTCTCGCCACATTTCAGGCCGTTTCCTTCCCACATTTTCTCGCAGGCGTCGCAACACGCCGCGATAATACCATCGATTAACAGTTTGTCCCTGTGGCACGAATTCATGAAGACCTAATCCTCTAATATCTGAAAGTCAAGAAAAACTATCAGCATCGCTTTGACATTTGACCTGACCTGACGATTGAACTTTGGGCTCAACATCATATCCGTAGACCCACGTCTCATCACCAGTTATGATTCTCTTTAGGAACGTGTCATTTGTGCGATCCAAAAGCTCTTCACAGATTGCGAGGCGTAGGTCTTTCTGGTCATCACTCATGAGCCGTGGGACGAACTTGGAAACAACACGATTCACTTTAAGATGCTGTGTCAGGATTTCGTGACATGATCCAATTGAAATTTTATATCCTTCTGAAATATCTCTGAGAGTCAGTTCTCGATTGGCGCTCTTAATTTCGTTGACATTCCTGACCTGAGCGTCGTCGGTACACGTCGAAGGGCGTCCTGAATGAGAATAACCTTCAACTACCGTCAGGCCATGTTCTAACCGTGTGAACTATGCATAACACCAAGTACGGCTTAAGCACTCATTACCGTAGGTTTCGTGCATCATTTGGTGTGTCTTTGTAAAGCTTTCCTTGAGTTTCACGAAAAATTTAATGCTGACGCGCTGCTCCTCTAATTCCGCCATCTCCAAAATCGCAAACTATGCGACACAATGTTCTAGTCAATACAGGATTGAACAATAACTAACAGACATACAACAATGAAACATCCGGCAGTAACACATTAACCACAGGTATGTAAAACGATGCCAACCGCATTTCGGTCGAACACACCATTGGCGCGAAATTACGAATGTTCCGCAATTTTTGAACAGACCTCGTATACAGTTAAGCACTTCAGTCCCTTCTTAACAAATCTCGCCAGTAGGATACTTCCTCCAGCTAGCAGTTACACTGACAAACTAATGCACGATTTCCACGGAATAATAACACTGTATTGTTTGTCTTACATCACCAGACAAGTCTTTGTCATCGCCCTCTCCCTCGCAGACAATACCGAACGGTTCCTCTGCTGGCACAAGGCGGCTGGGACAGCGCCAGTCAGCGGCATGCGATACGAGCCTATTACTAGTGCTCACAAGACCTGTTTATCATGATGTGTTTGTGCCTTAGACAGCACAAGTTTATATTCCCTGGAAAATTACAGTGATTGCAATAAAATCAGTCAGTACAAGCCCTTAGCACAAAAATGATAAACTGGTACCCGCATTCGAAACTGTGTTACATTTTCCACGAATGTGCATACCTGAAGGGCACACCTTCCTTCGAGATTATCTTTCTTGCTCCATGAAATGTAATCGCGAGCTTCAATTCGAGTATCTTCAGTAAAATGTAATGATTCCCGGAATGCGGAAGTCGACAAGACAGTGTGGAGGTAGGGTGCTACTTTGTACTAGAACAACTACCGAATTACGTACGACACGGCTATACATGAATAATTTTGTTGTATAAAACGAATTTACAGAGCTTCCGCACCGTTATAACGTCAAGAACGCACCACTAGTCTCTCATTTTTTCTCGTCCAAAGATCATCGCCCTGGGACGTCGAGAGGTTTCGACCTCGCGAAGGTCTCGGTGTTCCCAGAACTGCACTACTCACAACTTGTTGATTAATGTTTTTTGTCTGTTGGAACAGGTTTGAAAACGTCGGAACAGCTCAGCACTAGTCAGAATTAGTGGGGACTTGTTTACTACGAAATTAGCACACATACATGAGGGCAAAATATGAAACGGCTCTAAGCACTATGGGACTTAACATCTAAGGTCATCAGTCCCCACACATTTATTCCACAATGATATTTAGAGAAATTTTCAAATTACTGCCACACGAGTAAGAACAGCTTCCTTGACGTGGTCTCTTTTTACGGAGATTCCGGCAGGAGTTACATTAAAACTATTGGCTGCTCGTTTCCCCAGTGAAATTTTGTTCTTCAGCACACCTTCAAGACCAAATATTTTTTGTATGGTGGAAATTATTATGAAACGACTAATGGAACAGCCATCGGTTCGCCACTGTTACCAGCCATGCCAATTTAATCATCTAGAATTTTGAAGAATTAGCAATGAACAGTGCTGCCTTCTGTTTCTTCAGACATGTCGAAAATACAGTTTCGACCTGGTCACTTGGCAATGAGGCGCTGCAGCAGTTCATCAGCCATATTAACAGTATACATCCAAACCTAAGACTTACAGTGGATATGGAGAGGGGCGGAAAGTTACTTTTATTAGATGTGTTGGTCGAACGGAAACCAGAGTGACGGCTTAGCCATTCTGTATATCAAAAACCAATGCATACAGCAGCATATCTCAACAAGCTTTAATCATTCAATTCAGAAGAGAACTATTTTGAAGACACTAATTCAAAGAGCTATGAATACTTCGGACAAGTAACGTCTCGGCTCCAAAATTAATCATCTGACAACGTTGTTCAGAAGGAACGAGAATTCTATCCACGTTGTTAGGTCGAAGCTTTAGAGGAAGCCAAGACGCGATGCCATTTAACAAGGCCACGAGGACTAACACGTAGCGCAGGTTCTATTGGTTGGTGCAACAACTAGTAAGACAGTTAAGAGTCCAAAATAGGCAAGAAATCCGACCAACCATCCGACCATCGAGAAAAATTAAAGAAATGTTGCGACCTATTAAAGATTGGCGGTTTCGGAAATGCTTCCACCCTTGGCCCAGATGACAATGATCTTGCACTTTTGACCAGCAGATAAATCGTTCTCTTTCTGCATTATGACAACGACTGCACTGTTTTTGGCATTCCCCGACTCACTTTATATACGTCCCACTGCTAGTGCTGCTACCTGCCGTCTGTGAGTGGTTACTGCACGGTGATATCGTACATAGCTGGTGGTTACATTAATGTTGTCGGATTGCGTATTCCAATACTCAGAAACGTTATTATGGGGCACTGAAACACTGATTTGTAACGCATTGTGTTGAATGCACAGGCTGAACAAATCACATAAGTCTAAGGCAAAAAATGCTCGCACTGTTGCTAGATAGTAATAATTGCAGCAAACCACTCTTTGCAACATCACGAAAAGTTGCTGGCAAACTGCACACGCCAAATACTAGAAATTCATGCCCGTTATGTGCAGGCAAAATAGAAGTAGGCTTTGTGGTTGTGGGCTACCGATCACTTCTTAGGTTTCTTTATTAATCAGGGAAACAAACGCAGCATTACTGCATTTACTAGGCAGTCTTGTATTTTAATAACTGTTAAAATTTTGTGTCGCTTTGTTTGTGCTCTCTGTAGATTAGTGCAGACGTTCCTTGCACAACAATATTTAGCATGGATAGGGACTGCGACTGCTGTGTTTGGATGCGGGCTGAGTTGGCATCCCTTCGCTCTCAGCTTCAGGCAGTGCTGGCTTCAGTCACACAGCTTGAGGCTGTTGCCAATGGGCATCACTGTGGGGGTCCGGACGGGGGTTTAATGAGGACAGCCATCTCGTCCCACTCATCCGCCGATCGGACTACGGCTGTGGCTGCCCGGGATACTGTCCACATTGAGGCTGACCCCTCACTCGTGGTAGAGAGGGAGGTCGTCTCGAGGTGTGGCAGGGGGCGAAAGACATCCTGGAGGGCTGATTGAAGGCCTGCCGAACTAGTTTCAGGCTCTGTCTCCAGCTGATATTGATCTTCAGCCGGACACGGCTGCTTGTCCTGTTCCAGAGGTTGCCCCTCAGTCTGCAAGATCCAGGCAGTCGCAGAGGGTGGGCTTACTGGTAGTTGGGAGCTCCAACGTCAGGCGCGTAATGGGACCCCTTAGGTATATGGCTGCAAGGCAGGGGAAGAAAACTAATGTGCCCTCCGTGTGCATATCGGGGGGAGTCATTCCAGATGTGGAAAGGGTCCTTCTGGATGCCATGAAGGGTACAGGGTGCACCCACCTGCAGGTGGTCGCTCATGTCGGCACCAATGATGTGTGTCGGTATGGATTGGAGGAAATCCTCTCTGGCTTCCGGCGGCTATCTGATTTGGTGAAGACTGCCAGTCTCGCTAGTGGTATGAAAGCAGAGCTCACCATCTGCAGCACCGTCGACAGGACTAACTGCGAACCTTTGGTACAGAGCCGAGTGGAGGGTCTGAATCAGAGGCTGAGACGGTTCTGCGACCGTGTGGGCTGCAGATTCCTCGAGTTGCGCCATAGCGTGGTGGGGTTTCGGGTTCCACTGGATAGGTCAAGAGTCCACTACACATAGCAGGTGGCTACACTGATAGCAGGGGTTGCGTGGCGTGGACTGGGCGGTTTTTTAGGTTAGATGGCCTCAGGCAAGTAGAAAAAGGGCAACAGCCTCAATGGGTGCGGGGCAAAGCCAGGACATGCGGGGACCAAGCAGCAATCGGTATTGTAATTGTAAAATGTCGAAGCTGCGTTGGTAAAGTACCGGAACTTCAAGCGCTGATAGAAAGCACCGAAGCTGAAATCGTTATAGGTACGGAAAGCTGGAGATAAATTCTGCCGAAATTTTTACAAAGGCACAGACGGAGTTTAGAAAGGATAGATTGCATGAAACCGGTGGTGGCGTGTTTGTCGCTGTTAGTAGTAGTTTATACTATAGTGAAATAGAAGTGGATAGCTCCTGTGAATTATTATGGGTGGAGGTTATACTCAACAACCGAGCTAGGTTAATAATTGGCTCCATTTACCGACCTCCCGACTCAGCAGCATTAGTGGCAGAACAGCTAAGAGAAAATCTGTAATACATTTCAAATAAATTTCCTCAGCATGTTATAGTCTTAGGTGGAGATTTCAACTTTCCAGATATAGACTGGGACACTCAGATGTTTAGGACGGGTGGTAGGGACAGAGCATCGAGTTACTTTATACTGAGTGCACTATCCGAAAATTACCTCGAGCAGTTAAGCATAGAACCGACTCGTGGAGATAACATCTTGGATCTACTGATAACAAACAGACACGAACTATTCGACCCTGTAAGAGCAGAACAGGGAATCAGTGATAAGAAGGCCATTGCAGCATCCCTGAATGTGGAAGTAAATAGGAATATAAAAAAAAGGGACGAAGGTTTATCTGTTTAGCAAGAATAATAGGAAGTAGATTTCAGACTAACTAACAGATCAAAACGAAAATTTCTCTTCCGACACTGACAATGTTCAGTGTTTATGGAAAAAGTTCAAGGCAATCGTAAAATGCGTTTTAGACAGGTACGTGCCGAGTAAAACTGTGAGGGATGGGAAAAACCCACAGTGGTTCAACAACAAAGTTAGGAAACTATTGCGAAAGCAAAGGGAGCTTCACTGCCAACTTAAACGCAGCCAATACCTCTCAGACAACACAGAAGCTAAACGATGTCAAAGTTAGCGTAAGGAGGGCTATGCGTGAAGCGTTCAGTGAATTCGAAAGTAAAATTCTATGTACCGACTTGACAGGAAATCCTAGGAAGTTCTGGTATTACGTTAAATCAGTAAGTGGATCGAAACAGCATATCCAGACACTCTGAGATGATAATGGCATTGAAACAGACGATGACACGCGTAAAGCTGAAATACTAAACACCTTTTTCCAAAGCTGTTTCACAGAGGAGGACCGCACTGCAGTTCCTTCTCTAAATCCTCGCACGAACGAAAAAATGGCTGACATCGAATTAAGTGTCCAAGGAATAGAAAAGCGACTGAAATCACTCAAAAGAGGAAACTCCACTGGACCTGACGGGATACCAATTCGATTCTACACAGAGTACGCGAAAGAACTTGCCCCCCTTCTAACAGCTGTGTACCGCAAGTCTCTAGAGGAACGGAAGGTTCCAAATGATTGCAAAAGAGCACAGGTAGTTCCAGTTTTCAAGAAGGGTCGTCGAGCAGATGCGCTAAAGTATAGGCCTATATCTCTGACATCGATCTGTTGTAGAATTTTAGAACATGTTTTTTGCTCGCGTATCATGTCATTACTGGAAACCCAGAATCTACTCTGTAGAAGTGAACACGGATTCCGGAAACAGCGATCGTTTGAGACCCAAGTCGCTTTATTGGTTCATGAGACCCAGAAAATATTAGATACAGGCTCCCAGGTAGATGCCATTTTCCTCGACCTCAGGAAGGCGTTCGATACAGTTCCGCACTGTCGCCTGATAAACAAAGTAAGAGCCTGCGGAATACCAGACCAGATGTGTGGCTGGATTGAAGAGTTTTTAGCAAACAGAACCAGCATGTTGTTCTCAATGGAGAGACGTCTACAGACATTAGAGTAACCTCTGGCGTGCCACAGGGGAGTGTTATAGGACCATTGCTTTTCACAGTATATATAAATGACCTAGTATATAGTGTCGGAAGTTCCATGCGGTTTTTCGCGGATGATGCTGTAGTATACAGAGAGGTTGCAGCATTACAAAACTGCAGCGAAATGCGGGAAGATCTGCAGCGGATAGGCACTTGGTGCAGGGTGTGGCAACTGACCCCTAAAATAGAGAAATATAATTTATTGGAAATACATAGAAAGAAGGATCCTTTCTTGTATGATTAAGTTACTTCTGTAAAATATCTGGGAGTATGAGTACGGAACGATTTGAAGTGGAATGATCATATGAAATTAATTGTTTGTAATGCGGTTCCCAGGTTGAGAGAGGGAGAGTCCTTAGAAAATGTAGTCCATCAACAAAGGGGGTGGCTTACAAAACACTCGTTCGACCTATAATTGAGTATTGCTCATCAGTGTTGCATCCGTACCAGGTCAGGTTGACAGAGGAGATAGAGAAGATCCAAAGAAGAGCGGCGCGTTTCGTCACAGGGTTATTTGGTAAGAGTGATAGCGTTAGGGAGATGTTTCGCAAACTCAAGTGGCAGACTCTGCAAGTGAGGCGTTCTGCATCGCGGTGTAGCTTGCTGCCCAGGTTTCGAGAGCGTGCGTTTCTGGATGAGGATTTGAATATATTGCTTCCCCCAACTTATACCTCCCGAGGAGATCACGAATATAAAATTAGAGAGATTCGAGCGTGCACGGAGGCTTTCCGGCAGTCGTTCTTCCCGCCAACCATATGCGACTGGAACAGGAAAGGGAGGTAATGACAGTGGCACGTGAAGTGCCCTCCGCCACACACCGTTGGGTGGCTTGAGGAGTATAAATGTAGATGTAGATGTAGACCTGCGTCTAACTGAAATTTAAATATCTTTGAGACACTCGTAATTGGACAAAAAGTTTCTTCCTGCGTCCGTGTACTAGGATGCCCCTTATTTTGCCTCAAAAGTTTTTTTCGAAAACTTTTACGCTCACCCCTTCAATTTTTTCCATTTGGTTAGATTTAATGTGGAAAAAAATTTCATGTCAGTAGGATGACGTTAACCCATGTCGACTAGAGCGAAAAATTTTAACATTGGGAATTTTGTGTTTAGTAGTTTTCAGTTATTAAGGACCTCATAAAATCAAAATTATATACCTTTTTGCTTGTTAGGATGCATTTAATATTGTCGAGAATACTCCCTCTCTTTCTTCCACTCTGGGTACGACACAGCACAAACTCCTTTTGTTCCTCTCCTATAGTCAATAGTCAATGGAAATCTTGCATTGATCTAACACACCTTTCAACAGTCATTCACAGCTTTTAACTCCTTAACTATCCTTTAGCGTGAAGTATGAAGTGCCTGTCGTCCATTCAAAAGAGGATTCTTGAATAAAACTGGTGTCCATAATGTTCAGGCCTGTGAACGGATCATTGCTCTTGCCTGACACGAAGTCGGTTAATGTTCTCTTTGTAATGAAGATTAGATTAAATTAGAAGACGTGAATTAACGATTAAGAATCAATAAAAATCAATAATAAATTGCAGTAAGAATAATATTAAACTTACCATATTACGGTCTATCCAATTCTCCAGAAAAAAGAAAAACCTCCTAAATTTGTAGAATCTCTCTGTCCAGATTCGCTATAATTTTGACTTAGGTTTGTGTGTCTACTTCATCACCAAAGGGCGATAAGAAATATAACTGTTCAGATAAATACTAAAAATCGTGGCATCCATCTTTTCATATGATTTCAGATCGTTTGAGGAGCAGCTCCACTGCATTGAAGTCACGGATCGACATTACCACTTACAATGAAGAGAGAGACATCTCTCGATGCATTTTTATTTTCAGTGGATAGTTGAGGTTGTGATCTTAGAAGAAATGTCATTAAGCAAAACTGGTAGTTGGGAGCTCCAACGTCAGGCGCGTAATGGGGCCCCTTAGGGATATGGAAGCAAGAGAGGGGAAGAAATCTAATGTGCACTCCGTGTGCATACCGGGGGGAGTCATTCCAGATGTGGAAAGGGTCATTCCGGATGCCATGAAGGGTACAGGGTGCACCCATCTGCAGGTGGTCGCTCATGTCGGCACCAATGATGTGTGTCGGTATGGATTGGAGGAAATCCTCTCTGGCTTCCGGCGGCTATCTGATTTGGTGAAGACTGCCAGTCTCGCTAGCGGGATGAAAGCAGAGCTCACCATCTGCAGCACCGTCGACAGGACTGACTGCGGACCTTTGGTACAGAGCCGAGTGGAGGGTCTGAATCAGAGGCTGAGACGGTTCTGCGACCGTGTGGGCTGCAGATTCCTCGACTTGCGCCATAGGGTGGTGGGGTTTCGGGTTCCGCTGGATAGGTCAGGAGTCCACTACACGCAACAAGCGGCTACACGGGTAGCAGGGGTTGTGTGGCGTGGGCTGGGCGGTTTTTTAGGTTAGATGGCCTTGGGCAAGTACAGAAAGGGCAACAGCGACAACGGGTGCAGGACAAAGTCAGGACATGCGGGGACCAAGCAGCAATCGGTATTGTAATTGTAAAATGTCGAAGCTGCGTTGGTAAAGTACCGGAACTTCAAGCGCTGATAGAAAGCACCGAAGCCGAAATCGTTATAGGTACAGAAAGCTGGTTGAAGCCAGAGATAAATTCTGCCGAAATTTTTACAAAGGTACAGACGGTGTTTAGAAAGGATAGATTGCATGCAACCGGTGTTGAGTGTTCGTCGCTATTAGTAGTAGTTTATCCTGTAGTGAAATAGAAGTGGATAGCTCCTGTGAATTATTATGGGTGGAGGTTACACTCAACAACCGAGCTAGGTTAATAATTGGCTCCTTTTACCGACCTTCCGACTCAGCAGCATTAGTGGCAGAACAACTGAGAGAAAATTTGGAATACATGTCACATAAATTTTCTCAGCATGTTATAGTCTTAAGTGGAGATTTCAATTTACCAGATATAGACTGGGACACTCAGATGTTTAGGACGGGTGGTAGGGACAGAGCATCGAGTGACATTATACTGAGTGCACCATCCGAAAATTACCTCGAGCAATTAAACAGAGTACCGACTCGTGGAGATAACATTTTGGACCTACTGATAACAAACAGACCCGAACTTTTCGACTCTGTATGTACAGAACAGGGAATCAGTGATCATAAGGCCGTTGCAGCATCCCTGAATATGGAAGTTAGTAGGAATATAAAAAAAGGGAGGAAGGTTTATCTGTTTAGCAAGAGTAATAGAAGGCAGATTTCAGACTACCTAACAGATCAAAACGAAAATTTCTCCTCCGACACTGACAATGTTGATTGTTTATGGAAAAAGTTCAAGGCAATCGTAAAATGCGTTTTAGACAGGTACGTGCCGAGTAAAACTGTGAGGGACGGGAAAAACCCACCGTGGTACAACAACAAAGTTAGGAAACTACTGCGAAAGCAAAGAGAGCTTCACTCTAAGTTTAAACGCAGCCAAAACCTCTCAGACAAACAGAAGCTAAACGATGTCAAAGTTAGCGTAAGGAGGGCTATGCGTGAAGCGTTCAGTGAATTCGAAAGTAAAATTCTATGTACCGACTTGGCAGAAAATCCTAGGAAGTTCTGGTCTTACGTTAAATCAGTAAGTGGCTCGAAACAGCATATCCAGACACTCCGGAATGATGTTGGCATTGAAACAGAGGATGACACGCGTAAAGCTGAAATACTGAACACCTTTTTCCAAAGCTGTTTCACAGAGGAAGACCGCACTGCAGTTCCTTCTCTAAATCCTCGCACAAACGAAAAAATGGCTGACATCGAAATAAGTGTCCAAGGAATAGAAAAGCAACTGGAATCACTCAACAGAGGAAACTCCACTGGACCTGACGGGATACCAATTCAATTCTACACAGAGAACGCGAAAGAACTTGCCTCCCTTCTAACAGCCGTGTACCGCAAGTTTCTAGAGGAACGGAAGGTTCCAAATGATAAGAAAAGAGCACAGGTAGTCCCAGTCTTAAAGAAGGGCCGTCGAGCAGATGCGCAAAACTATAGACCTATATCTCTGACGTCGATCTGTTGTAGAATTTTAGAACATGTTTTTTGCTCGAGTATCATGTCGTTTTTGGAAACCCAGAATCTACTATGTAGGAATCAACATGTATTCCGGAAACAGCGATCGTGTGAGACCCAACTCGCTTCATTTGTTCATGAGACCCAGAAAATATTAGATACAGGCTCCCAGGTAGAGGCTATTTTCCTTGACTTCCGGAAGGCGTTCGATACAGTTCCGCACTGTCGCCTGATAAACAATGTAAGAGCTTACGGAATATCAGACCAGCTGTGTGGCTGGATTGAAGAGTTTTTAGCAAACAGAACACAGCATGTTGTTATCAATGGAGAGACGTCTACAGACGTTAAAGTAACCTCTGGCGTGCCACAGGGGAGTGTTATAGGACCATTGCTTTTCACAATATATATAAATGACCTAGTAGATAGTGTCGGAAGTCCCATGCGGCTTTTCGCGGATGATGCTGTAGTATACAGAGAAGTTGCAGCATTAGAAAATTGTAGCGAAATGCAGGAAGATCTGCAGCGGATAGGCACTTGGTGCAGGGAGTGGCAACTGACCCTTAACATAGACAAATGTAATGTATTGCCAATACATAGAAAGAAGGATCCTTTATTGTATGATTATATGATAGCGGAACAAACACTGGTAGCAGTTACTTCTGTAAAATATCTGGGAGTATGCGTGCGGAACGATTTGAAGTGGAACGATCATATAAAATTGATTGTTGGTAAGGCGGGTACCAGGTTGAGATTCATTGGGAGAGTCCTTAGAAAATGTAGTCCATCAACAAAGGAGGTGGCTTACAAAACACTCGTTCGACCTATACTTGAGTATTGCTCGTCAGTGTGGGATCCGTACCAGATCGGGTTGACGGAGGAGATAGAGAAGATCCAAGGAAGAGCGGCGCGTTTCGTCACAGGGTTATTTGGTAACTGTGATAGCGTTACGGAGATGTTTAACAAACTCAAGAGGCAGACTCTGGAAGAGAGGCGCTCTGCATCGCGGTGTAGCTTGCTCGCCAGGTTTCGAGAGGGTGCGTTTCTGGATGAGGTATCGAATATATTGCTTCCCCCTACTTATACTTCCCGAGGAGATCACGAATGTAAAATTAGAGAGATTAGAGCGCGCACGGAGGCTTTCGTACAGTCGTTCTTCCCGCGAACTATACGCGACTGGAACAGGAAAGGGAGGTAATGACAGTGGCACGTTAAGTGCCCTCCGCCACACACCGTTGGGTGGCTTGCGGAGTATAAATGTAGATGTAGATGTATATTTCCCTTGCCATCCATCTTACTTGATGCATTGCTCCAGGAGGGTATATTTTCCGGTTCTTTTTCCAAAGCATCCTACCAAAACATTAGACAGATCTTTGTGAGCTCAAAGTATCACTTGTCACTGTTGGTTAATCTCATTCACTTCCAAAGAAGTCTTAAATGTCGTTAATTTCTGTCTAATTAAGAAACACATCCACAATCTTGTTACCAGTGTGAAAATTACAGACATTGATACTTTTCCAGTTTTATCTCAGATGCCGAAAAACTGGTATATCAGGACTACTTGTTACACCACGGCACCTTACATTCAAACACACTTTTTAAAATAAGTTTATATATGTGTGACGACATGGGAAATACAACTCCCGATCCGATTTGTGTTCACTTAAGACTCATGCCCCGTTAAGAAGGCCAGTGTTTGAATTAGTTGGCCGCAGCAGAGAATGTGTTCACTGTCGTCAGTGCCCCAATATGTTAATGTATTCCAAAGGACATTCGTTTGCTCTTTTCCAAAACTATTCTGTAGTTCTGGAAAGCCAATGACTTGTTCGCTGTCACCAAATGTAAATGATTGGTAGTTTTCCTTCTTTTAAATCCGTGGCGTTTAAAACTGGCAACAGTTAACCATCCGAAACAGTAGCAATTGCAGGGGTTTCATTCTTGGAAGCTGATTTTATTGTTTCGGACCGTTTTCCTCTCTTCTTATGTCTGATATTGCGAAGAGATGATTTATTAGCACAGAGCTCTTCAGTATTATGACCAATTGCCTCTACTGTCGCCTGAAGAATTGTATACAAAATGTCTTACAAAAAGCTGGCATCTATCCGAGACAGACGCTAAGTTTTCAGTAATAAAATCTTTGGCCCTCCGCCTTGCAGCATTCTCAAATGAGCTACTCTCAAAAGTACGTTCTACGAACTCACCGTCACCAATGTTATTTTCAACTGAAATTGGAAATTCCCTATCTTATTCTTTAGATGATGAAAGAAATGCAGCAGTAGATGTACAAGTAGATGCTCTGCACTTTTGTTTCTCTCAATTTTTCTCTTCTTCCGATTTTCTCTTTCTTTGTAGAGGATTGGCATGTGCGATAGCAAATAAATTGTCCAAATTATTTACAAACTTCTCTTCACGGCGCTTAGACATATCTTGACACATTTTTGCGATTTATTTTTTAATTTTCTCCATTCCAAATGCCAGTTACTAACCTTTTGTGAACAATTCTGAATAGCTCTAGTCGGTATTCTTGCATTCTCCCAAAATACAATGTACTCGCGAACCACAAGATTAGCACTTTCAGTGGCTGTTAATTTTAGTTCTCGTATGGTATAGCAAAATTTCCAGCAGTTGTCTGTTTGATGGTAATTTGCGTACAGCTATTTAGTGTTTTATATCTCCTAAAAAACACATGTTCCTTTGCACTGCGTGATTGATGTGACATCGTAAATAGCGACTGGAAAATGCGTGCGACAACGTCGGTAACAAACAACCGACAGCACTCCACCTGGATTAACTGGAAAGCTCAGGTGTCATCAGCGTGACATATCTGAACATTTGCGCTGAAGTGGGCACTTTTAGAGTCATTCAAGCAATACTGGCCGGTGAGCGCTCAAAAATATTGAAGTCGGAAAATAAGGGGCACACTTTTTTCTACTGCAGCAGAAGGTATTTGTGAAGCAGAAAAGTGAGCCTATTTTTGCGCCGGCTGCAATGACTGTGCCAACACATTTACTTCCTGAAAGCCATACTGTAGTCGCACGATACACCAGTGACAACCCTGGCTGCTTTGTAAAGAGATGATCTTGGCATGACCTTGCTTACCACACTGGAAACTCTTTTCATCAAGGCAATGACAAGCTGTTCTATCACGATTTGAAGAACGGTGCCGACGAGATTTCCTCACCTTGTTATGAAGTACACCTCATGCACCACATGACTGGAATGTTTTGTTTTCTATGTCCCTCAGACAATAGGTGGTTTCTTGTTCACTGCAAAAGATAAACAGCCAGCTATCACCAAAAGTGGGGTTTATAAAAGCATATGCCGAGAGTGTCAGTCTTGCTACATTGGACAGACGGAGAGGTCAATATGTACTAGGCTTAAAGAACACCACAGAAGCTGGAGATTTAGGAAGTCTGATTCAGCCGTTGCAGAACATTGCCTGAACGATAACCACAGATACACAATAGATGTATAAGTCCTACACACAGAGGAAAAGGGGCCCAAACACAACCAATTAGAAATTTTAGAAATTAAAAAACAGATGAGTATATCCCCACACCTATTATTAAACGAGCAAACCCAATTAAGTTATTCACCTCTTTCAGATGAGATAATAACCCCCGGATAGAAGCAAAACTTTGGGCCCCAGCCCATTGTAGTTAGAGATATCTTGCCTGATGCATCACTTTAGTCCGGTCATTGTAGTGTAATTGGTGATTATGTAAAATAATGTATGTATTTTGTTAAAAATGGTCATTGACGTAATTGTGCATTAAGCTATGGATCGAAACCTCAAGAAGTTGAAATGATTATCTTTGCCTTGTCATCATGTTTATCTGTGCATTATCATCTTTAGGAATCAGAAATGTAGGCCTACTTGAAAACTGGCTTATAACCCGAAACCTAGATTGTGCAATAAAATTAAAAATAAATTAAGAAAAAATCCTAAAAACAGTGTTTGTTTAGTCAGTTTACAATGTTTCACCAAGAACCCACAGTTGATTAAATTAAAATGAAATGTTTTTCCTTTACATTTAATCTAATCTGAGCACTGCTTCTATGCACTTTAACATTACCCTTAGACTGAGACTGAGTACCTTGTGCACTATGAACAAGAGAAATCGTCGAACACATTTAACAAGTACCAAAGACTTTGTTTGATGTAAGGTCCTCCAGTTATGAAAAAACTGTGCTTTTTGAAGTTCCCAAACATGTTTCAGAACCTTTGTGCCATCACCAGTGGGCTTCTGTTTTAGTTAATCTGTAATGTGAAAATTTTTACTAAATGATTACAAAATTACGGATATATTTAGTTCAAACTACCATTTGTTTCTGTTAGTTAATACCTTTACATTCGATTTGCATGGTTTTACAGGACCACTTGCGTGTTATTTCGTACTGATAGCTTGTTATCTGCAACCAGACGATGTTGATGAGAAATTTTGTTGGGAGTTACCCTATCATTTTATGCTTTGAACGTAATTTAGTTTGTCGAGATATTTTGCGCATAAATTCGTTTTTACTTGCGTTCTTTGTGTGGTAGCCTAAGCCCTTATTTCTCAGCATCCTGATGAGGTGTTACGAAGCACACGTAAATATAACACATATTTTCAGAAATTTGGTCGTAAGGATCACTTTTCACTTCACCAAAACACAAAAAAATGAAATAACAACAATACTCAAGACAATAACATCACAAAATTGTTTTGTGTCCAACAAAGAATTTTATTCCCAACATGAAGGACTGTCAATGGGATCACCAATTAGTGGCCTCCTAGCTAACATATTTATGAACAACCTGGAGAACATGATCTTCAGACACATAATAAAACCAAAAAACTACAAAGTTGTATGCTGGTACCGTTATGTCGAAGACATAATATGTCTAGTTGATGAACCACTTACACACATAGAACAGCTACACAATGAATGAAACAATTCAAACCCAAAAATTAACTTCACGTTAGAAACAGAAACAAATTACACACTACATTTTCTAGATCTCTTCATACAAAAAACAAACAACACAATGACTTCACAATATTCAGGAAACCGACAACCGGCTGTGGAGTGGTTCTAGGCACTTCAAACCAGAACTGCGCTGCTGCTAAGGTCACAGGTCCGAATCCTGCCTCGGGCATAGATGTGTGTGATGTCCTTAGGTTAGTTAGGTTTAAGTAGTTCTAAGTCTAGGGGACTGATGACCTAAGACGTTAAGTCCCTTATTTGTCAGTGGCATTTGGACCATTTTTAAACCGACAACCACAAGCACCACCATTCACAACATGTAGAACCACCCATTGATACGTAAGCAGGGAAACTTCTGATTCATGCTCCATAGATTAAACAGAACACCCATGAGCAAACAGAGCTAAACACCATAAAAGAAATATCAGTGGAAAATGGTTATGATACCCATATGGTAGACAAATTAAACCAAAAAATATGTAAACAGCACAGAAATAAACATACCACACCTACACTAGTCCTCGCCAAACACAGAACAACACAAAGAATGACCACATGCAAGATGCAACAGAACAAAAACACACACAAAACGAAATGGCACATTCTCACCTACAATTACAAAACTGTTCAGAGAACAGGTAGCATATTAAAGAAACATGAACTTCAAATAGGATACAGGACAGAGACCACAACACAGGAAAAGACCAGAACACAAGAAACATCAACAGATAGATTTAACGGATCAGGAATATATGAACTCACATGCAACACTTACCAGTCAGAATACATTGGACAGACATGCAGAAACTTCAAATCCAGATATTCAGACCATCTCAGAGCTTTAAAAAGCAACAGCTCCCACAGCATATTTGCTGAGCACCTAATAGCCCACAATCACCACACAACTACAATAGAAACAGACTTAAGACTACGAAAACCGAGCCAAAGCCTATACAGCAAACTGACCAGTGCGGAAAACTTCCACATATAGAAGGCAATAGCAGAAGGAAAACATGTCATAAATGAATACACTAAACTCTGCAAAGGCTCTCCATTTTCCACACTAAAGGAACACCATGTAAAATACAAAACAGCTAAGAAGCGTACAGAACACACACACACTCACACACACACACACACACACACACACATACACAGATAAAATGTAAACAAAATTAAAGTTTGGTGCCAAACTCACAAGTAGAGAAATGCACACTGGCTGGGGTGAGACGCACAACAACCACGATTACAGTGTGTTTTGGTGAAGTGTAAAGTGCTTCTTACGACAAAATTTCTGAAAATATGTGTTATATTTACGTGTTCTTCATAACATCCCATCAGGAAGCTGAGAAAAAAGGGCTTGCCACAAAAAAAACGTGAGTAAAAACGAATATATGCGCGAAATATCGCGACAAACTAAAAAAAGTTTAAAGCATTAAATAATAGGTTAACTCCCAACAAAATTTTTCATCAACATCGTCTGGTTGCAGATGACAAGCTACCAGTACGAAATAATACGCAAGTGGTCCTGCAAAGCCATACAAACATAATGTAAAGGTATTAACTAACAGAAACAAATGGTTGTTGAACTAAATATTTCCGTAATTTTGTAATCATTTACCGATAGCAAAAATGCTCACATTACAGATTAAATAAAACAGAAACCCACTGTTGATGGCACAGAGGTATTGAAACATGTTTGGGAACTTTGAAAAAACAGTGTTTTGCACAACTTACATTCAACAACTTTAGCTGCAAACACGAAAAATACAAGAGTTGTAAATCCAAATGATGAATACCAAAGATTTTATTTTGTGTGATGACCCTTGAACATCACCCAGGCTGTGTATGCTTGAAATACTATGTAAAGCAGTATTTTACACCGTTAATAACCTCGCACATCCCAGCACCGAAACCAGCATTAAGCTAATGACAGAAAAATCAGTGTGGCCCAGAATTAAACATGATTATCGCCAGTGGTCGAGAATGTATGTCGCATGTCAGCAGTGCAACTCTGGGAGATATCTAAACAAGCCAGCGGGAGAATTTCCAGAAGCAATAGGCCGTTTCTCCCATGTACACATAGATTTCGTGGGCCCATTTCCTCCATGAGAGGGATATCAATATATATTGATAGCTACAGATCAAGAGCAGAAATTTTAGCCGACACTGTTCCTTGAACAGTCCCTGAGGGTTCCAACACTATCATCCCATTAGTTACCATTCCACAAGCATTGGGATGGTAGAGTGCTGGCGTAGGACGTTATTAGCCGCACTTGTGAGCCATGAGAACCGCTGGATAGTGGCACTGCCACTGATTTTACATTGGAGCATCAGCAGAGGAAATGGTTTAGGGGGAGACATTACACCGACCATCAGAGTTTTTTCAGCAATAAAGCGGTCAGTTGAACCAGAACTACGATTTTTACTGCCAAAAGTCAAGTGATAAATCTCTAAACTACACCCTTCTCCAGAGTCCCACCATGTAAAGATAAAAGTTTCTGTGTCCCCAAGGACCATGAAACTTTCTCACATGTGATGCTAAGGACAATGCAGTGCACCCATCATCACAACCACAATATTCTGCACTTATCGAAATACTCACATGTTGTGAACATACAGTAGAGATAATGTCCAATGAAAAACCACTAATAGTATCACTGGAGCAGATCAAGCTTGCAAGTTTGGTGACACCAGATACCCCTTTACACTGGAAGAATACCTGGGACTCCACATCAACGACTCCAGAGGCACCTGCGATGAGACGGGTGATTTTGGGGGGGGGGGGGGGGGGCAAGGAGGGAGGGAAGGGGGGGGGGGGGGAACTCTGTGGGAAACGTGGTGTGTGGATCAATGATTAAAAGTGTATATACTGTTCTTTAGTCTACCGACGTAACTTTGCCATGCTATGTTTTCTATTTTTTCTGTTTTCTTACAGTTCCTTGTGTATTTACCATTATCAAGATGTTTTTTTCATAATCCTCTGAATAAGACTGGTTTATTTCAATATGGGCATATTACTGAATTATTACCACTTGTATTATGGTACTATCCTATAGCTCCATATTTAATTGGCATTTGAAGTGACATGTCATGGCAGCGACAAGTGATGCAAAGTATGATGCAGCTCAGGTCACCAGATTGAGGTGCCAGGTTAGTATCCTCTGCCCAACCACAATAGAGTTCAGCATGAGCTATGGCCACTTGGTGGCCACCTGACTCCAGTTTTAATCAAGTGTGTGATGTTTTCCTGATTTCCCAGAGTAAAATTGCTGCAAAGAACCCTCTGCCATGAAACACCAGTAGGATGTACTCTCTGCCTCAAAATACTGGTACAAAAAACTCTCAGCTATGGAACATTGATATGAACCACGAAAAACGTGGTGCACATCACTCTGCCATGCAACATTAATATGAAGCTACCTCTGCCATGCAAAATTAGCAGGATCAGTTTTGATCATTTGTGGTAAGGTCTTATGGGACCAAACTGGTGAGGTCATCAGTCCCTAAGCTGACAGACTGCTTAAAATAACTTATGCTAAGGACGACACACGCACCCATGCCCGAGGAAGGACTCGAACCTCTGAAGGGGTGAGGGACTGAGTGACACAAGCAACCTGCCATCTACTGCTACCCCCTCTCCAATTTATCCTTGTATACCTTTGCCCAAATCACTTTTCATCACTAATTGTGATATGCACTGTACACAAATTTTGCACGTGAGCTATCCTGATGTTCCTCTCAGACCTGCAGCCTAAGTAGGTGCTACTAATTGTGATACATCCTGTATAGGAGTTTAACAGTTGTATCACCTCTGAATCCCTCTCACTTTGGTGCCCCAAGTAATGGCTTGTGATACTTGGGCCTCAAACTGGATCTGAAGATTAGTATAGCAGACTCTATGCCATAAAAAGGGAGTGCAAAGCACTCTCTGCCATGTCATTTTGGCTTGTAGCTCCCTCTGTCAAGAAATACTTGTGTGAAGCACTCTCCACCATGCAGCTTTGGTATAGTTACCCTCTGCGATGTAACATCACTACAAAACACCCTCTACCATGCAACATTGGAACAAACCATCCTGTGCCATGCAACATCTGTAATATGTACCCTGTGCCGCATGACATTGGTATGAAGTACCCTCTGTCGTAGAACATTAGCACAAAACACCATCTAGCACACAACATCAGTACGAAGCACTCTCTGCCCTGCTATATTGGTACAAAGCACCCTCTTCTACACAACATTGGTATGAAGCACCCTGTGCCAAGCAACATTGGTATGAAACATCTTCTGTCACACATTATTGGTATGAAGCAGTCTCTGTCATGCAACATGTCTATGCAGGAATCTATACATCGGTACAGAGCACACTTTGCAATGCAAAGCATGCACTGCTGGGGTGCATGAGCCACTTCCATTCCAAGAAGTTCTGCCACTTGCCAATAGAAGGCAAGTGCATTTATTTTGCACTGACAGGGGGCTTTCATTCATAATAGTTCAGACAATTTCCACTAAATGGCTGTAAATTGCATTAGAACCTCAATTATCTGAACTCCAACCATCGTGATCGCCAATTATCCGGATTGTTTTGAGGAAAAAGAAATTTCTACTGGTGACTAAAAGTGTTAGTTTTGTTTGATAGTTATTACAGTGTACAGTACACTGTACATTTCTTTATCATTCTAAAATCAGTACACAGCAAATGTATTTAAGGACAAAATCTTCCAGTGAATATTGAATACAGTATGTGCATTGTTGTATGCACAATACTCACATCGCTGTGTTCATAGTGCTCGACATTCAATGCAGCTGATGCCATTCTGTGTGACCTTAGCATTTACAGTGATCTGTCACTATATGTTCCATCTTGTTGTCTTATCATTAGCGGGCAGGATAAAAGTCTTTGAACTATTTGATAAAGGTGTGAGTGATAAGCAGTTAGTTAAGATGTTTACCATGGGAGTATCAACATTTTGAAACATAAAAAGTCCTCAGTTTTAAACTTTGTGTGTGTCTTTGGGAATGGAGACAGAAGTTTGTTGAGAAATGCAATGAAAACATCATAAAACAAAGAGTATGAAGAGGTCCTATTGAAGTGGTTTTTGCAGGAGTGAGCATTGGGAAACCCTCTTTCATGGCCTGTTGTATGCAAAAAACCTAAACTCTTGGCTGAGAATATTAACAGTTTGTCTTATTTGGAAGGATTTACCTGAAACTATTGTAGCTTCTAAAAGGGAAACTAGTGCATAATTTACAAGAAACAACCAAAGATTTGGATTATTGTTATTTTATTTTGTAAATGGTACAATTCAATTTACGTTGGATAATACTTCCAATCCACAGACAGCCTTCTTGGTAAAGAAGATGGACATAACAAGTGTACTGCAGCCAATGGCCCAATCGGTTATCGAAACTATAAGGAAATACTACAGGAGACAACTGTTGAGGAGGCTTTTGTTAGAAGATGGAAATGAAGAAGGCATTGTGCCCCATCAACAAAAATTGAATTTAAAAGACTGCTCTTACATGATGTTGGAAGCCTGGAATTAGGTGAAGGCAACCAAATTACAAAGAGCTTAAAATATACTGAAAGGTATTTCAACCATAGATGAGGTACAGAGAAATGAAGGTTAAAAGAAGAAACATGAAAAGGAAGAGAAAGAAAGAAAAGTGGCAGAGGACAATATATCCCTTGAGGACATAAGAAGAAATCTTTGGAAAATTCCTGGTTGTTCTGCATGTAGTGTAGTAGATATAGACAAGTGGCTTGCATAGAATTCTTCAGACCCTGTCCCAGTGATGATGAAATCATTCAAAATGCGAGAGGAGAAACTGATGGCCAGGAGGATGTCATTGTCACTGAACCATTAACTGGTGAGGTGTATGCTTGTATTCACACTGCACTAACATGGATGTACTGGCAGCCTGAGTGTGACCATATACAGTTCATCACTGTCAAGCAGATGTGAGACTTAGCTACACAAAAGTGATTGACGATAGAAAAAAGAACTGATTCTGTCTGATATGGTCAAGAATTGACACCGTATGTAAGTACAGTACTGTACAAAATCAAGAAAACATTGTTTTGTAGTCATTAAATTAATGTTACAGTAGTAAGTATACACAAGTTTATTTAAAAAAAATTGCAGTTTTCATGGTTTATCTAATTATCCGGATATTTGATTGTTCGGATTGGGTCCAATCCAGAGTTATTTGGATAATTTGAGTTCTATTGTATATGTGCAATATGTCTATTAGTGAAAGTGGTATGAATATCCCATCAACAGCTCCTGAGATTATGCTAAACATACAGACAGAGCCATGACAGGGGACTTTAGTTTGAATTTGTATAGACAGATGACATAACATAGGTATCAATGGATACATATTTTTCAGAAATGATTTTCTTGCCATTACCAGTCTACATTTTATATAATTTTCACTATAGCCATCATCAGCTATCATTATTGTGGTCTTCAGTCCAAAGACTGGTTTGATGCAGGTCTCCATACTACTGTATCCTGTACAAGCCTCTTCATCTCCAAATAATTACTGCAACTTAAATCCTACATCACTGCTTGCTGTATTCATCTCTTGGTCTCCCTCTACAATTTGGGCCTCACATCCTTGCCTCCCAACACTAAATTGGTGAGCCCTTGTTATCTCATAACACATCCTATCAAACAATCCCTTCTCCTAGTCACGTTGTGACACAAATTTCTCTTCCTCCCAGTTCTATTCAGTACATCATCATTAGTTACATGATCTGTCCATCTAATCTTTACTATTATTCTGTAGCATCACACTTCAAAAGCTTCCATTCTCTTCTTATCTAAACTGCTTATCATCCATGTCTCACTTCCATACATGGCTACATTACCTTCAGAAAATTCATGCTAACAACCAAATCTATATTCAACATTAAAAATTTCCTTTCTTCAGAAATACTTCTCTTTATGTTGTCAGTCAACATTTTATATCCTTTATACTTCAGACATCATCAGTTATTCTGCTGCTTAAATAATGAAACTCGTTTACTACTTAAGTGTCTCATTTCCTAATCTCATTCCCTCAGCATTGCCTGATCTAATTCAACTACATTCCACTAAAATTGTTTTGGTTTTGTTGATGTTCATTTTACATCCTCCTATCAAGACACTGTCCATCCAATTCAACTGCTTTTCCAAGTCCTTTGCTCTCTCTCTCTGACAGAATTACATGGTCATTGGCAAATCTCAAAGTTTTTGTTTATTTGCCCTGAACTTTAATTCCTTCTCCAAATTTTTCTTTTGTTTATTTTACTGCTAGTTCAGTGTACAGACTGAGTTACATTGGCAATAGCATACAACACTCTCTCACTCCTTTCTCAATTACTGCTTCCCTTTCATATCCTTTGACTCCTACAACTGCTGTCTGGTTACTGTACAAGTGGTAAATAGACTTTTGCTCCCTGTATTTTACCCCTGCTACCTTCAGAATTTCAAAGAGAGTATTCCAGTCAGCATCATCAACAGCTTTCTCTATGTCTATAAATGCTATAAATGTGGTTTTGCCTTTCCTTAACCCATATTCTAAGATAAGTTGTGGGATCAGTATTGTTTCATGTGTCCCTACTTTTCACTAGAATATAAACTGACCTTCCCAGAGGTCAGCTTCTAGCAATTTTTCATTCTTCCACAATGAATATCTGTTATTATTTTGCAATCATGATGTACTGAAGTTAGAGTTTGGTACTATTCACAACTGTCAGTACCTTCTTTCTTTGGAATTGGAATTATTACATTCCTCTTGAAGTCTGAGGGTATTTCACATGCATCATACATCTTGCACAACAGATGGAAGGGTTTTGTCATGGCTGGCTCTTCCAAGGCTGTCATTAGTCCTGACAGAATTTTGTTAACTCCTAGAGCCTTGTTTCTGTCTTTCAGTACTCTTTCAAATTGTTCTCACAGTATCACATCTCTCATCTCATCTTCATCTATCTCCTCTTCTATTTCTGTAATGTTGCCTTCAAGCTCATCTCCTTGTACAGAGCCTCTATAAATTTCTTCACCTTTAATCTTTTCCTTCTTTGCATAGGAGTGGTTTTCCATCTGAGCTCCTGATACTCATATGTCTTCTTCTCTTTTCTCCAAAGGCCTCTTTAATTGTCTTGCAGGTGGTCTCCATCTATCTCCAAGTGATATTTGCTTCTGAATCCTTATGTATGTCCTCTAGCCATTCCTAGTGAGCCATTTTGCATTTCCTTCAATCTCATTTTCTAGACATTTGGATTCACTTTCACCTGCTTTGTTTGGTACATTATTATATTTTGTCCTTTGATTAATTAAAATCAATATCTCCTGTGTTAACCATGGATTTCTATTAGGCCTTGTCCTTTCACCTATTTGATCCTGTGCTGCCTTCTCTATTTTATGTCTCAGAGCTACCCATTCATCTTCCACTCTATTCCTTTCCCCATTTCTAGTCAGTCATCACCTAATACTCCCTCTGAAACTCTCAACAACCTCTGGCTCATTCAAACTATCCAGGGTCTATTTCCTTTATTTCCTACATTTTCACAATTTCTTTAGTTTTAATCTACAGCTCATAAACAAAAAAGTGTGGTGACAGTCCACATCTGCACTGAGAAATGTCTTACTATTTAAAACCTGTTTCCAGATTCTCTGTGTTACCGTTATACAATCAGTCTGAGACCTCCTAAGGTTTCTTCCTCATAGTCATCTTTCATTATTCTTAAACTACATGTTAACTGTGATTAAACTATGCTTTGTGCAAAATTCTACCAGGGAACTTCCTCTTTCATTCCTTTCCCCAGCCAATATTAACTTACAAGTTTTCCTTCCGTTCATTTTCTTGCCATAAATTCCAGTCCATCACAATTAAATTTTAGTCTCCCTGACTATCTAAATAATTTCTTTTGTCTTATCATACACTTCTTCATCCTCTTCATCATCTACAGATTTGTAATGAAGTGCCAAAGAAACTGTATTTTAATACAGAGATACCTAAAGAGGCAAAATGTGGTGCTGCAGTTGGCCATGTCTATATAAGACAATAATTGTCGGGTGTAGCTGTTAGATTGGTTACTACTACTACAATGGCAGGTTATCAAGATTTTAGTGAGTTTGAATGTGATGTTATAGTCAGCACGTGAGTGATGGGATACAACATCTCTGAGGTAGTGATAAAGTGGGAATTTGAATATCAGGAATCCAGAAAAACATCAGATCTGTGACATCGCTGCACCTGGAAAAAGATCCTGCCAGAACGGGACCAAAGACAACTGAAGAGAATTGTTCAATGTGACAGAAGTGCAACGCCTCCACAAATTGCTGCCGAGTTCAATGCTGGGCCATCAACATGTCTCAGCATGCGAAATATTCAACAAAACATCATCATTATGGGCTTTCCGAGCTAAAGAACCACTCATGTACCCTTGATGACTACATGACACAAAGCTTTATGCCTCACCTGAGCCTGTCAATACCGATATTGCACTGTTGGTGAGTGGAAACTTGTCAGACGAGTATCATTTCAATTTGTATCAAGGGGGTGGACGTGTACAGGAATAGGCACATCACCATAAATCCATGGACCCTGCATGACTTGTCTGATCATATGCATCCATTCATGTACATTGTGCCTTCTGACAGACTTGGGCAATTCGAAGGAAAATGTGACACCTCACACATCCAGAATTGCTAAAGAGTGGCTCCAGGAACAATCTTCTGAGATTAAACATTTCCGCTGGCTACAAAACATCCCAGACATGAACATTATTGAACATATCTGGGATGCCTTTAAATGTGCTGTTCAGAAAAGACCTCCACCCTGATGTACTCTTACAGTTTTATGGATTGTCCTGCAGGATTCATGGTGTCAATTCCCTCCAGCACTACTTCAGATACTAGTCGAGTCCATGCCACATTATGTTGCAGCACTTCTGCGCACTTGCGGGGCCCTACACAGTGTTAGGCAGGTGTACCAGTTTCTTTGGCTCTTCAGTGCAGTTGTCAGACAAATTTGTACTACTGTGGTGGGTGTGGGTTTACTGTCTGTCTTGGCTATAATAACGATTTCATGATGGTGTTCGTAGTAGCTTACCCACATACCAATTTTCTTGTTCGTTATTAAACACACTGCTGCATTATCCCTATTTGATTTTGCATTTATAACCCTATATTCACCTGATCAGAAATGCTGTTCCACCTGCTACTGAACTTAACTAATTCCTAAGACAATAAACTTTAGCTTATCCATTTCTATTTTTAAATTTTCTAATGTACCTGCTAAATTAAGGCCTCTAACTTCCCACACTCCAATCCATAGAACACCAGTTTTGTTTCTCCTGAGGATGACATCCTCCAGAGATATCCCGTCCCAGAGATCGGTGTGGTGGACTATTTTATCTCTGGAATATTTAGCTGAAGAGTATCATTATCATGTAACCATAAAGTAGAGCTGTGTGCCCTTGGGAAAAATTACAGCTGTAGCTTCCCCTTGCATTCACCTGTTCTCAGTACCAGCACAGCAAGGGCATTCTGGATGTGTTACATGGCCATATCAGTCAACCATCCAGACTGTTGCTCCTGCAACTACTGAAAAGGCCACTGCCCTTCTTCAGAATACTCATGTTTTTCTGGCGTCTCTACACATACCCCACCACTGTGGTTGCACCTGTGGTATAGCTATCTGTACTGCTGAGGCACACAAGCCAACAGCAGGGACCATGGTTCTTAGAGGGCAACATCCTTTATTATGATGCCAAAATAACAAAACTTATCTACTGCTTTTATTGTCTTCATTCCTAATCTAATTTCTTAGGAATCACTTTAATTCACCTACATTCAATTATCTTTGTTTTACTTTTGATTGGGAGAACTAAAACCCTGCCTCATTCCCTTTTCACTGCTTCTCTTTCATATTCTTCCACTGTTATAACTACAATATGATTTGTGTACAAGCTGTAAATTACATTTCACACCTGCATTTCATCATTGCTACCTCCAAATATTCAGAGTTTAGTCCATCAACATTGTCAAAATATTTCTCAAAATCTACAAAAGCTGTAAACATAGGTTGCCTTTCTCCAGCCTAGCAGCCTAGCGTTTGTCCTCTAGCCATTCCACCGAAGCGATTTTGTATTTTCTTTCAACCTCATTTTTTAGATGTCTGTACTGCATTTTGCCTGCTTCATTTCCTGCATTTTTATATTTTCCCCTTCCACCAGTTAAATTCAGTATCTCCTTAGTTATCCATTGATTTCTAATAGGCCTTCTCTTTTCACCTACTTTATCATCTGCTATCTCACTATTACCTCTCTCAAAGCTATCCATTTGTCTTCTGTTATATTCCCTTCCCTGTTTCTGTCAAATATTGTCTAGTCGTTCCCCTGAAACTCTCAGAAACCTCTTGTCCCTATAATTTATCCAGATCCTGTCTCCTTAACTTACCATCTCTGTAATTTCTTCAATTTTTATCTTCTTTACATAACCAATAAATTATTCCTATAGTCCACATCTGGCCCTTGTAGTTTCTTACAGTTTTAAATCAGGTTCTGATACCTTTAACCATTATATAAACAGTCTGAATTCATCTAGTGTCTCTATGTTTGTTCAAAGTATACAGTCATCTTACTTGTTTCTTAAATCAAGTGTTGGCAGTGAATAATTTATGCTCTGTGCCATATTCTACCAGGCTCCTTCTCCTTTTGTTCCTCACTCCTAGAGAATGTTCTAATACTTTTTTCCTTCTCTTTCTTTTGTTCCCATCAAATTCTGATCCCTCATTGTAATTAAATTTTTTCCTCACTTAACAATGTTAGTAATTTGTATTGTTTCATTACATATTCTTTCAGCCCCTTCATTATCTGTGTACCTAGTTCATGTAAAAACTTCATCTATGAAGGTGGTAGTTGGCTTCCAGCCAGTCTTGGCTGTGATAATGTGATCACTATGCTGTTCATACTAATTTACCATGTTTTATATTTTCTTATTCGTTATTAGACTTACTCCTGCATTATCCCTGTCTTATAAGGTATTTATAACTCTCTACTGATGTGAGCAGTGGATCTGCTCTTCCTGCCATCACACATCACTAATTCCCACTGTATCAAACTTCAATCTGTCTACTCCATTTTCTGAATTCTATAACCTACCTACCCAATTCAGGGATCTAACATTCTATGCTCCCACCTGTAAAATAGCAGTTTTGTCTTCCTGATAATGATATCTTCCTGTGTAGTGGCTGCCCAGAGAATGAAACTGGGAATGTTATTACTTCTGGAATATATTACCCAAGATGATGCATACAGGAGAGCTGCATGACCCCAGGGAAAAATAATGACTGTAGCTTCCCCTTGCTTTCAGCTGTTCACAGAGCTAGCATGTTAAGACCATGTTGATTGATATTACAAGGCCATATCAGTCAACCATCCAGTCTGTTGCCCCTGCAACTACTGAAAAGGCTGCTGCCCTTCTTCAGGAACCACACATTTGCCTGGCCTCTCTACCGATACTCCTCCACTGTGGTTGCATCTCTTGTACAGCTATCTGTATTGTTGAGACCAACAAGTTACTGCATCTTAGCAAGATACGTGGTTCATGACTGAAGATACACACAACGAATTGGTAGTTTCTAAAACAAATGGTAGCTTCTACAACAAACAATGAGAAAACACTTCCCCATGGCTTGTAATCAGTGAGTGAAAGAGCCTGCACTTGTAAAATATGATATGACTCTTCTAACTGCCCATGAATTGCTTGTTATGTGGTACTATCCCATCGAAATATTCAACAAAACATCATCAGTGTGGGCTTTCTGAGCCAAAGACCCACTCAACTACCCTTGATGACCGCATGACACAAAGCCTTGCGCCTCACCCAAGCCTGCCAATCCCGATATTGGACTGTTGATGACTATAAACATGATGCCTTGTCAGACGGGTATCATTTCAAAATGTATCAAGTGGGTGGATGTCTACAGGGATGGAGACAACATCATAAATCCATGGACCCTGCATGTCAGCAGGGGACTGTTCAAGCTGCTAGAGGCCCTGAAATGGTGTGGAGTGTGTGCAGTTGTAATGATGTGGGATCTCAGATATGTCTAGATATGGCTCTGACAGGTAACATGTACATAAGCATCTTGTCTGCTCACATTCATCCATTCACGTATATTGTGCCTTCTGACAGACTTGGGCAATTCAAAGGAAAATGTGACAACCCACACGTCCCGAATAGCTAAAGAGTGGCTCCAGGAACACTCTTCTGAGTTTAAACACTTCTGCTGGCCACCAAACTCCCCATACATTGCTGGCAGGGCTGGCCGAGTGGTTCTAGGCACTTCAGTCTGGAGAGGCGCGATCGCTGCAGAAGCAGATTCGAATCCTGCCTTGGGCATGAGTGTGTGTGCTGTCCTTAGGTTAGTTAGGTTTAAGTAGTTCTAAGTTCTAGGGGACTGATGATCTCAGAAGTTAAGTCCCATAGTGCTCAGAGACATTTGAACCATTCCCCAGACATGAATATTATTGATAATCTTGGGATGCCTTGCAACATGCTGTTCAAAACAAATTTCCACCCCCTTGCACTCTTATGGATTTATGGTCACGTGCAGGATTCATGGTGTCAGTTTCTTCCAACACTACTTCAGACATTAGTCGAGTAAATGCCATGTCGTGTTGTGGCAGTTCTGCATGTTTGCAGGGGACCTATACAATATTAGGCTGGCGTACCAGTTTCTTTGGCTCTTCAGTGTAATACTAACAATACAATATATATGAAATGTTATATTGTAATAGTAAATTGTTTAATTAATATCAATATATAAAAATATTGTTTATTAATAGTCATAATAATTTGTTTACATTAGTGAGTGGTACATTGCTTTAGCATAATCTCCACCAAAAACTGCAATTCAGAAAAAAAAACATATGTTCAGTAATTTGAGAGACAGTACCATTGTGATCACCAGTCTGCAGATTTCATCTATATGGATGTGTAAAAGAGGGAAATGCTCTTTCTGTCAGTTGTTTCCACATGTATCTTGGATGTGACTATTTTATGTAGAGGGTCTTTTTTCTATTCTGTTTCACCTTAGTAAACCTCCATGTCTTTTTGATTCCACCTGTGCACTCATGATGTGTGTCACATTTGTTATTGACACCAGGTAAGTCGGCCAGCAAAAGAGCACCTTATCCTGCCTCTCACACAAGTTAGTCAGAAGAATGCTGTATTAAATGTTGCCTGTCTGTTCTAAAGTATCTTGCTATCTTCAAGACTCTTAGTTTTCATGTACTTTATTTTCTGATTGTTAGAAGCAAGATTTGGAAACTGATAAAAAAGCATATGTAAAAAGGATCTTCAACCAAGAAACTTTGACTCTATTCCATGATAAGCTCAAGGAGACAGAATGGCACATTGATAAAAATATTTCATGCACAACAAATTTTGAAGCATTTCTAAGGGATTTTCTAAGTGTTTTCAATGAAATGTTTCGACAAAAAACTTATTTTAATAAAATGACAAAATTAAAATGGATCACTCAAGGTATAAAAATCTCCAGTGCTAAGAAAAGGCAGCTACATAAGGAACTAAGACATAATAAAAAAATTGAATTTTTTGAATATGTTAAACAATACAAAAGTACATTTAAGAAAGTTGTCAAAGCAGCAAAGCAAATGAAAAATAATAAATTAATCTTAAAACATGAGAATAAATCAAAGGCAGTGTGGTCAGTTGTAAAACACAAATTAGGTATCAAAGCCTCTAGACATGGAATTAGTACCATTAAGCTTGAAGATGAGATCATTGTAAATCCGGCTCAAATTTCAGAATGCTTCAATGTGTTCTTCATTAATGTAGTGAAACCAGAGGTTAAAGTTGTAGATTATGAGAACAATGTATGTCCCTTTGGAATAAATCATAATTCTGAATGCAACACAAAATTCAAAGCAGTTTCAACAATAGATGTAGAAAAAATTATATTAAAACTAAAAAACAAAAATTCTGCAGGTTGGGATGGAATACCAGCAAAAGTCCTTAAATTTTTGTGTAAAATAATATGATACCCACTATCTAAAATAATAAACCAATCCTTTGAACAAGGAAGCTTGCCAGAGGTGCTGAAGTATGCGGAAGTGAAACTGTTGCTCAAAAAAGGGTCAAAAGAGGATATGGGGTATTATTGTCCCGTCTCCCTCCTTCCAGTCCTTTCAAAAATCTTTGAAAATGCTGCTGCTATGCAGATTCGAAATTTTATTGAGAAATATGATATTATTACGGAAAACCAATTTGGTTTCCAGTGTGGCAAAAGTACTACTGATGCAATTAATAAGATTATCGACAAGATCAGCACATCATTAGACAACCATAATAAAGTTGCAGGAATCTTTTGTGATCTCACAAAAGCCTTTGACTCTGTAAATCATGTGCTGCTTATCTATAAGCGTGACAAGTATGGGATCAAGGGTAATCTTCTGAATTGGCTTACTTCATACTTATCAAATAGGAAACAAAGAGTGATTGTCTCATCAAATGCAGCAAATTACTATTCAAAATAGAAAACAGTAGCCCAAGATGTCCCTCAAGGCTCGATTCTAGGACCTATTTTGTTCTTGTTCTATGTTAATGATTTACCGAACAATATAAATGCTCCATCGATTTTATTTGCAGATGACACATCTGTATTAATTGAAAACCAGGCGCTAGAAAACATCCCTCTCTACATAATAAACACAATGAACAAACTAGAAACATGGTTCCAACTGAATGGATTAAGGTTGAACATTCCCAAAACCCACATGGTCCAGTTCAGAAGAAAACAGTGAAAGCCCTAAGAAATTAAAATAACTCGTAAAAATCAGGATATAGAAGAAGTAGGTTCTGTAAAGTTTTTAGGGTTAAACCTAGATAAAAATTTAAATTGGAATAAACATGTTGACTACCTGTTAAACAAATTATGTAGCTTTGCATTTGCTATGCACATATTAGCTGGTGCAACAGATATGAATACAAGGAAAATTGCATACCACAGCTACATTCAATCAGTTGTAAGGTATGGTATTATTTTTTGGGGAAATTCAAGCAATATATTGCGCATACTAAAGCTACAAAAAAGAATAATAAGGAACATGTGTACTGCCCATCCAAGGACATCATGTCGCCCACTATTTGAAAAACAACAGTTATTAACAGTTCCCTTCTTATACATCTATGATATTATCATCTTTCTACATAGCAATTTGGAGTTATTCAAGAAAAAACTGTTTCAATCACGCATATAACACGATAAACAAAGACAATTTTATGCTTCCCACTCATCGCTTAAACCTATGTGCACAGTCTCCTCAGTATATGGCAATGAAAATTCATAACAAGCTAAAAGGAAAGAATGTTCTGAGTATGAACCTAGAGACACTGAAAACAAAGTTATATGATATACTTGTCAAACGATGCTACTACACTGTTGAGGAGTTCATGAAGGATGAACTGAACAGTTGAGCAGGATAAATTTACATATAGTCTTGTGTGTAAATGTAGGTGTCCTTCACAAAAGGGAGGAAAGAAAAATAAATGTTTATATTAATGTTAAAATTCTTTGTACCAATTAGGCCTAAGTTGTGTTATCCATTTTTTGACTTGTCTCCTGTACACTAATCATATGATTAGAAATTGTATGTTATGAGACGAATAAAACACTATTCACACTATTCCCTATTCACTGTCATACTCTAAACAGATGAGCCAATATTTTTGCTGCTATTGCAGGTGCAGATCCAAGGAAGTTGGAACAGTGGGCAGTATCATGGAGATCTTAATCTCCTCCCCAAGCCACCCGCCCACTCATCCATCCTCCCACATTTTAGTAGAAGTGGTTATATTTGTACACAACCAAGAAGCAAGAAGAATTAAATCGAAACTGTCTCTCACCATGAAAGCCTATGAATATAGAATACTCATGACAAATTATGAAATTAGGAAAACTGGGCAAAATGAAAAGTTAAGGACCACATGAAATTACAGACTAAAGGACTTGAAATACATAACCATCTAAAATGTTTACTTAAAAAGTAAATGAACTGTTTGTATATACCAACGTTCCAAAGTGTCTAAAACAATGGGGGTATGGCATGGGTAGTATGGCACTATACAGGTAAGGTACTGATGCATATATTGTAAATTATAAAACACCACTCTCACTGTTGTAATCATTTTTATAACCAACAGAATTATCAATGGATAACATTTTGCTGATAAATATATTTATAAATATATCCATAATTACTGAAGAGTGTATGATTCACAATTTTGGCAGTGAACATAACTAGAGAGTTGATAATGTGAATGTTCTACAGAATTAATTACTTGAGACTTTAGGGTATTCTGAGATCTTCCACATGTTCTCCCACTCACTTATGAACATTTCTAGTTATGCTGTAAGCCACATATTATGCTGAAACATCTCATCTCATCAAGCCAGGGTGTACAGTAGAGATTAATGTCATCTTTAATTAGTTACAATAAAAATGACTCAAGAATGTCTTCCATGCTAATTAATGGTTCTGCAGAATGCAACAAATATTTCTAAGACATTTTTTCTGTGTGTTTGTTCTCCAGTGTGTCTTGCTGTATATTCTGCCACTCATCCCTTACATGAATCAGAAAATATATCCTCAAAATATTGTGCAGGGCCATTAATTCAGAAAGAATTGTGGTAGGGAAAAACAATTTTTTTAAAACTTTTTGTATCTGCCTTTTAACTTCAGTTAACAAAGAAGCACTACCCATAGCTGGCTTGGCCAGGCTACCCACCATGGTCATGCCATGAGCTTTTTACATAAATGCCATAAAAATGCTGAGTGCATGGTGCTGTTACTTCCACAGCCCCTTGAGGGGGGGGGGGGGGGGGGGGGAAATCAATAGTGAGTGTGGAATGTATGACATAAGGCCCTGGGGTGATCACCAAAGAGATGTAGCTAGGACGGCGGCAAATCTCTTGTCTGCTGGCTCCCAAACTGAACAGACACACTTATCCTTGTCTCCCTGATTGCTTCCTCTCAACCTCCCTGTATCAACACCTCTGAACTGGTGGTGTCTTCCTGGTGAAGCTGTATACCAAACATGAACAGATTTTCATTATGGTTTAATCTGAAATTTTACTTCAAAACAAAAGGATGATCAAACCTCACCTGTCTGGACCTGGCCATCCCAAACAGCATGCAATATATTACCGGTTGAGGTTGTGTACTATCAGAGAAATTAAAGTATTTATGATGATAGTACCGTTGATAGCAAGATAGGCACTCACTGGTATGTTGCATGGTTTGTATAATGTTGTGGTAGACACAAGTCTGGTTACCATCTGGATTATATTAACATTGAACTATTTCACAGTAGCATGCCAGTTGATATTGCTGTGCCATCAAGTTCAACATTCACCTCAAACACAAATCAGAAAAACTGCATTGCTGTTTTTCTTACAGTTATTTAAATTTTTGCTGTTACTGCACTCATGATTCACTGCCACAACAAAGGAAAATATAAAGTTTACTTACGTTAACGATTCACAAGTACTGTCCCCATTGTGCCAAAAGCTGATGATTTTCTCCGTGTGTTACTTTTTCTCTTTACCAGTGTGTCACGATAATGATTTAACAGCAAAAATATGGTTCAATACATACCTAGTTTACCAACAAACAAAACATATTATACAGGAATAACACAGTGAAATCCAGAATGGCTATATGAATGAGTAACATGTCTTACAACATAGTAGCAGTTTCACGTTTGGAGCTCATTAGCATGTGATCCTCCCTGTAATATATGTGGCATTGTTGTACATTATGATTCTTGTAAACTCATTTTAATATTTGAGAATGTCATGGTTCACAATAGAAAAGTATTCTGTTCTACAAAACAATAAAAGGAAGTACTTACATCTTGCATAGCATCTAACTTCAGTACAGGCAGGAAAGCTTATAATGTTGCATGTGAATTACATTACCGAAATAAACACACAAACATAAATTTCAGATAAGATTCACTATTGTGGTATGAATTAAAATGAAAAAGCGCTTTAATAGCTTGGTTGTCTATAGGCATAAGACAAGAAACCATAAAACCACAGAAATTAAAAAATATTCAGACCATTTTATCACAAATGCTTACAATGTCAGGAATCAGAGAATGAAAATCTCTATTGTTTAAGTGCAATAACTTTCTTAATTATATATTGTTTGATTATTCTATCAAAAGTATAGTTTCCCTCCTATGTGTATGTAAATATATAGACCACCACATCTAATGTACATAAATAGATTGTATCAGTTACACCAATACAAAATTTCTATGTAGAATCTGTGCAACAAAATCAGGAAAAAGTCTGTGCAGCTATTTGACCAAAAGTACTTCAACAGTAAGTTATTAATGTAATTTGAAGCTAATACATTCTGTGTAAAACTAAATAGCTTAACTATGTGATTATTAATTGTAAATTATTTTCTTCGGTAAGGAAAAGATATTACAAGGGTTGGGCAAATATGTGAAAAAACAGTGAGGAACACACACTACAACACAAATGCCAATGGTAGCCAAGAATGGAGGCTGTACTACTTTTTTTGACTATGAGCAGCACCTATGCAATGCTCTTAGTACGCTTCAAGTGTCAGTAGTGTCAATAGTAGTGAGACGGTGTTCTGTGTAGTTGTGAGTGCATTATGTCAGCGCTAAATGAATTTGAACATGGGACAATTTTTGGCACTGGTATGGTGGGTGCTTCTGTAACCAAGGTAGCCAAAGTATTCGATGTTTCAAGAGACATCATATCAAAGATTTATATCACATACAGGGAAAGCAGAAAAGTATCATCCACTAAGTCTATCTTGCTATCAATGCTACTATCATTTATAAATATATTTATCAGCAAAATGTTATCCACCAATAATTCTGTTGATTATAAAAATGATGACAACAGTGAGAGTGGTGGTTTATAATTTACAATATATGCATCAGTACCTTACCTGTATAGTGCCATACTACCGTGCCATACCCCCCATTGTTTTAGACACTTTGGAAGGTTGGTATATACAAACAGTTCATTTACTTTTTAAGTAAACATTTTAGATGGTTATGTATTGCAAGTCCTTTAGTCTGTAATTTCATGTGGACCTTAACTTTTCATTTTTGTCCAGTTTTCCTAATTTCATCATTTGTGATGAGTATTCTATATTCATAGGCTTTCATGGTGAGAGACAGTTTCCATATAATTATTCTTGATTGTTGGTTGTGTCATACTCTAAACAGATGAGCCCATATTTGTGCTGCTATTGCAGGTGCATATCCAAGGAAGTGGGAACAGTGGGCAGTATTGTGGAGGTCTTAATCTCCTCACCCCCCAACCCATCCATCTTCCCACATTTTAGTAGAAGTGGTTATATTTGTACATATATCAGTTTCCAAATTTTGCTTTTAACAATCAGAAATTAAAGTACATGAAAACTAAGAGTCTTGAAGATAGCAAGATACTTTAGAACAGACAGGCAACATTTAATACAGCATTCTTCTGAGTAACTTGTGTGAGAGGCAGGTAAAGGTGCTCTTTTGCAGGCCGACTTACCTGGTTTCAATATCAAATGCGACACACATCATGAGTGCACAGGTGGAATCAAAAAGACATGGAGGGTCACTAAGGTGAAACAGAATAGAAAAAAGACCATCTACATAAAATAGTCACATCCCAGATACATGTGGAAACAATTGACAGAAAGAGCATTTCCCTCTTTCACACATTCATATAGCCGCAATCTGCAGACTGGTGATCACAATGGTACTGTCTCTCAAATCTCTGAACATACGTTTTTTTTTCTGAATTGCAGTTTCTGATGGAGATTATGCTAAAGCAGTGTACCACTCACTGATGTAAACAAATTATTATGACTATTATTAAACAATATTTTTATATATTGATATTAATTAAACAATTTATTATTACAATAAAACATTTTATATATTTTATTGTTACTATTACACTAAAGAGCCAAAGAAACTGGTGCACCTGCCCAATATTGTATAGGTCCCCCGCAAACATGCAGAACTGCCACAACATGACATGGCATTTACTCGACTAATGTCTGAAGTAGTGCTGGAGGAAACTTACACCATGAATCCTGCAGGGCTGACTATAAATCCATAGGAGTGCAAAGGGGTGGAAATCTGTTTTGAACAGCATGTTGCAAAGCTCCCAGAGATGCTCAATAATATTCATGTCTGGGGAGTTTGGTGGCCAGCAGAAGTGTTTAAACTCAGAAGAGTGTTCCTGGAGCCACTATGTAGCAATTCTGGACGTGTGGGTTGTCATATTTTCTTTCAAATTGCCCAAGTCTGTCAGAAGGCACAAAATAAATAAATGGATGCATGTGAGCAGATGAGATGCTTATGTTTATGTTACCTGTCAGAGTCATATCTAGACATATCAGAAATCCCATATCATTCCAACTGCACGCACCCCACACCATTACAGGGCCTCTAGCAGTTTGAACAGTCCCCTGTTGACACGCGGGGTCCATGGATTTATGATGTTGTCTCCATTCCTGTAGACATCCACCCACTTGATACATTTTGAAACGATACTCGTCTGACAAGGCACATGTTACCAGTCATCAACAGTCCAATATCGGTATTGGCAGGCTCGAGTGAGGCGTAAGGCTTTGTGTCATGTGGTCATCAAGGGGACATGAGTGGGTCTTTGGCTCTGAAAGCCCATACTGATGATGTTATGTTGAATATTTTGCATGTGATAGTACCACATGACAAGCAATTCATGGGTAGTTAGAAGATTCATATCATATTTAACAAGTGCAGGCTCTTTAACTCAATGATTACAAGCCATGGGAAAACTTTTTCTCATTGTTTGTTGTAGAAACTACCATTTGTTTTAGAAACTACCAATTCGTTGTGAGTATTTTCAGTCATGAACCACGTACCTTGCTAAGATGCAATAACTTGTTGGGCTCAACAAAACAGATGGCTGTACCAGAGATGCAACCACAGTGGAGGAGTATCTGTAGAGAGGCCAGACAAATGTGTGGTTCCTGATGAAGGGCAGCAGCCTTTTCAGTAGTTGCAGGGGCAACAAACTGGATGTTTGACTGATATGGCCTTACAACATCAATCAACATGGACTTAACATGCTAGCACTGTGAACAGCTGAAAGCAAGGGGAAGCTACAGTCATTATTTTTCCCTGGGGTCATGCAGCTCTCCTGTATGCATCAACTTGGGTAATATATTCCAGAAGTAATAACATTCCCAGTTTCATTCTCTGGGCAACCACTACACAGGAAGATATCATTATCAGGAAGACAAAACTGCTATTTTACAGGTGGGAGCATAGAATGTTAGATCCCTGAATTGGGTAGGTAGGTTATAGAATTCAGAAAATGGAATAGACAGATTGAAGTTTGATACAGTGGGAATTAGTGATGTGTGATGGCAGGAAGAGCAGATCCACTGCTCACATCAGTACAGAGTTATAAATACCTTATAAGACAGGGATAATGCAGGAGTAAGTATAATAATAAATAAGGAAATATGAAACATGGTACATTAGTATGAACAGCATAGTGATTGCATTATAATAGCCAAGACTGACTGGAAGCCAACTACCACCTTCATAAGTGACGTTTCTACATAAACTAGCTCCACAGATAATGAAGTGGCTGAAAGAATATGTGATGAAATAAAACAAATTACTAACATCGTTAAATGAGGAAAAAATTTAATTACAATGAGGGCTCAGAATTTGATGGTAACAAAATAAAGAGAAGGAAAAAGGTATTAGAACATACTCTAAGAGTGAGGAACAAAAGGAGAAGGAGCCTGGTAGAATATGGCACAGAGCATAAATTATTCATTGCCAACACTTGATTTAAGAAACAAGTAAGATGACTGTATACTTTGAACAAACATAGAGACACTAGATGAATTCAGACTGTTTATATAATGGTTAAAGGTATCAGAACCTGATTTAAAACTGTAAGAAACTACAAGGGCCAGATGTGGACTATAGGCATTATTTATTGTTTATGTAAAGAAGTTAAAATTCAAGAAATTAAAGAGATGTTAAATTAAGGAGACAGGATCTGGATAAATTGTAGGGACAAGAGGTTGCTGAGAGTTTCAGGGGAACGACCAGACAATATTTGACAGAAACAGGGAAGGGAATACAACAGAAGACAAATGGATAGCTTTGAGAGAGGTAATAGTGAGATAGCAGAAGATAAAGTAGGTGAAAGGAGATGGCCTGTTAGGAATCAATGGATAACTAAGGAGATACTGAATTTAACTGGTGGAAGGGGAAAATATAAAAATGCAGCAAATGAAGCAGGTAAAATGCAATACAGACATTTAAAAAATGAGGTTGAAAGAAAATACAAAATCGCTTTGCTAGAATGGCTAGGGGACAAATGCAAGGCTGCTAGGCTGGAGAAAGACAACCTATGTTTACGGCATTTGCATATTTGGAGAAGTATTTTGACAATGTTGATCGACTAAACTCTGAATATTTGGAGGTAGCAATGATGAAATACAGGAGTGAAGTGTAATTTACAGCTTGTACACAAATCATATTGTAGTTAAAAGAGTGGAAGAATATGAAAGAGAAGCAGTGAAAAGGAAATGAGGCAGGGTTTTAGTTCTCCCAATTGTTACTCAATCAAAAGTAAAACAAAGATAATTGAATGTAGGTGAATTAAAGTGATTCCTAAGAAATTAGATTAGGAATGAAGACAATAAAAGCAGTGGATAAGGTTTGTTATTTAGGCAGCATAATAAAGAATGTTGCCCTCTTAGAACCATAGACACTGCTTTTGGCTTGTGTGCCTCAGCAGTACAGATAGCTGTACCACAGGTGCAACGAAAATGGACGGGTATGTGTAGAGACGCCAGAAAAACATGAGGATCCTGAAGAAGGGCAGTGGCCTTTTCAGTAGTTGCAGGAGCAACAGTCTGGATGGTTGACTGATATGGCCATGTAACACATCCAAAATGCCCTTGCTGTGCTGTTACTGAGAACAGGTGAATGCAAGGGGAAGCTACAGCTGTAATTTTTCCCAAGGGCACACAGCTCTACTTTATGGTTACATGATAATGATACTCTTCAGCTAAATATTCCAGAGATAAAATAGTCCACCACACCGATCTCTGGGTAGGGATAGCTCTGGAGGATGTCATCCTCAGGAGAAACAAAACTGGTGTTCTATGGATTGGAGTGTGGGAAGTTAGAGGCCTTAATTTAGCAGGTACATTAGAAAATTTAAAAATAGAAATGGATAAGCTGAGGTTTATTGTCTTAGGAATTAGTTAAGTTCTGTAGCAGGTGGAACAGCATTTCTGGTCAGGTGAATATAGGGTTATAAATGCAAAATCAAATAGGGATAATGCAGGAGTATGTTTAATAATGAACAAGAAAATTGGAATGTGGGTCTACTTCTATGAACACCATTGTGAAATCGTTATTATAGCCAAGACAGACAGTGAGCCCACACCCACCACAGTAGTACAAATTTGTAAGATAACTACACTGAAGAGCCAAAGAAACTGGTACACCTGCCTAACACTGTGTAGGACCCCACAAGTGTGCAGAAGTACCACAACATAATGTGGCATGGACTCAACTAGTATCTGAAGTAGTGCTGGAGGGAATTGACACCATGAATCCTGCAGGACTATCCGTAAAACTGTAAGAGTACATCAGGGTGGAGGTCTTTTCTGAACAGCACATTTAAAGGCATCCCAGATATGTTCAATAATGTTCATGTCTGGGGTGTTTTGTAGGCAGCGGAAATGTTTAAACTCAGAAGAATGCTCCTGGAGCCACTCTTTAGGAATTCTGGATGTGTGAGGTGCCACATTTTCCTTCGAATTGCCCAAGTCTGTCAGAAGGCACAATGTACATGAATGGATGCATATGATCAGACAAGACATACAGGGTCTATAGATTTATGATGATGTGTCTATTCCTGTACACGTCCACCCCCTTGATACAATTTGAAACGATACTCGTCTGACAAGTTTCCAGTCATCAACAGTCCAATATCAGTATTGACAGGCTCAGGTGAGGCATAAAGCTTTGTGTCATGCAGTCATCAAGGGTACATGAGTGGGTCTTTAGCTCGGAAAGCCCATACTGATGATGTTTTGTTGAACATTTCGCATTCTGAGACTTGTTGATGGCCCAGCATTGAACTCGGCAGCAATTTGTGGAGGCGTTGCACTTCCATCACATTGAACGATTATCTTCAGTTGACTTTGGTCCCATTCTGGCAGGATCTTTCTCCAGGTGCAGCGATGTCACAGATCTGATGTATTTCTGGATTCCTGATATTCATACCCCCACATCATCTCTACATCAGAGATGTTGTATCCCAGCACTCATGCGCCAACTATAACATCACATTCAAACTCACTAAAATCTTGATAACCTGCCATTGTAGTAGTAGCAACCAATCTAACAGTTACAACAGACAATTATTGTCTTATATAGGCATTGCCAACTGCAGCACCACATTTTGCATCTATACGTATCTCTGTATTAGAATACAGTTTCTTTGGCACTTCATTATAGATCTGTAGATGATGAAGAGATTGTACAAGTGTATGATAAGATAAAATAAATTATTTCGATAATTCAGGGGGACAAAAACTTAATTGTGATGGACTGGAATTTATAGTAAGAAAATTGAGGGAAATAAAAGTTGTAGGTGAATATTGGCTGGGGAAAGGAATGAAAGAGGAAGCTCCCTGGTAGAACTTTGCACAGAGCATAGTTTAATCATAGTTAATGTGTGGTTTAAAAATGATGAAAGATGACTATGAGGAAGAAACGTTAGGAGGTCTCAGACTGATTATATAATGGTAACACAGAGATTTTGGAAACAGGTTTTAAAGTGTAAGACATTTCTCAGGGCAGATGTGGACTCTGACCACAATTTTTTGGTTATGAACTGTAGATTAAAACTATAGAAATTGTGAAAATGTAGGAAATAAAGGAAATAGACCCTGGATAGGTTGAAAGAGCCAGAGGTTGTTGAGAGTTTCAGAGGGAGTATAAGGGGATGACTGACTAGAAACGGGGAAAGGAATACAGTGGAAGATGAATGGGTAGCTCTGAGACATGAAATAGAGAAGGCAGCACAGGATCAAATAGGTAAAAAGACAAGGCCTAATAGAAATCCATGGATAACACAGGAGATATTGAATTTAATTGATCAAAGGAAAAAATATTATAATACACCAAACAAAGCAGATGAAAGGGAATCCAAATGTCTAGAAAATGAGACTGAAGGAAATGCAAAATGGCTCACTAGGAATGGCTAGAGGACATACGTAAGGATTCAGAAGCAAATATCACTTGGAGATAGATGGAGACCACCTGCAAGGAAATTAAAGAGACCTTTGGAGAAAAGAGAAGAAGACATATGAGTATCAGGAGCTCAGATGGAAAACCATTCCTATGCAAAGAAGGAAAAACTGAAAGGTGGAAGGAATATATAGGGGCTCTGTACAAGGAGATGAACTTGAAGGCATCATTACAGAAATGGAAGAGCTTGAACAGTCCCCTGCTGACATGCAGGGTCCATGGATTCATGAGGTTGTCTCCACATCCTTTAACATCCATCCACTCGGTACAATTTGAAATGAGACTTGTCTGACCAGGCAACATGTTTTCAGTCATCAGCAGTCCCATGTCCATGCTTACGGGTCCAGGTGGGGTCTAAAGCTTTCTGCTGTGCAGTCATCTAGGGTACATGAGTGACCTTCAGCTCTGAAAGCCCATACTGATGATATTTCATTGAATGGTTTGCATGCTGACTCATTTTGATGGCCCAGCATTGAATTCTGCAGCAATTTTAGGATGGGTTACACTTCTGTGACATTGAATGATTCTCTCGACTCGTTGTTACTCCTGTTCTCGCAGGATCTTTTTCTGATGACAACGATGTCAGATATTTGATGATTTGCCATATTCCAAATATTGGCGGTACACTCGTCAAATGGTTGTACGGGAAAATTCCCACTTCGTTGCTACCTCGGAGATGCTGTGTCCCGTCACCTGTGCACTGACTCTAACACCACATTCAAACTCAGTTAAATCTTGATGACATGCCATTGTACCAGCAATAACTGATCTAACAACTGATCAAGATACTTTTTGTCTTCCATAGGCGTTGATGACCACAGCGCCGTATTCTGCCTTTTTATGTATCTCTCTATTTGAATATGCATTCCTATACAAGTTTCCTTCGCGCTACAGTGTATTAAAACCATACATATAGGTAGTATGTTAAAAGTAGGTGTGACTGAAAGCCAGGCCACCACAACCCCCCTCTGAACCAAAACATGGCACCATGCCTACCTTCATCAACATGTGTAATACAAGTTGAACTCTGATGTACTGACTTCCTTATGTCTGCTGAAAAAATCTGTTATTATAAGGATCAGGTATCATGCACAATCTGGAAAAAATTCGACATAAAATTGGTGTTAGGTCAGTCTGCTGTTGTTGTTGATTTCAGTCAGCTGTATTTAATGGTCAATACTAGTCAATCCTGTCTCTTTCTCTTCACCTCTGCAGAGCTACTGCCCATTTTAACTTGCTAACTGTCATCTAGCCTTGGTCTTCCTCTACAATTTTATTCCCCCCCACCCCCTTCCACCCTTTGTCAGTACCCCCCCCCCCCCCCCAACATAAACACAGATTCCACACTTACCAAAGTGGTGATCTATTGGTGATGAGAAACATGATCTATCAACCAGTCCCTTCTTTTAGTGAAGTTATGTCAGAAATTTGTTTCCTCCCCAGTCTGTGCATATAATCTTCAGTGTTCTTCTGTAAAACTACATTTCTAAACATTCTATTCTATTCTTATTTGAACTGTTTATTGTCCACGTTTAAGTTCCACACAACACTACACTCCAAACAAATACCTGCAGAAAAGACTTTCTAGCATTTAAATTTATATTTTGTGCCCAGAAATGATGTATTTTTGTCAGAAAAACTTCACTTGCTTTTGGCTCTGGGCCTCATATCCTATTTACATCAGCCATCAACACTTATTTTCCTTATGAAATAGCAGAACTCACCTACCACTTTTAGTGTCTCATTTCCTAATTTCATTCCGTCAACATCACTTTATTACTGTTATTGATAATCATTTTTTCTATCTTACCTGTCTTTTCAAGACACTATCCATTCTTTTGAACTGTCTTCCATGTCCTTTGACATCACTGAAAGAATTATAATCTCACTTGAGAAACTTCAAATCTTTAATGCCTTTTCAAAATTTGTCCTTGGTTTCCTTTAATGCTTGTTCAATGTGCAGATTATAAAGTATCAGGGAAAGGCTACAACACTGATTCATACCATTTTTAATCACCACATGCCATTCATATCCTTCAACTGTTAAGACAGCAGTCTCGTCTCTGTACAAGTTTTTGCTAACCTTTTGCTCCCAGTATTTTATCCCTCCTATTTCAGAATTTCAAAGAGAGTATTCTAATCAGCATTTTCAATAGTTCTCTCTAGATTAACAAGCATCGTAATTGTAGAATTGCCTTTCTTCAGCATATGTAGCAAGATTAGTTGTAAGGCCAGTACTGTGTAGCATCTTTCTGCATTTCACTGGAATACAAACATGTCTCTCCAGATGTCTGCATCCACCAGTTTTTTTTCATTCTTCTGCAAATAATTAATGTCAGTAATTTGCCATCAAGATTTATTAAACTGATGATCAAATAATTTTCACATTGGCCTATTTGGAATGGGAATTATCTCTGCCATCATTAATTCCAATGGCATTTTGCTAGTCTCATATGTCTTATATAGCAAATGGAATAGTTCTGTCATGGACAGTTTGTCAGTGATCTCAGAGATTTTGAACATTGTCTACTCCTGGGTCCTTGTTTCATCTTAAATCTTCTCATAGTGTCATATCCCATCTCGGCATTAGTTACTTCCTATTCCATTTCTATAATATTGCCTTTAAATTCATTTCCTTTCAGATTCCCCACCTTTGTTTAGTAGTGTTGGCCACCTGAACTTTGGATACTCACAAAATTTCTCTTTTAACCCAAAGTTTCCTTTATTGACTGTGGATACTTTATCACAGACACATTCCCTTTGACTGTTCAGAGATGTCAATAAACCCACCCAAAGATGTAAATAACCATGCACGAGCAGCGCCTATTTGATGGAGGTGGTCTGACAGCTTATCAGTTCCAGTCATTCCTCGAGGAGGGAGAGATATGGCTCATGTTTTCTGTAGTTCAACCATGCCTAGATGGCCAATACCGCAGTTCGATCATGTCTGCATTGTTACTTTGTGCCAGGTAAGACTGTCAACAAGGGAAGTGTCCAGGCATTTTGGAGTGAACCAAACCAAGGTTTTTTGGACATGGAGGAGATGCAGAGAGACAGGAACTGATGATGACATGCCCCACTCTGGTGAACCAAGGACTACTACTGCAGTGGATGACAGCTACCTGTAGATTATGGCAGAATGCTGACAGCAACACCTCCACATTGAATAATGTTATGGCTCTAACTGTGCAGAATAGGCTGCATGTTGAGCAAATTCCCTCCCGACGTCCATGGCGAGATACATCTTTGGAACCACAACACCACGCAGTGCAGTACAGATGTTCCCAACAACATGCCAAATGGACCACTCAGTATTGGCATCACATTCTCTTCACCGAAGACTGTTGCATATGCCTTCAACCAGACAATCATTGCAGATGAGTTTGGAGGCAACGCAGTCAGGCTGTCCAGCGAGTGCAGCAAGGTGGAGATTCCCTGCTGTTTTGGGGTGGTATTGTGTGGGGCTGATGTACACCACTGGTGGTCATGGAAGGTGCCATAATGGCTGACTGATACATGAATGCCATGCTCTGACTAATAGTGCAACCGTATCAGCAGCATACTGGTGAGACATTCGTCTTCATAGACGATAATTCATGCTCCCATCATACACATCTTGTGAATGACTTCCTTCAGGACAACGACATCACTCAACTAGAGTAGCCAGCAGGTTCTCTTGACATAAACCCTATCAAACATGCCTAGGATAGATTGAAAAGTATTGCTTATGATGACGTGACCCACCACCCCCAAACTGCTGTTGAGGAGTGGGACAAATCGGACCAACAGTGATGAACTTGTGGATAGTATTCCATGACGAATACAGGCATGCATCAATGCAAGAGGTATTAAAGGTACATTTGTACTGCAATCTGGACCACCACCTCTAAAGGTCTCGCTGTATGGTGGTACAACACTCAATGTGTGGTTTTCATTAGCAATAAAAAGGGTGGAAAAGATGTTTATGTTGATCCTTATTTCAATTTTCAGTACAGGTTCCAGAACTCTTGGAACTGAGGTGATGCAAAACTTTTTTTGATTTGTATATGTTGAATTTCATCCTGCACCTCTTATAGAATTGTAGCGGAAATGCAGAAGTCAGTACATTGTAGTTCGAAGTGTTATAGTCCCAATGAAGACTTCATCCAATAGTGGGTGAACTGTCGGTCAGTCTTTTGACAATATGACACAACCCGGAAGAGGTTATGGAAACAATATGCTAATTAACTGATAATATTTGGTAGACACTAAACCTGCTCCCCAAAAATAATACAAGAAAATTTCTCAGTTGCAAAGTTTAAGTAAGATGATAGTTGTCTGAATTTATGTTCACAGAGTTTTAGCAGCCTTTCAATTGCGGTAGAAGGAACGTTATTCAGGGCTTGCTAACAGAAATAAATCAAAATAGATCACAATTTTCCACCATTGCTAATCTCAGCTATGAGGGCCCACAATCTCCTCCTTCAATATTACACTAAGAACAAGTCCTTTGAAAACTTAAACAAGTGAAGAATCTTTCCATGTACCATACCCGCTGATTTTTATTATATGCAGGATGTTTTATATTTTGATAAGTTGGAAGTACAGACCAAATCAAGGAAAAATTATGCTGTGAACATAAGGTCTGAAATGCATAGCTTAAGGTCTGTGAAAATTTGTTCATCTTCACTGCTGTGAAATGCATCTCTTCTACTGCAAGCTCTTTGCTATTACGACTGATCTACAAAATGTTTTTATGAAATGAGAATTTTATATTCTGCTACTGTGGGACAGTAGGGTTTCTAGTGCAAGTTGCTTGCTATTCCATGCAACCTGCACTTGTGATCCATTAGATCCATTGTGAAAGGAGGTGCTCGGTGTACAATGTGAAATGTTAAAGTATTTCACACACTTATCAAAATATATGCTGGTTCCATGAGAACTTATTTATACCTCAACCATTATTATCCTCTTTTTGTAGAGAGTCATTACTTAAGCTGTGTTCAGTTTTTTTTTTTCTTTTTTTTTGGGGCAGGGTGGGGGTGGGGGGGGGAAATCAGTTGAAGTTGTAGACTAGAAGCTTGACTATGAAGGGAGCAAATTTCTTTATACTGAAGATGGGTATACTGCCTATACCAAATGAGTGTTTTGATTAGTGTTTCTTAATTGTGTCTAGCATTTCACCCTCACTAGTCAGGAATAGGAAGAGAGTCTTACCATGATTTACATTTGAACTGATTTATTACTGGACACTGTGAGATTTTCTGTATGGGATTTCCTGCTACCTGTGTAAAATGGAAAAAAATTATTTGGAGTTCTTCTGGGGTCCAATAATACTGCTGAGCATCTGGGAGGTTAATATTTTGGAGTTCTGGACATTCTTTTACTGTTTCCATTCTTGGGGAGTATTCCCCATGGCTTTTATTTTACTTTCAGAGATTTTATGTATATGTCATTTGCTATTGTTTTTGCCTGTTTTACAACTCTGCTGAGGATTCTCTTGTAGGATTTATACATATTAAACTCTGAAGATATGTTCTGTATGGGTGTTTTGTGCAAAAGCCTTTTTTCAGATATTTATATTCCAATGGTAATCCGATATTTTTTTTTTACTTTCTTTTTGTATTTTTTTTTCTTTTTAATGGGGAAACAGTGATAAAAATAATAAGTACAGTTGCTATTGAAACTATGAAGAGTGCCATCAGTATTTGAACATTTGTACATTTCTTCCCAGTTTTCTTTGCTCAAGCAGTGGCTGTAGCAGTTTGTTGAGGTAAACTAATTTTCTAAGTCAAAAGGAAGTTTTTGTTCTAGCTGGTGCCCAAAGCCTGTGTCCTGTGTTCCTGCTAGTTAATTTGCACATTAGTGAATATCTAGTCAATTGTCAAGGCTGATGTTGTTATGTGTGGTTTTTAAGTTGATGGTTGAAAGCAGGTTCAGTAAATCTATTTTTTGGCTTTGATTAGTTTGCACAGGCTATACTGAAGTTCCTACACAGAATTACTCTTCTGTTTATATGCATTAGTTTGTTGACCAGTGAATCAAAGCATCTTAGAAAGTTGTGTAAAGAGAGCTTATGACCATCTGGATGTGATGTGCAGAAGCATTACCAATGAAATAGTGAAGTAGACCATACTTCAATGAAATCCATTTAAATGTCAGTGTTCCAAATATTGTGATTATGGAATATAACATCCAGAAGCAAATAGAATTTAACATTAAATTATCTATAAGGAATGACACTTTAAAAAAGGAGAGCTGGACAAAATTCTTGGTAAACAGAATACTGGAAATCTCAAATGGAACATACATACAGATTCCTTATGCTGTAAGCTGTTTAGAAACATATTTTGCATAACATGGTTAGTAAATATTCTAAGGATATGTGAGTACTAAAAGTTCCTTGTCCTACATTATTGTCATTAAATTTAAACTGCGTGATAGAAATATGGCATGCAACAGCACAAATCAACTTAAGCGCATTATTGATACTATGGAAAAAGCTATCAAAGGTATTTGTAGTGATGAACCTAGAGGATCATGTAGGAACCTCGTTCAAAGTATAATAAAATACAAAAATTAAGATACCATGCAAATAGCCACAGAACAGCATTATATGAAAGAAAAATGCCCTTCATAATGGGCTGAAGGTAGGCATGTCCTAACTTAGGGCCTGACATCTCTTCACACTAGCAAATTAAATGAACATCTGAAAATTCCATTTATTCTCTTGGTGAGGTCTATACCATCATGAAAAGTGCTTTTTAAGTACTTCAAACTTATAATTTCAGGTGATTCACAAGCTGTATAATGATAGTAAAAATACCTGCAATGCTGTTGTTTATATATTAATAAATGTAAAATGCATTAAACTGTATTGTTACACACAAATCTTTAGGTTGTAATTTGTTAACTTGTGTAGTCAGAAGAATAATGTGTATGATGTCCTGAAACTATGTTATTTCTAGGAATAGTATTTGGTTATTCAATGCTGAACAAATATTATTATCATTAATTTGTTTAAATTTGGACTATTATTTATGAAGACATTCAGTAAGTGGTAGCAGTGTATTAAACTGCATAATGCTGGAGAAATAAACTCTTTCTTGAACCACATTAAGACTTTGTGTTGTACACAAAATACTTGCTGGTGCATTTGAAGAGAGAAATTTTACTATGGATGAAAGTCAACAAGGAAAATTTATACTGTGAGGTAGAGGTAAGGATCTCCAACACGTACATACATAAGCATCTATGGTGGATATTTCAGCCACTGAAGTGTTAATACATAGTGCAAATCTTGCTGAATGAGGTGTTTTAAAAAGATGAATATTGTGGGTTGACCAATTACACTTTCTGTCTATATAAGCACACAGGAATTTTGTATTCTCAACTTTCTGTAGTGACTATCCTCTACACTTTATGTTAACTTCTTCAAGCTCTAGTTTTGGTATATGTAAACACATATACTGGTAATGGGTTTCATCTGCATTGAATGGGAGACTACTTGAAGAAATTCTGTATAAGATTTCAGTGAAAACTTAATTCTCAGGCAAAAAAGGGTTAACCTAGTTTTTGTATAGGGACTGAGTCACAGGTCATTAATTAAAATAAGAATGTTTAGATGTTTATTTGTCTCTCATTTGATTTCTATATTCAGTGCACTATTTAACAGATCAAAATGGACCAATAAATACTGATAATCAGAAAATGAGGAATAGGGTTTAACACCACATACACAACTGTCAGAAAATGAACTACACGTGAAGTGTCATAGGAGCATCATGAATTAATAACTAATAATAAAAACAAATAGTAATTAATTAATTATATTCTATTTGCAATTAGTAACACATCCCGTCAAACTGTGGTAAAGTACCCCTAATAAGTGCTACTTTTTCAGAGATAATTCCCGTACAGGTTATCTCCCTGCAGCAGAAACCAACTGTGAAGGGCAGTAACTTCTGAGGTCTCACTGGAACAAATGTACAAGAATTTTAGATTTTAAGATCTTGCGTTGATGTGAGCAAAGCATTTGCTTTGGCACTGCTCATATAGAACTGGTTAGATCAATGCTGTAGTAACTACTCAGACTAGTGTGATCATTACCAAAGTTTTGAAAAAGACCTACAATTGCTTTCCTCTATTGGCTGAGAATACTGACCTCCATTTAAAATTTGTATTTAAACACAGGGTAAAATCATTTTTGACTGCCTCCATAGCTGAATGGTTAGTACTGTTGCAGAAGGACCTAGGTTTGATTCCCAGTACCTCCTCAGATTTTTTGGAGTCCTGGAATGGTGTCCCCTCACACATATGATGCCAATTGAGGAACTGCTTCAATAATGAAGCATCAGAATAATTAGCATTAATCTGCTGATAATAGCAGCTGGAGGGATTGATGACATGCTGATCACATACATGAAATGTCTTTGCAGCTGCAAGTACAGGCAACCATCAGTTGTATAATGGAATGATGACAACGAAAATTTGTGCTGGACTGGAACTCAAACCCGCCTTTCCTGTGGTCATCTTACGACTAGGCTCTCTGAGCATGCATGATTTCCAGACCCAAACTTCCATATGCCATCAACCATAAGCCTACAGACTGCACTTGTACATACATTATGTATATTCCCGTACCTGGCAGACATTTTTCCATTTGTAGTCACTTGCCCAGTGTTGGTGGATAAGTAAGATATTGCAGTGCCTATGTTATTCATAAGTTCAATGAAATGTTCTTTCGGATTGCATCATACTTCTGAATAACACAAGCACTGCAGTGCCATGTGTTATTGTACACTTACTACAAGTCCCACTATCACAGATTGCTCCTCGTACTGTACTGTAGGGAACAGCAATCCAGTCAGAGCAGGTTTAACAACTAATTCATGAGTGGTACTGATGTTTAGAAAGTTTATTTGTATTATGGGCTGGGAAACTGCAACATGGTTATCTACCACTATGTTCTTCCTTTTATACATTTGTGCTACTGATATCTTACATTCCCCCCCCCCCCCTACCCCCCCCCCCCCCCAAAAAAAAAAAAAACTGAACACAGATTAATTAATGACCCTCTACAAAAAGAGGATAATGGTTGGTTACTCAGGAAAACTGTGTAATAAGTATCATGTACCATAAGGCTCTTTCTGGGACCAGTTTTGTTTCTGCTTTACATAAATGAGCTGCAACCAACCATACCATATCACAGGAACATTAACTTTGCTGATGAAACACATGAGATAGTCAAAGGAACAACTGAAGAATCAAAATGTGTACCTCAGACATTAAAAACTGATTTTCTGCTAACAGTGTAATAATAAATATACATAAAAAATTACTACGAATCCATATACAACATAGAATAAGCATCATTAGCTCCATCTGTGGAGCTAAAAATTGCAAAATGTAAATGCTATGAACTTTCTTGGAATATGAATCCAGGGAGATTTGACGTGGGTCCAACATACAAAGTATGTAACTAATAAACTGAACATCATCTGTTACTGCCCTAAAATTCTTTCAACTCCACATCAAAGGAAACAATAAAAATGCGTGCTTTCCCAAAGCAGAATTTTTACTGGGATATGTCATAATCTTCTGCAGAAACTTGAGTGCTAGCAAAATTTGTTTCACAGCTGAAAAGAGAGTTGTATGAGCCATGGAAAGGACAGCTCCCAGAAGCATGTCATTATTGTAGGGATTGTGTTAAGTGTGAAAAAGTAAAAGAGAATTAAAAATTCAAGATTCTTTGTACAAATATCTCCCCAGTAAATGTTCTTACAGATAAATAAATATTTTAGTGTAAAGAAGTAGAATATTATATGACACATTTTTATCATGATGTCATATAAATAGTAAATTGTAATTTTCAAATTTGTGTCTTTTCTTCAAAATGCAGTATTTGTAAACTATGGACAAAAAATACTGCAACAACCTGTAAATATGATGGAGAGTAAATTTGTGTCCCTTGTGAAAAATTATGTTTTAAAATATGATCATACAATGTGGTAAGAATGATGAACATCCTACTGCCTTTTGTGTTTTGCTGAAGAGTATCCATGCATGTTCCTGTTTAAGATTTAATCACAGTCTCAATTGAAAAAAGGTAAGTATGAAGAGTTTTTTTGTATGTAAACACCTCCATATTTGTAATAGATATACAGTTTATAATCATTGCATTACTTAATTCATGTTGTCTCATCTCCTCACAAAGCTCACTTGTTCCGTATTAGTTTGTATCTATGTATAAAAATAATGAAGTGCATCAATAAGACAATATGCTGCAACTGATCTATAGTCTGCATTGAATATTATTTTAGAGTTAGTAGAACAGTACAAGTACTGGTACTTTACATCATTAACGTACATCATGAAAGCAAGGGCGAAAAAATGGAAACTTGAAGCACTCCCTGTTTGATATCCATAAGTTTGGATTTGAAAGACCCCCTGTTTCTTTTAAACAACACAAACGGTTCTTCATATACAGTTTATTAGTTCATAGCCAGTACCTGTTATACCCAGGTTCCACAGCCTCTCAAGTAATATGGTGATGTTGACATAATCAAAAACTGTATCAACATCAAGGGACACGCCAGTAGCATACTCATTGTTCTCTGTGCCTGTTATTATTTTGTTGTTAATTGTAATTCAGCTACTGATATAAAGTTATTTTTCATAAAGTCATTCTGATTTTCAAATAGTAGATTGTGTTGCCTCAGGAATGTAATTAGTCTAGTATAAATAACTTCCTCAGTTACCTTAGAAAGTGCAGATAAGATTAATATCGGAGACTGTTTTCAGCTGTAGATTTATCCCCTTTCTTTAAAATAGCAGCTACTTGTCTATTTTTGGATTCTTTGGGAAACTGCCTGATTCAATTCTATCATTTACCGTTGTGGCCATGGAATCACATATGTTGTCTGTGCACCTTTTTAATGTGTTGATAGATAATCCATCATAGCATGCTAATTTTGTATCTTGTTAGTGACCTTACTATGTATTTTATTTCCTTGCTGTTAGTTGGGGCTATGTATATACTTTGTTTAAATGAAATGCACTTGTACCTATACTGCAGATTGTTGTAATGGTTACTGATGGACTTTCCAACAAAAGACAAGTACTCGTTAAAAACATTTGAGGCGTGATATTTGAATTTGTGACAGAAAAACATACATACATAAAGGAGGAGTAATGCAACATAAACGAAAGTTGGTAGGCATAATTCTACATCTGAAAGATGATGTCTGTACAGATTTCACACCAGTCACGTTAGAGTAGCACCAGTAGCAGCTCTGTGAGGATAAAAGTCAGGTTCGCTTCAAATACACGCTGTAACAGTCTTTATCGTTAGTTACCTTCTAGATTGGACATGCTGAGTTGATGTTAGTCAAGAATTCCTGCAAGGTGACAAAGATGCCATTATCAGCCGCTCAATGAGTTTGAACTAGGTCATGTACTAGGGCTACGAGAAGCTTATTGTTCCTTCTGCAATACTGCAGAATGACTTGCCATGAATTTAGCCACTGTACATGACAGCTGTGGTAGTGATCATGAGAATGTATGGTCATCTGAAGATCAGACTCTAGATGTCCAAGTGAGACTAAGGAGATGGAAGACTATCATGTTTATTATATGACCCTGGCGCATCACAGTTCATCTGCAGCAGTAATTTGAGATGCACTTGGTGCCACAGTGACACTACAAGCTGTTGTGAATCGGTTACTTCAAGGATAGCTCTGAGCCAGTAGCCCGGTAGTGTGCATTCTGCTGACCCCAAAACCCCGCTGTTTGTTATTTCTGTGGTATCAAGCAGCAGCTCATTGAAGGCAGGGTGGAGGTCAGCTGTGTTTTCTGATGAAAGCTGGTTCTGCCTCAGTGACAGTGATGTCTGTGTGTTGGTTAGAAGGAGACCAACTGAGGTCCTGCTACCAACCATTCTGAATGCTAGACATGTTGGGCTTACACCTGGAGTTACAGGATGGGGTGCAATTTTGTATGATAGCAGAACAATCTGGCGATTATCCCATGCACCCTGACTGCAAATTTGTATGCCTGTATGGTGATTCGACCTGTTTTGCTGCCATTTATGTACTGCATTCCAGGGGCCTGTTTGCCATGAGGATAACGGTCACCCACATACTGGTGCTGTAACCCAACATGCTCTACGGAGTGTCGACATGCTGAATTGGCCTGCTTGATCACCAGGTCTGTCTCCAATAAATCACATCATCCGAAGACAACTCCAGCATTATCCACAAACATCTCATCTAACGTCCCTGTATCGACTGACCAGTTGTAAGAGTCATGGAACTCTTAATTTGTGTGTGTGAAACATTATGGGACTTAACTGCTAGGGTCATCAGTCCCTAAGCTTGCACACTACCTAACCTAAATTATCCTAACGACAAACACAGACACCCATGACCGAGGGAGGACTTGAACCTCCACCTGGACCAGCCGCACAGTCCGTGACTGCAGTGCCTTAGACCGCTCGGCTAATCCAGCATGGCCATGGAACTCTATTGCACAAACTGACATATGGTGCATGTACAACACAATTATTACACATTTATATACCTGTATTCAACTTTATAGTGGTTTCTTCAGTTATTAATGTGTCATCATTTCATATTTGCTATGGCTTATCTCATTGTTACATTATCCTGTGATCTTGCTGCATCAATCACTTAAATATGTTACCCTGGCAGATGTATTCCTGAAATTTTATTGATCTACATTAATTACTATTTATGTTAATTGCCCTAGCAATCCGTAAAGCGATTTATAGCTTCCCAAACAGCTAAGCCAGTGTTAGTCAAGTTTCTTACCATCGTGGCTACCTATTTACTCCTATTTTCTAACAGCAGATCTTTGTAACAATCATGATAGTTCTTAAATTCTACCTTTAGTCTATTATTATTGCTATTCTTTGGCACTGCAAATTGGGAAAGTCTAAGTTTTTCTCATGCTGTTTTCAAATCATGATTTACGCAGTTATTTTTTGTACTTTTTTCTAGTAATTTACTGGCAAGACCATTTCTAGGCATGAGGCATCAAAGCAAGAATAAAAGTCTGATGCAAGTTCATTGAATCTAAAGTAGTTATTTTCAAACCATTGCAAGGTTGTTAGGTTACTGATGAGATCTTCAGCGCTGTTGTTGCAGGTTATTCATCACATAATTTTTCTTTTTGCTTCTGATATGAGTATTTGCAGCTTGTATCAGCACCTCTACAGCATGATGGTGAGAAACGGCAAGCTTCAGAACTGATGCATTATTTGTAAAGTGATACATGTTAGTTATAATGTTATCAATGTACGATTTGGTGTTATTAACCCCTCTAGTGGGCTCATATATCAGCTAAGTTAAGTTAAAATGACTTATTATTAGCCTTGGAACTGGAGTCAGTAGGCAGCAAGTAAATGTTTGTATCTCTATTAAGTATGATGTTAAACCAGCAATTTTTATGCAGTTATATTTTGTCTGTGCCAACAAGCAGGTCATTAAGACCTCAAAAGAAAATATCTTACTCTGTATTTCACTGCTTATAGAGCTTCATTTGTTTTGTTATGGTGCTGATAGTGTTTACGACTGTGACATTCAATTCTTCAGACTTTTGGAGCTGTCATCCCTTTATCTGTTATCACAATCCTCATCAATGGCCATCTGTCACAATCACTCAACACGTGTTTGTTCACATTGTGACTTTTCCACTTTCCCTGTGTGTGGTATAAATCTTTGATATGATGTCTCTTGAAATATCAAATACTTTGACTACCTTGGTTATAGAAGTTATACAAGTGCTAAAAGTTGTCCCATGTTCAAATTCACTTAGCTCTGACATAATGCACTCAAAACCACACAGAACACTGTGCTGACCACTACAGACACCTGCAGCATACTGAAAGCATTGCATAGGTGCTGTACATAGTCAAAAAAAGCAGTACAGTCCCCAGGCTTGGCTACCATTGTCATTTGTGTTGTAATGTGTGTTTCTCACTGTGTTACCACATATTTGCCCAACCCATGTAATATCTTTTCCTTACTGAAGAAAGTGATTTACAATTAATAATTATATAGTTAAGTTATTTGGTTATACATGGACTGTATTAGCCACCAATTACATTAATAACTTACTGTTGAAAAAGTTTTGGACAGACTGCTGCACAGGCTTTTCCTCATTTCAGTGCAGGGATTCCACGTACAAATTTTGTATTGGCATCCCAGATACAATCTGTTTATGGACATCAGATACCATGGTCCATATTTTTACATATACATCGGAGAGAAACAATACTTTTGATAGAATAATCAAATAATACATAACTAAGAAAGTTATTGCACTTAAACAACACAGATTTTCATTCTCTGATTCCTGATATTGAAAGCATTTGTGATAAAATGATCTGATTTTTTTTTTAATTTCTGTGGTTTTATAGTTTCCTGTCTTATGTCTATAGACAACCAAGCTATTAAAGTGCATTTTCATTTTAATTCATACCACACTAGTGATTCTTATCAGAAAATTATGTTTGTGTGTTTATTTCAGTAATGTTATTCATAATTGGTATGAACTGCTGCTATCATACATATTAATGAAACATTATTATGACCACGTAACTGTGGAAACTCACAACTTACACCACTGGAGGTCCACTCCAAATTGAAGATTGTCTGTGTATATGAAACACACGCAGTTTCACCACAAATAAAATAACTTGGCCTAAAATGATAACAGTATTATGTACACATGACAGAAAAATAATTTTATGTCCAATTTTTGTATGTAAATTCCTTTCATTTCTTCTTCTTTGTGTGATTTGAATCATGCCCTTATCTGTGGAAAGAATTACTAATACACTCCAACTACTGTTGCACATTCTTCTTCCTCTACAGTGATCAAATTTTCTCTCAGCCTCAGTCCTGCTATTATACAGAGTGGTCCAAAAAAATGTATCCACTGTTAAAAGTCCATAACTTGCAAACTAACTGATGGAGTTGTCTCATTTTTGGTGAAAGTGTAGCTTAAAGTCCAACCTAAAGATATCACTGTAGGTGTTCGAAATGGTCACCATTAAAATCCACACACAAATGATGCCGCCGACTGCAGCATGAACTACTGACTGCAACGTGTTCAGTTGGATATTTGCACATGAATGTATGATGGATTCTCGAAGTTCATCCAAAGTGCATGGCTTTTCTTGTTAAATGACGTCGTTTAGCGTTCCCCACAGATAAAAGTCCAGAGGAGTTAGGTCTGGGGAACATGGTGGATTTTTGTCGTATACACCCTTACACGATTTTGGTAGTGGGCTGGGCACCATCTTGTTGAAAGTAAACTCTTCCACCTCCATAAAAGTCTTGGATGTCGGGTAGAATGGATATCTGAAGCTTCTGAAGGTACACCTCACCAGTAACTGTGCCGTCAAAGTAGAATGGCTGAATTAAGCCCCGGTAAGACAACACACGCCACACATTTATGCTGACAAATTCAGGGCTTTGTCTACATGGATGTTTGGATTTTTGGCAGCCCAGTAGATGCAGCTGTGGTGATTTACCATACCATTGAGTTTGAACTGCGCCTCATCCTACCACACAATTGTCTCTGAAAACTCTTCATTGTTGCACACGATGTTAGTAAACCACTTGCAGTTCTCCATTCTATGATCTGGGTCATCCTCGTTCACTGCGTGTAGCAATTGTGGGATGTAGCACTTCCACTTTGCTTTCTTCAAAATTCACCGAACACTTGAGCGACTCACTCCTGTTTCATGGGCACACTGTCTCACAGAGTTCTGTGGTGAGCAAGTGAATTGTTGTAACACACGATGGGAGTTAGCTGGACTTGTTACTGTTACAGGTCATCCAGATCATTGTTTGTGTACATCTTTAACACAGCCTTTGGCATCAAATTTGTCTGAAATGCGACAAATCGTTAAATGTGTCGTTGGCTCTGTTTGATATTCATTTCACCATTGCCGTTGAACCTCATTAATGTTTTTGTACTTAAAATACCACTTCAAAACTGGCTTCCTTTCATCAAATGTAAGGCTAGTGCCAGTCATGTTTACTCGAGTAACTAGGTGCAACTAAGAACAAAACACTGACTATATGGTGACTGTCATCTGACAAAACAAAACAACGCAATACAATGCTTGTGTGGCGATTGCCAGAACTGCAAACTATTACACTACCAAAGATAAGACAACTCCATCAATTAGTTTGCCAGTTATGGACTTTTAAACAGTGGATACATGTTTTTGACCCCTCTGTATACATTATCATAATATTTTAGTATAAAAACTAATAAAATATATCATAAATTTTTGGTCAGAAATACATGAAAACTACAAGGATATTCAGAGTATTAATACAGCACTTGTTCCTTTAACATGATTTATGTAACCCAGAATCATATCACTGCTAAGGTGTGTAACCAGGGATTACTACTGCATGTTTCTCCACCACTGTCCCATCTAGACTCAGCCCATCTAAGTTCATAAGCTTTTCTGCATGTACTGAAGTTAGATCCTACGCAAGATGAAAGTTACTTTCTTTATTGTTTTGTAGAACATAATACTTTTCTATTGTGAAACATGACATTCTCAAATATTAAAATGAGTTTACAAGAATCATAATACACAACAATGTCACATGTATTACAGGGAGGATCACATGCTAATGAGCTCCAAACATGAAACAGCTACTATGTTCTAGTGCATGTTACTCATTCAAATAGTCATTCTGGATTTCACTGTGTTATTCCTGTATGATATGTTATGTACATTGGTAAAATAGGTATGTATTGAACCATATTTTTGCTGTTAAATCATTATTCTGATACACTGGTAAAGAGATAAAGTAACACAGGGAAATAATCATCAGCTTTTGGCACAAGGGGGGCAGTATTTCTGAAATGCCAACACAAGTAAACTTGTTGTTTTCCTTTGTTATGGCAGTGAACATGAATGTAGTAATAGCACAGGTTTAAATAACTGTAACAGAAACAGCAATGCAGTTTTTCTTATTGGTGTTTGAGGTGAATATTGAACTTGATGGCACAGCAATATCAACTAGCATACTACTGTGAAATAGTTCAATGTTAATATAATCCAGATGGTAACCAGACTTGTGTCTACCACAACATTATACAAACCATGCTACATACCAGTGAGTGCCTATCTTGCTATCAATGGTACGATCATCATAAATACTTTAATTTCTCTGATAGTACACAAACTCAACCGGTAATATATTGCATGCTGTTTGGGATGGTCAGGACCAGACAGGTGAGGTTTGATCATCCTTTTGTTTTGAAGTAAAATTTCAGGTTAAACCATAATGAAAATCTGTTCATGTTTGGTATACAGCTTTACCCGGAGGACACCACCAGTTCAGAGGTGTTGATACAGGGGGGCTGATAGGAAGCAGTCAGGGAGACAAGGTGCATCTGTTTGGTTTGGGTGCCAGCAGAGAAGAGAGCATTGCCATCATGGCTACATCTCTTTGGTGGTCACCCCAGGGCTTTATGTCATACATCCCACACTCACTACTGATTACCCCTGAGGGGCTGCAGAAGTAACAGCACCATGCACTCAGCATTTTTGTCTTATTCATGTGAAAAGCTCATGGCATGACCACGGTGGGTAGCCAGGCCAAGCCAGCTCTGAGTAGTGCTTCTTTGTTAACTGAAGTTGAAAGGCAGATATCAAAAACATTTAAAAATTTGTTTTTCCCTACCACAATTCCCTCTGAATTAATGGTCCAGCACAATGTTTCGAGCATACATTTCCTGATTCATGTAAGGGATGAGTGACAGAATATACAGCAAGAATCACTAGAGAACAAATACACAGAAAAAATGTCTCAGAAATATTTGTTGCATTCTGCCAAACCACTAATTAGCATGGAAGACATTTTTGACTCATTTTTATTGTAACTATTTACAGATGACATTAATCTCTACTGTACGTATTTTCCCGGGTCGATGAGATGTTTCAGCAAAATATGTGGCTTATAGCATAACTAGAAAAGTTCGTAAGTAAGTGGGAGAACATACTGAAGAACAAACAATACCCGAAATTCTCGAATAATTAATTCAGTAGTACATTCATATTATCAACTCTGAAGTTGTGTTCACTGCCAAAATTCTAAATCACACTCTTCAGTCATGGATATATTTATTTACATTTATCAGCAAAATGTTATCCACAGATAATTCTGTTTATTGTAAAATGATTACAACTGTGAGAGTGGTGTTTTATAATTTACTATATATGCATCAGTACCTTACTAATATAGTGCCATACACCCTGTGCCATACCCCCTTTGTTTTAGACACTTTGGAAGGCTGGTATATACAAACAGTTCATTTACTGTTTAAGTAAACATTTTAGATGGTTATGTATTTCAAGTCCTTTAGTCTGTAATTTCATGTGGACCTTAACTTTTTATTTTTGTCCAGTTTTCCTAATTTCATCATTCGTGATGAGTATTCTATATTCATAGGCTTTCATGGTGAGAGACAGTTTCCATTTAATTATTCTTGATTGTTGGTTGTGTCATACTCTAAACAGACGAGCCCATAATTTCGCAGCTATTGCAGGTGCAGATCCAAGGAAGGTGGAACAGTGGGATTATGATGGAGATCTTAATCTCCTCCCCCACCCACCCACCCACCCTCTCATCCATCCTCCCACATTTTAGTAGAAGTGTTTATATTTGTACAATTATCAGTTCCCAAATTTTGCTTCTAACAACCAGAAAATAAAGTACACGAACACTAAGAGTGTTCAAGATAGCAAGGTACTTTAGAACATACAGGCAACATCTAATACAGCATTCTTCTGAGTAGCTTGGCTGATAGGCAGGTAAAAGTGCTCTTTTGCAGGCCAACTTACCTGGTGTCAATAAAAAATGTGACACACATCATGAGTGCACAGGTGGAAACAAAAAGACACAGGAAGTTAAGTAAGGTGAAACAGAATAGATAAAAGACCCTCTACATAAAATAGTCACATCCCAAATATATGTGGAAACAACTGAAGAAACAGCATTTCCCTCATTTACTCATTCATATAGCCACAATCTGCAGACCGGTGATCACAATGGTACTGTCTCTCAAATTTCTGAACATACATTTCTTTTTAATTGCAGTTTTTGGTGGAGATACCGCTAAAGCAATGTACCACTCACTGATGTAAGCAACCTTTATTATTGTTATTATTATTATTAAAAGATATTTTTATACATTAATATTAATCAAGCAATTTATTATTACAGTATAACATTCCATATATACTTTATTATTATACTGAAGAGCCAAAGAAACTGGTACACCTGCCTAATATTGTGTAGGTCCCCCATGAACATGCAGAACTGACACAACACGACATGTCATGGACTCGACTAATGTCTGAAGTAGTGCTGGAGGAAACTGACACAACAAATTGTGCAGGGCTGACAATAAATCCATAAAAGTACAAGGGGGGGGGGGGGGGGGGTAGAGGGGGAGGAGATCTGTTCTGAACAACATGTTGCAAGGCATCCCAGATATGCTCAATAATGTTCATGTCTGGGGAGTATGGTGGCCAGTGGAAGTGTTTAAACTCAGAAGAGTGTTCCTGGAGCCACTCTTTAGTGGACGTGTGGGGTGTCACATATTTCCTCAAATTGCCCAGGGCTGTCAGAAGGCACAATGTACATGAATGGATGCATGTGATCAGACAAGATGCTTCTGTACGTCGCCTCTCAGGGTCATATCTAGACATATCAGAAATCCCATATCATTCCAACTGCACACACCCCACACCATTACAGGACCTCCAGCATCTTGAACAGTCCCCTGCTGACATACAGGGTCCATGGATTCATGAAGTTGTCTCCACACCCGTTCACGTCCATCCACTCGATACAATTTGAAGCAAGACTCGTCTGATCAGGCAACATTTTTCAGTCCTCAACAGTCCTATGTCCATGTTGACAGACCCTGGTGAGGTGTAAATCGTTGTGTCATGCAGCCATCAAGGGTACATGAGTGGCCTTCAGCCCTGAAAGCCCACACAAGTGACGTTTAGTTGAAACTGCAGCAATTTTTGGATGGGTTGCACTTCTGTCATGATGAATGATTCTCTTCAGTTGTCACTGGTCCTATTCTTGTAGGATCTTTATTCGACCGCAGCGATGCCATATATTTGTTGTTTTACCGGATTCGTAATATTCACGGTACACTTGTGAAGTGTTAGTATGGGAAAATCCACACTTCATTGCTACCTCATAGATGCTGTGTCCCAACCCTTTTGCACTGACTATATAACCAAATTCAAACTCATGTAAACCTTGATGACATGCCATTGTAACATCAGTAACTGATCTAACAACTGATCCAGACACTTGTTGTCTTCCATAGGCACCGACGACCACAGCATCGTATTCTGCCTGTTTGCATATCTCTGTATTTGAATATGCATTCCTATACCAGTTTACTTGGCGCTACAGTGTATTAAAGCCATACACATTTGTGGTATGTTGAAAGTATGGGCGACTGAAAGCTGTATTTAGAGGGGAGGTAAGAAACAAAGACAGTAGCAAACTGTGGTCAGTCCACCACAATCCCAGTTTGAACCAAATTCTGGATCCGTCTCTGCCTTCATCTAAATGTGTAATACAAGTTGATATCTGACTTACTGACTTCCTTCAGTCTCCTGCAAAACTTTGTTATTATAAGGATAGGGTATCACTCACAATATTTAAAAAAAATTGATATAAAACTGGTTTTAGGTCAGTCTGCTGTTGTTGTTGATCCCAGTCAGTTGTATTTAACTGCCCATACTAGTCAATCGTGTCTCTTTCTCTTCACATCTGCAGAACTAATGCAACCCACATCCTTTTTAACTTGCTAACTGTCATGTAGCTTTGGTTTCCACAATTTTAAATCGCCTCCTTCCCCCCCCCCCCCCCCCCCCCTCACCCCAACCCCCCTCTTGACACTCCTGCCACACAAACACATACACAGTTCCCACATTTACGAAGGTGCTCATCTATTGGTGAGAAGAAATATGATCTATCAACCAACACCTCCTTTTAAGGAGTTATGTCTGAAATTTCTTTCCTCCCCAGTCTATGCATATAATCTTCAGTATTCTTCTGTAAAACTACATTTCTAAACATTCTATTCTATTCTTATTTGAACTGTTTATTGTCCACGTTTAAGTTCCACACAACACTACACTCCAAACAAATACCTTCAGAAAAGACTTTCTAGCATTTAAATTTATATTTTGTACCAAGGAATGATGTATTTTTGTCAGAAAAACTTCGCTTGCTTTTGGCTCTGAGTTTCACATCCTATTTACATCAGCCATCGACACTTATTTTCCTTGTCAAATAGCAGAACTCACCTACCACTTTTAGTGTCTCATTTCCTAATTTCATTCCATCAACATCACTTTGTTACTGTTATTGATAATCATTTTTTCTATCTTACCTGTCTTTTCAAGACACTATCCATTCTTTTGAACTCTCTTCCATATCCTTTGACATCACTGAATGAATTATAGTCTTACTTGAGAAACTTTAAATCTTTAATGTCTTTTCAAAATTTGTCCTTGGTTTCCTTTAATGCTTACTCAATGAACAGATTTTAAAGTATCAGGGAAAGGCTACAACACTGATTCATATCATTTTTAATTACCACATACCATTCATATCCTTTAACTGTTAAGACAGCAGTCTCATCTCTGTACACATTTTTGGTAACCTTTTGCTCCCAGTATTCTATCCCTGCTATTTCAGAATTTCAAAGAGAGTATTCTAATCAGCATTTTCAATAGCTCTCTCTAAATTAACATGCATCGTAAATGTAGAATTGCCTTTCTTCAGCAACTGTTGTATTATTAGTTGTAAGGCCAGTATTGTCTAGCATCTTCCTGTATTTCACAGGAACACAATCAGGATTAGATTAGATTAGATTACATTAATACTTGTTCCATAGATCATGAATACGACACTTCATAATGATGTGGAACGTGTCAGGTTAATAAAAGATGTCTGTACGAGATATTACATTACACAAAATTGTGCATGACACTAATGTTTAAGTTTTTTTCCTTAATTTATATCTAAAAATTCAGCCAATGAGTAGAAGGAGTTGTTATCTAGAAATTCTTTTAATTTATTTTTAAATGTTAGTTGACTATCTGTCAGACTTTTGATGCTGTTTGGTACGTGACCTAAGACTTTTGTGGCAGCATAATTTACCCCTTTCTGTGCCAAAGTCAGATTTAACCCTGCTCATTCTGTGTCTAGCTGCTGCACAGGCAAATGCATTGAATGCCACCAACATGCCTTACAGAAGATATCGACGTCGTCGTCACACAACAGTTTACAAAAATATAGAAAACATTGAACTTACTACAACATCTGGTGACAAGAAGAATCACATTCCTGTCAAGAGTGTTGCAGCCCACGCACTCATCGATGGACCTTCTGTATTTCTTGGATGTTCTCTTCATTTTAGCTTCTTCTGTTGTTCACTAAGAATGCCCTCAATATGCTGCACAAATTTGAAGTTTATGGTTTGTAGGGATCAGTTTTATTTGAAAAAACAGATTGACTTATCAGTACATAGTTCAGTCAAGAAGAATTACAAGGATTTCTCCAAACCTCTATATTAGCCAAATGTGAACAGACTGCATTACCAAGGCTGTCCTGTCATCTACAACTAGAAGTACTATTTTTGAAGACACAAAGTAGTGGATCCTCGTAAGAGTCACTTTACACATTGAGTGCAGCATTATGTCACAAAAACAGCTCTTTCCTGATTCTCTGAGCTATCCAACAAAAATTCTTACATAAATCATGATCAAAGAACTTCAACTTCCCATTCCAAAAATTCAAATATACACACTTCAAAAAATGTTTTACATCACCACAGTTCCCAGAACCCAGAAGGTAGACGATGACTGTGGGTATTGTATCACAGCCACAGCCCCGTTGACTGTTCAGGGATGCCACTAAACCCACCCAAAGATGTAAATAACCATGCATGGTCAGTGCCTATTAGATGGAGGGGGTCCAACAGTCAATCAGTTCCAGTCATTTCACTAGGATGGAGGTACATGGCTCATGTTATCTGTAGTTCATCCATTCCTAGATGGTCAATACCACAGTCTGATCATGTCTACATTGTTACTTTGTGCCAGGAAAGACTGTCAATAAGGGAAGTGTCCAGGCATTTTGGAGTGAACCAAAGCGATGTTGTTCGGACATGGGAGAGATACAGAGAGCCAGGAACTGTTGATGACATGCCCCACTCTGGCAAACCAAGGACTATTACTGCAGTGGATGATATCTATCTACAAATGATGGAGGAACCCTGACAGCCACACCTCCATGGTGAATAATGTTATGACTCAAACTGTGCAGAATGGGCTGCATGATGAGCAACTTCACTCCTCACGTCCATGGTGAGGACCATCTTTGTAATCACAACACCAGGCACTGCGGTACAGATGGGCCCAAAAACATGCAAAATGTACCACTCAGTATTGGCATCACATTCTCTTCACCGATGACTGTTGCATACGCCTTCAACCAGACAACTGTTGGCGATGAGTTTGGAGGCAACCTGGTCAGGCTGAACACCTTAGACACACTGTCCAGTGAGTGCAGCAAGACGGAGGTTCCCTGCTGTTTTCGGGTGGCATTGTGTGTGGCCAATTTACACTGCTGGTGGTCATGGAAGGCGCCATAACAGCTGTGCAATAAGTGAATGCTATCCTATGACCAATAGTGCAACTGTATCAGCAGCATATTGGCGAGGCATTCATCTTAATGGACGACAATTCATTCCCCCATTGTGCACATCATATGAATGACTCCCTTCAGGATAATGACATTGCTCAACTAGAGTGGCCAGCATGTTCTCCACACCTGAACCCTATCAAACCTGCCTGGGATAGATTGAAAATGGTTTTATATTGATGACATGACCCACCAACCACTCTGAGATTCTACGCCAAACCGCCATTGAGGCATCGTAATTGTAGAATTGCCTTTCTTCAGCATATGTTGTTATAGTAGTTGCAAGGCCAGAATTGTCTAGCATATTCTTGCATTTCACTGGAACACAAACAGGTCTCCCCAGAAGTCTGGATCCACCACTTGTTTCTCATTCTACTGCAAATAACTTGTGTCAGTAATTTGTCATATGGTTTGTTAAACTAATGATCCAATAATATTCACATTGGCCTACTTGGAATTGGAATTCTCTCTCCCATTTTTAAATCTAATGGTATTTTGATAGTCTCATATGTCTTATACAGCAAATGGAATAGTTCTATCATGGACAGTTTTTCAGTGATCTCAGTGATTTTGAACATTGTCTACTCCAGGGGCCTTGTTTTGTCTTAAATCTTCTCATAGTATAATATCCCATCTCAGCATTATTTACTTCCTATCCCACTTCTATAATATTGCCTTTAAATTCATCTCCTTTCTGTTCCCCATCTTTTTTTAGTATTGTTGGCCAGCTGAACTTTGGATACTCATAAAATTTCTTTTTTCTCCAAAGTTTCCTTTAATTTTTGTACATATTTGAATGTTTATACAGCTTTACATACATCCTCCAGCCATTTCTGCTTTCCCATTTACGCTTTCTGTAAAGCTCATACTTTGTACAGCTGTATTCCCTTTTGCATTCTTACATAAATTATGATCAAATAACTTCAGCTCCCCACTCCCAAAATCCAAATATACACATCAAAACAAGTTTTGCATCACCCCGGTTTCCAGAACCCCCAAAGATAGACACTGACTGTGGATATTTTATCACAAACACAGCCCCTTTGACTGTTCAGAGATGTCACTAAAGCCACCCAATGATGTAAATAACCTTGCATGAGCATCACCTATTAGATGAAGGGGGTCTAACAGCTGATCAGTTCCAGACATTCCACCAGGAGGGAGATACATGGCTCATGTTGTCTGTAGTTTAACCATGCCTGGACGGTCAATACCGTGGCTTGATCATGTCCGTATTGTTACTTTGTGCAGAGAAGGACCCTCAACAAGGGAAGTGTCCAGGCATTTCAGAGTGAACCAAAGTGATGTTGTTCGGACATGGAGGAGATACAGAGAGACTGGAACTCTTAATGATATGCCCCACTGAGGCGCCCCAAGGGCTACTACTGCGGTGGATGACAGCTACCTACGAATTATGGAAGAATGCTGACAGCAACACTTCCACGTTGAATAATGTTATGACTCAAACTGTGTACAAAAGGCTACATGATGTGCAACTTCACTCGCAATCTCCATGGCAAAGTCCATCTTTGGAACCACGACACCATGCAGTGCAGTACAGATGTTCCCAACAACATGCCAAATGAACCGCTCAGTATTGACATCACTTTCCCTTTGTCAAAGACTGTTGCATACGCCTTCAACCAGACAATCGTTGGAGATGAGTTTGGATTCAACCCAGTCCGGGTGAATGCCTTAGACACAATTTCCAGCAAGTGCAACAAGGTGGAAATTCCCTGCTGTTTTGGGGTGGTATTGTGGGGGCTGACATACGCCACTGGTGGTCATGGAAAGCTCCATAATGGCTGAACGATACATGAATGCCATCCTCCGACCAATAGTGCAACCATATCAGCAGCATATGGGTGAGATATTCGTCTTCATGGATGATAATTCATGCTCCCATCATGCACCTCTTGCATATGACTTCCTTCTGGTTAGCAACATCGGTCAACTAGAGTGCCCAGCATGTTCTCCTTACATGAACCCTATGAAATATGCCTAGGGTAGACTGAAAACGGTTGTTTATTTACGACATGACCCACCACCCACTCTGAGGGATCTATGCCAAATTGCCATTGTCGAGTGGGACATTGTGGACCAACAGTGCCTTGATGAACCTGTGGACAGTATGCCACGACGAATACAGGCATGCATCAATGCAAGAGAATGTGCTACTGGGTATTAGAGGTACCTGTGTACAGCAGTCTGGCCCACCACTGAAGGTCTTGTTGTATGGTGGTACAGCACTCAATGTGTGGTTTTCATTAGCAATAAAAATGGTGCAAACGATGTTTGTGTTGATCCTTATTCCAATTTTCAGTAGAGGTTCCAGAACTCTTGGAACTGAGGTGATGCAAAACTTTTTTTGATGTGTGTATGTCGAATTTTATTCTGCACTTCTTACAGAATTGTAGCAGAAATGCAGAAGTCAGTACATTGTAGTTTGAAGTGTTATAGTCCCAATGAAGGCTACATCCAATAGTGGGCAATCTGTTGGTCTATCTTTTGTAAATATGACACAACCCAGAAGAAGTTATGCTGTTGGTCGATCTTTTGAAAATATGACATAACCAAGAAGAAGTTATCGAAACAATTTGCTAATTAACCAATATTATTTGGTACACTCTAAACCTGCTTCACAAAAATATTACAGGAAAATTCCTCATTTACAAAGTTTAGTAAGAAGATAGTGGTCTGAATTGATAATTGTTGAGTTTTAGCAGCCTTGCTGTTTGTCACAGAAGGAATGTTATTCATTTATTTGCTAACAGAAATAAATCAAAATAGGCAACAATTTTCCACCACTGCTGATCTCAGGTTTGAGCACCCATAAGCTCGTCCTTCAATATTACACAAAGAACAAGTCCTCTGAAAACTTAAACAAGTGAAGAATCTTTCCATGTACCACACTTGCCGGTTTTTATTATATACAGGATGTTTTGAAGAAGGTGTTTTATATTTCGTTAAGTTGGAAGTACAGACCAAATCAAGGAAAAATTATGCTTTGAGCATGAGGTCTAAAATGCATAGCTTAAGATCTATGAGAACCTGTTCATATTCATTGCTGTGAAATGCATCTCTTCTACTGCAAGCTCTTTGCTATTACGAATGACCTACAAAATGTTGTTATCAAATGCGAACTTATTGTTCTGCTATTGTTGAACAGTAGGGTTTCTAGTGTAACCTGCTTGCTATTCCATGCAACCTGCACTTGTGATTCATTGTGAAAGGAGGTGCTCCATGTACAACATGAAATGTTAAAGCATATCACACACTTATCAAAATATATACTGGTTCCATGAGAAATTATTTACACCTCGTTGCTCAGCTGGATGGCTCTGTTGGCAGAGTCGATACTCATCCATAAGTTGGGGTACTGAAACATTTGTCACTGTAGGATTGCTCATCACCTAACAGAAGACCATAAAGAGCAACAAAGGACAATCTGTGTGCAATTGTTTACATATTATGAATCTCATTGTGAAAATTTTTTGTCAAATATCATTACAGACAATGAAACATGGTTTCATCATTTCGATCTGAAAACAGAATGGCAAGGACCACACCACCTCTCCTCTGAAGAAATAGTTCAAAGCTGCACTCACATCTGGTAAAGTCATGGTGATGGTCTTCTGGGACTCTGCTGGGGTTACTCTGTTTTAGGTCCTCCCTCTGAAATATGTTGTGCTACTCTCAGAAAATTGAAGGAATGGCTTCAGTGTAGTCATTGCTACAAAAATGTGAACAAACTTCTCCTTCTCCATTATAACTGAACACTTCACACGAGTCTGCACATCCAAGATGAGTTCACAGAACTTCATTGGATTGTTCTTCCTCATCCACCCTTCACTCTGGATCTTGCACCTTCCAACTTCCATCTGTTCGTCCCATTGAAAGATGCACTCTGCAGGAAGCAGTTTGTAGATAATGAAGAACTTACTGATGTGGCAAGACGTTGGCTCAGACATTGACTGGTAGAGTAGTACCACGTGGGCATACAGGCTCTCCCAGTAAGGTGGCATAATGCTGACACATTGAAAGTAGATTATATTGGAAAAGGGTTTTGTAGCCAAAAGTGTGGGTAATAAAGTGGTATGATGTAATCCTGCCATTCAGAACTACAACAAAGGTATCTCCTGCTGTGGACCTTTTTCTGCATCTGACCAATCAAATGCAAGTGTACCTTCATCATGCAATTATTTAGTAATACACTGGTCCTGATCCAGGCAGTTCCATCACAGCCAGTCAATGGATGCCTTCTGCTACAGACCTAGTATCACTTCAGACCACATGTAGCCTTCACCTCTAGTAGACGGAGCTAAGTTCAGTGATGAATTTTTGGGCACTGTGGTATTATTATTACTGTTAGACTCTTCTGGCAAGACTGAAGGGACTTTTAAATTATACTGATTTTGTTGGAACCTAAAATTTCATTCTGTTCAGACTTATGCCTGCCAATGATAGCCTGGACTTAAAGATTTCTGAGTGTTCAGTCTTGTAGGAGGACTGTATCTTACCATGGGGAAGGTTTTAGGGTGTTTCCATAATAGAGGGTTTGTGTTATCAAGCATTCAGTACACTTTCCATCTAGTCTAAGATTTATGGCCAGACTACTGACTCTTTTGCACTTTCTCAGTGTTGAAGTTCAGAATCAATCTTAGGAGAGCATTTGTGCTAAGTTGAGGAAAATCAGTTTGTAAGTAAATGGAGACAAAACTTTATTCTTATATTTCCTTGTGGAAGTGCTCTGAGTGTGGAATACTTGAATCATACACAAAATAAAAAGCTATTTGAAACTTGTACACTATGTAGCAGTTTTCAGAACAGCAAAGCGACAAGGCTGTCATGAGAAGAACTAGCTATAATTTGTGACTTGTAATTTAAACAAATGATTAAATGAAAATACATAGTGAGGTGACTCTCAGTGATGTCAAACATGTAATATAACAAGAATATATGTGGGAAGGATCCATATGGCACATGTGGTGAAGAACAGAAGCAATCACATGTTCAGTAGCATGCTCTGAGATGGCATAGTATGATTGTGACCATTCAGTTGGACTGGGTAGGTTCCTTGTGGTCGTGCACACACACAGCTCTTGCAGCTAAGTTGGTACAGGATGTGACATAGGTCTAGAATGGAAGGTTGTTGTGGACAGATTTATGGAACCTGTTTTACTCCTGGACCATTTGTAAGATGTGTGATTGTGGCAGAAGAAAATAAGGAGCAAAACAATATATTACATAGGCTGGTAGAGAGCTGCCCTACCACATTTGGAAAGGTGAAAAGGGTACTCGGGACAGTATTCCTCATTTTAGCTTAGTAATAAGAGTGTTGTATATGTATGGAGGTAGCCCATAGTTAATTTTATTCTGAGCAAGTTTGATAGTTTCAACTAAGTTTGCCAAAAGGCTCAGAAAGTCTTCCAGCAGACTCTGAAATAGAATACTAGTCATTTAAAATGTGGTGAATAAGCGTGAACTGTCTATGAATTTTTCATGTGGAATAGATGACATCTGAAAAATTTTGATTCATTCAAATATATCTCTCTAATATAGTCTGTCTTTATGGTCAAGTCCCAGAACAGTTTCTGCTTAAGTTCTGTTGTGAGTGAAATTTAATTTCAAAAGCACTGCAATATGCAAAACCACAGTTGTATGAACATGAATTACTTTCATGTAGATTCTACATATCTCCTTAAGATTAAACTGATGTCATATATCCTAGTGCCAGAAAAAATCTTTATCAAGCTTATTGCACAGATAATGCAGAAAACAGATAAACTTTACAAATTAAAAACGTAAACATGTTTTAATAGGTGCACTTAAAATTATTTGAGTGTATAGATTCAAGGATTGAAATACCTTCCATTAGATAACAATGTTCATTACAAATAGATCTCAATTTTCACAGTGTACTGATATTTGGGATAATTATAAGTGTACTCTGAACTATTTACCACACAGTAATAATAAACAACAGGTATGAGCTGTAGTTCTATTCAAAAAATTCGCATACCTCAAAATTTCAATATTTCATTCAAAGTGTTCCTAATCATAAAGAATTTGACATTGTAATGATGATTAACATTCATCATCACTCATTAATGAACGAAGTAAGAGCATATGGACTATCAGACCAATTGCGTGATTGGATTGAAGAGTTCCTAGATAACAGAACGCAGCATGTCATTCTCAATGGAGAGAAGTCTTCCGAAGTAAGATTGATTTCAGGTGTGCCGCAGGGGAGTGTTGGACTGTTGCTATTCACAGTATACATAAATGACCTTGTGGATGACATCGGAAGTTTACTGAGGCTTTTTGCGGATGATGCTGTGGTATATCAAGAGGTTGTAACAATGGAAAATTGTACTGAAATGCAGGAGGATCTGCAGCGAATTGATGCATGGTGCAGGGAATGGCAATTGAATCTCAATGTAGACAAGTGTGATGTGCTGTGAATACATAGAAAGATAGATCCCTTATCATTTAGCTACAGTATAGCAGGTCAGCAACTGGAAGCAGTTAGCTCCACAAATTATCTGGGAGTGTGCATTAGGAGTGAATTAAAATGGAATGATCATATAAAGTTAATTGTCGGTAAAGCAGATGCCAGACTGAGATTCATTGGGAGAATCCTAAGGGAATGCAATCCGAAAACAAAGGAAGTAGGTTACAGTACACTTGTTCACCCACTGCTTGAATACTGCTCAGCAGTGTGGGATCCATACCAGATAGGGTTGATAGAAGAGATAGAGAAGATCCAACGGAGAGCAGCGCGCTTAGTTACAGGATCATTTAGTAATCGTGAAAGCATTACGGAGATGATAGATAAACTCCAGTGGAAGACTGCAGGAGAGACACTCTGTAGCTCAGTACGGGCTTTTGTTTAAGTTTCGAGAACATACCTTCACCGAAGAGTCAAGCAGTATATTGCTCCCTCCTACGTATATCTCGCGAAGAGACCATGAGGATAAAATCAGAGAGATTAGAGCCCACACAGAAGCATACCAACAATCCTTCTTTCCACGAACAATACGAGACTGGAATAGAAGGGAGAACTGATAGAGGTACACAGGGTACCCTCCGCCACACACTGTCAGGTGGCTTGTGGAGTATGGATGTAGATGTAGATCACAGCCTATAGTTACGATTTCTGATGTCTACTTTTCTCTTAAACTTATAAATACACACCTCATGCCCAACTGAACTAATCACTATTGTATTCCATAAAACAGCGAGAAAGAAAGAATCTTTCAGTGTTCTCTTATCTCATATGACCACTATTAGCAACTCCATTCGGTCCTTCAACTGCTATTGCCTTAGGAAAACATACTCACTTTTTCTGCACATGTATAATACTCGTATTTTACTGCATTTACTGTATGTTCACTTTGTTACATCTGAGCCAAGTAACTATAATAAAACTTCTTAGAGGGTGAATTATCTGACTCTTTGGGAACAATAGAAGTTACACTTCATTTCTAAACATTTATAAAAATTGACAGCATACTAAAGTCATATTTATGAATACCAGGATTGTTCCTTGGAAAAGGGTACACATGATTTCCTTCCCCAACCTTTTATAATCCAAGATTGTGCTCTATACTTAATAGCCTCACTGTCAATGGGACATCAAACTCTAATCTTGCTTCTTTCCTTTGAATCCCCATATGTTAATGTGCTGGGTGGAAAGAAGTAGTCTGAGAAGCTTTTAACACCATTACAGGGGATGTTATGCTGAGAGATAGTTGTTATGAAAAAAAATTCAATATGTTGCAGTGTTTCAAAGACCTTCAACATGAAAGGTAGCTAATCAGTTTTCAGGTACACAAACTGAAACATCCTGCCAGAGATAGTGTCATCAAACTTATCCTTCATTTGGTTTCCTCAAACAAAACAAATGAAGCTTTTGCTCTTCTATCTTAAATTTATCTCTACTTAAAAAGGCACAGACCCACACATTTCTGTACATTGCCGCATTTTAGCACATGCAAGCACTTGAGTTTATGTACACAATGACTTGATTGGCTACCTTCAGTCCTACATATCTCAGAAACCGTGCCATGTTGAGATTTTTTTTAACATTTATTTTTCAGCATAACCTCCCCTGCAACACACAAGCTTTTTCGATCATTTCTGACCACACAGTATATAGAGTGTGAGGGGGAAGGCAGGAATCAGATTAGCTGTGGCATTCTGCCCATTTGTCTAATGTAGAGTTCCTAGGAAACGTGCTTTCTTGGATAGCTAGACAACAATTCAAGCAAATCATATTAATGAAGTTTATTACAGTAAGATAAATGACATTATTTAACATTGCATATTCACAAAGGTGTGTCACAAGCAAAGGGTGACATACAAATAACCAATGTCCATTGGTATATACAATTCCAATATAATCAAAACAATACAGTTCATAATTCACTGCTGTAGCGTTCAGAGGATGATTTGTCTTCAACTCGGGCCGCAGGCAGTTAAAGTGGGGCTTATATTCGCTTCGTGTAGTGGCCACGCCTATCTGAGAGTCATCCTAGCAACAAGTTGGTCGGTGTTGGTCAGTGTACTATTGGCTGATATTGTCTCAGTGCCCTCTCTCCTGTAATGTTCCTGGATGACATGCCGAGGCTTGACATTACGGCGGAACATTACCATCTGTCTACAAGCTTTTATAAAACCACATGCAGGACTGTGTCCCAATAAGTGTAATTCTCTCATGACTACTCCTTTACTGCCAGACAGCACACTTAGCAAATTTTCCATTAACATTTACCACTTTGCAGCATTTGGTGACCACTAATTTATATGTTTGATGTGAACAGTTTGTTCTGAAACTATGATTTAGTAGCCTTATGTCCAATTCTCTAAAGAGCCAGCAGTTGTTATTGAATCACCAAATTAAACAATATTTATAGATCATTCCCAGTTAGTTTAATTCCTCTTCCAGATTAACAATGACACCTAAGATATTTTATATGAATTTTGGGAGAGGTATCATCAAATGAACTATGTTGATCACTATCAAGGTATGACAGCTGCAAAAGTCACTGCAGAACTTAACGTCACACCCAGGAACCCTATCAGCACTGAAACAACACAAAGATAACTCCACAAGCAGGGGATTATAGGGCAACCTGCAATTCCGAAATCACTGATCTGTAATGCAAATGCCTGTAACAGAAAAATGTGGCATGGAGCATTAAAACCATGACTATTGAGGCAATGAAAGCAAGTTATTTGGTCAGATGTGTCTTGTTTCTCTTTATTTCCAATTTCTAGCTTAGTTTATGTCCTAAGGGTGAAATGTAGTGGGTGTTCAGTGATGATTTTGATGGACATACACATCATGGAATTCCACAGTCCTCATGGTTACTTTATAAGTTCACATTACTGCCAAGTATTATGTGAACAGTGCAGCTGATCAGATCCATCCCATAGTACAATATTTGTTCCCCAGAGCTAAAGATGTGTTCCAAGAGAACAGGGCCCCTGTTCACAGAACTCACAGAATCAAGGACTGATTTTGTGAGGTTTAGGAAAAATTTTCACATCTCCCCTGGCCACCACAGTCACCAGATCTCAATAATATTGAGCATTAATTGTCTACTTTTTAGAGTAGGTGCATAATCACTGTACACCTCCACATCATAATGTGAACTTACCACTGTTTTAAAGGAAGAATGGAATAAGGTTCCACTGTAAACCATATAGAAACTGTATTTTTCTATTCCAAGACAACTAAAAGTTGTTTTGAATGCCAACAGGTTTCCTACACCATATTAGGCAAATTAAACACTGATCAGCCAGAACAGTATGACCGCTGACATACTATCGATATAAACCTCTCCAGGCGATAGCAGCATCACCTGGTGGAGAATGATGACTAGTCAGGCACACACAAGTTGCATGTAGTATCAGTGAGCATGCTGTCCATGTGTAGAATGAGGAAGGTGCATGATCTATCTGAGTTTTATCAAGGGCAGATTGTGCTGGCCTGGAGGCTCAGGATGAGCAGTTTTGGAAACTGGATCACTGGTCAGATGTTTGAGGAGTGCTGTGGTGAGTGTCTTCAGCATGTGGCAAAAGCAAGGTGAAACCAAATCCAGACATCGTAGGTTAGGGCGGCCATCCCTCATTCCATATGTTGGACATTGTAGGCTGGGCAGACTGGTGAAACAGGACAGCCAGCCAAATGCAGCGAAACCAACATCAGTCTTTAATGCTGGGTAGGGTACAAGTGTAACTGAACACACAGTGTATTGAACACTCCTAACAGTGAACTTTGGCTTCTCATGGCCCTTGCATGTGCCAATGTTAGCACCTCAACTTTGGCATCTACAGCTGAATTGCACATGTGACAACTGGCGCTGGACACTGGTGCAATGTCAGAGCAATCCATGGTCTAATGAATCTTGATATATCGTTCATCATTCCAATGGGAGGATTTTAATCCATTGTGTATCAGATGAACAGCTCCTGCCAACCCCCTCCCCATCCACCTGCCCCGTTCGGCAATCAGGTGACATGTATGGAGATGTGGTGCCATTTGTCTCCAGCAAGCTATGAAGGCCTCACCACTGTTATCCATGCCAAATGTGGACATACAGGTTTTTAGGCAGGTGGTCATAATGATCTGGCTGATCATTGTATATTGGGTTTTTGATGTTCCATATTTTTGCCCTCTGCCCCTCCCCCTATTATTAACTGAATCCAGTTCATATTGTTCCAAACATAATAACAAAATCACAATTAAAATGTCAATAATGCCCAAATATTGTTATTCAACACCATCAGTGCGTGAAACCTGCTGTTTAGCTATCTGAGATACCTTGACTACAGTAACCGCAAAAATGTATGTTAGATATCAGTAGCAAAAATGTATAAAAGGAAGAACATTGCGGTAGATAACCATGTTGCAGTTTCCCACCCCAAAATCCAGATAAACTTTCTAAACATCAGTACCACTCATGAATTAGTTGTTAAACCTGCTCTGACTGGATTACTGTTCCCTACAGTACAGTACAAGGAGCAATCTATGATAGTGGGACTTGAAGTAAGTGTACAATAACACATGGCACTGCAGTGCTTGTGTTATTCAGAAGTATGATGCAATCCAAAAGAACATTGCATTGTACTTCTGAATAACATAGGCACTGCAATATCTTACTTATCCACCAACACTGGGCAAGTGACTACAAATGGCAAAATGTCTGCCAGGTACGGGAATATACATAATGTATGTACAAGTGCAGGCTGTAGGCTTATGGTTGATGGCATATGGAAGTTTGGGTCTGGAAATCACACATGCTCAGAGAGCCTAGTGGTAAGATGACCACTTGCGATAAACAGGAAAGGCGGGTTTGAGTTCCAGTCCAGCACAAATTTTCGTTGTCATCATTCCATTATACAACTGATGGTTGCCTGTACTTGCAGCTGCAAATACATTTCATGTATGCGATCAGCATGTCATCAAACCCTCCAGCTGCTATTATCAGCAGATTAATGCTAATTATTCTGATGCTTCATTATTGAAGCAGTTTCTCAATTGGCATCATATGTGTGAGGGGACACCGTTCCAGAACTCCAAAAAATCTGAGGAGGTACTGGGAATCAAACCTAGGTCCTTCTCCAACAGTACTAACCATTCAGCTATGGAGGCAGTCAAAAATGATTTTACCCTGTGTTTAAATACAAATTTTAAATGGAGGTCAGTATTCTCAGCCAATAGAGGAAAGCAATTGTAGGTCTTTTCCAAAACTTTGGTAATGATCACGCTAGTCTGAGTAGTTACTACAGCATTGATCTAACTAGTTCTCTAAGAGCAGCGCCTAAGCAAATGTTTTGCTCACATCAACGCAAGATCTTAAAATCTAAAATTTTTGTACATTTGTTCCAGTGAGACCTCAGAAGTTACTGCCCTTCACAGTTGGTTTCTGCTGCAGGGAGATAACCTGTACAGGAATTATCTCTGAAAAAGTAGCACTTATTAGGGGTATTTTACCACAGTTTGATGGGATGTGTTACTAATTGCAAATAGAAAATTATTAATTAATTACTAGTTGTTTTTATTATTAGTTATTATAGTATGAAGGCTTTCACGACCGGATGACATATCTTCTGGTAAACCTTCCGGGATGTAAGGTCGTGGTCCATGAAACTCTTCAGCTCCTAACATTTCGTCCAGAGCTGCACTGGACATCACTCACTGCAGGAGAAACACCTCTGAAGATGTCCAGCGCAGCTCTGGATGAAACGTTAGGAGCTGAAGAGTTTCATGGACCACGACCTTACATCCCGGAAGGTTTACCAGAAGATATTAGTTATTAATTCATGATGCTCCTATGACACGTCACATGTGGTTCATTTTCTGACAGTTGTGTATGTGGTGTCAAGCCCTATTCCTCATTTTCTGATTATCAGTATTTATTGGTCCGTTTTGATCTGTTAAATAGTGTACTGAATATAGAAATCAAATGAGAGACAGATAAAAATCTAAACTTCTGCAACTAACTCAACTAACGTCAATTTGTGTTCGATGATGGTCTTCCTACTCATCAAGCAATATTCTGTTTTCAACAATCAAGTTTTGAAATCCATTTCCAAAAATATTTCTTGAGCAGGTAACTTTTGTTATCTCTCAAAAACATTTGATTGAGTGAACCATCAAATTCCTTTTTTAAAAAGGCTGAGTATTATGGTCTAGGTTGTGATGTTGATTTGTGGCTTCATTCATATCTAAAGGACTGAAAGCAGATTGTAATGCTGAATGGTTCATTTGATTCATTCATTTAAATCATCTTATTGGTGCACCTTATATTGTGGTGTGTCACAAGGCTCTGATTTAGTTCCACTGCTGTTTCTTAGTTTCATTAATAACCTGGTCCCTATACAAAAAGTAGGTTAACCCTTTTTGCCTACAATACTACAATTCTTATTGACAGCTTCTCAGTTAACAATTTTGGACAAACTGAGAATAAAGTTTTCACTGAAATCTTATACAGAATTTCTTCAAGTAGTCTCCCATTCAATGCAGATGAAACCCATAACCCGTATATGTGTTTACATATACCAAAACTAGAACTTGAAGAAATTAACATAAAGTGTAGAGGATAGTCACTACAGAAAGTTGAGAATACAAAATTCCTGTGCGCTTATATAGACAGAAAACGTAATTGGTCAACCCACAATCTTCATCTTTTTAAAACACTTCATTCAGCATGATTTGCACTATGGATTAACACTTCAGTGGCTGAAACATCCACCATAGATGCTTACTTGGATACCTGTTTTGAAGGATGGAGATCCTTACCTCTACCTAACAGTATTAATTTTCCTTGTTGACTTTTGTCCGTAGTAAATTTTCTCTCTTCAAATACACCAGCAAGTATTTTGTGTACAACACAAAGTCTTGATGTGGTTCAAGAAAGAGTTTATTTTTCCAGCATTATGCAGTTTAATACACTGCTGCCACTTACTGAATGTCTTCATAAATAGTAGTCCAAATTTAAACAAATTAATGATAATAATATTTGTTCAGCATTGAATAACCAAATACCATTCCTAGAAATAACGTAGTTTCAGGACATCATACAGATTGTTCTTCTGACTACACCAGTTCACAAATTACAAACTAAAGATTTGTATGTAACAATACAGTTTAATGCATTTTACATTTGTTAATATATAAACAGCATCATCATCATCATCATCATCATCATTTAAGACTGATTATGCCTTTCAGCATTCAGTCTGGAGCATAGTCCCCCTTCTAAAATTCCTCCATGATCCCCTATTCAGTGCTAACATTGGAGCCTCTTCTGATGTTAAGCCTATTACTTCAAAATCATTCTTATCCAAATCCAGGTACCTTCTCCTTGGTCTGCCCCGACTCCTCCTACCCTCTGCTGCTGAACCCATGAGTCTCTTGGGTAACCTTGCTTCTCCCATGCGTGTAACATGACCCCACCATCTAAGCCTGTTCGCCCTGACTGCTACATCTATAGAGTTCATTCCCAGTTTTTCTTTGATTTCCTCATTGTGGACACCCTCCTGCCATTGTTCCCATCTACTAGTACCTGCAATCATCCTAGCTACTTTAATATCCGTAACCTCAACCTTATTGATAAGGTAACCTGAATCCACCAAGCTTTCGCTCCCATACAAGAAAGTTGGTTGAAAGATTGATCGGTGCACAGATAACTTAGTCTTGGTACTGACTTCCTTCTTGCAGAAGAGAGTAGCTCATAGCTGAGCACTCACTGCATTAGCTTTGCTACACCTCGCTTCCAGTTCTTTCACTATGTTGCCATCCTGTGAGAATATGCATCCTATGTACTTGAAACCGTCCACCTGTTCTAACTTTGTTCCTCCTATTTGGCACTCAATCCGTTTATATCTCTTTCCCACTGACATTACTTTCGTTTTGGAGATGCTAATCTTCATACCATAGTCCTTACATTTCTGATCTAGCTCTGAAATATTACTTTGCAAACTTTCAATTGAATCTGCCATCACAGCTAAGTCATTCGCATATGCAAGACTGCTTATTTTGTGTTCACATATCTTAATCCCACCAAGCCAGTCTATTGTTTTCAACATATGATACATAAATAATATGAACAACAGTGGAGACAGGTTGCAGCCTTGTCTTACCCCTGAAACTACTCTGAACCATGAACTCAATTTACCGTCAACTCTAACTGCTGCCTGACTATCCATGTAAAGACCTTTAATTGCTTGCAAAAGTTTGCCTCCTATTCCATAATCTTGTAGAACAGACAATAACTTCCTCCTAAGAACCCGGTCATATGCCTTTTCTAGATCTATAAAGCATGGATACAATTCCCTGTTCCACTCATAACACTTCTCCATTATTTGCCGTAAGCTAAAGATCTGGTCCTGACAACCTCTAAGAGGCCTAAACCCACACTGATTTTCATCCAATTGGTCCTCAACTAATACTCGCACTTTCCTCTCAACAATACCTGAGAAGATTTTACCCACAACGCTGATTAAAGAGATACCTCTGTAGCTGTTACAATCTTTTCTGTTTCCATGTTTAAAGATTGGTGTGATTACTGCTTTTGTCCAGTCTGATGGAATCTGTCCCGACTCTCAGGCCATTTCAATTGGCCTGTGTAGCCATTTAAGACCTGACATTCCACTGTATTTGATGAATTACGACTTAATTTCATCCACCCCAGCTGCTTTATTGCACTGCAACCTATTGACCATTTTCCCCACTTCCTCATACGTGATCCTATTTCCATCATCATTCCTATCCCATTCTACATCGAAATCTGAAACATTACTTATCTTATTTTCACCTACATTGAGCAACTCTTCAAAATATTCCCTCCATCTGCCCAAGGAATCCACAGAATTCACCAGCAGTTTTCCTGACCTGTCCAAAATACTTGTCATTTCCTTCTAATCTCCCTTTCGAATACTGCTAATTACACTCCAGAATGGTTTTCCAGCAGCTTGGCCCAAAGTCTCCAACCTGTTTCCATAGTCTTCCCAAGATTTCTTCTTGGATGCTGCAGTTATCTGTTTGGCTTTGTTTCTTTCTTCAACATAACTTTCTCTGTCTACCTGAGTTCTAGTATGTAGCCATTTTTGATACGCCTTCTTTTCCTTTTACAGGCTGCCTTGACTGTGTCATTCCACCAAGCTGTTTGCTTCATCCTACCTTTACACACTACTGTTCCAAGACATTCTTTAGCCACTTCTAGTACTGTGTCCCTGTACCTTGTCCATTCCTTTTCCAATGACTGTAATTGACTACATTCAACTAACTGGTACCTTTCTGAGATCGCTGTTATATACTTGTGCCTGATTTCCTTATCCTGAAGTTTCTCCACTCTTATCCTCCTACATATGGACCTGGCCTCCTGCACTTTCGGCCTCACAATACCAATTTCACTGCAGATTAAATAATGGTCAGTGTCATCAAAGAATCCCCTGAATACACATGTGTCCCTCACAGCCTTCCTGAATTCCTGATCTGTTATTATATAGTCAATGACAGATCTGGTTCCCCTGCCTTCCCAAGTATACTGGTGAATGTTCTTATGTTTAAAAAAGGAGTGTGTGATTACTAAGCCCATACAGGCACAGAAATCCAAGAGTTGTTTCCCGTTCCTGTTGGCCTCCATATCCTCTCCAAATTTACCCATAACCTTTTCATACCCTTCTGTTTGATTTCCAATCCTGGCATTAAAATCACCCATGAGCAGAACACTGTCCTTATCATTTACTCTAACAACTACATCACTGAGTGCATCATAAAAACTATCCAGCTTATCTTGATCTGTCCCTTCACAATGCGAATATACTGACACAATCCTAATTTTCTTGCTAGACACTGTCAAATCTATCCAAATCAGTCATTTGCTTACATATCTTATTGCAACTACGCTGGGTTCCATTTCTTTCCTGATGTAAAGCCCTACACCCCATTGTGCTATTCCTGCTTTGACTCCTGACAGGTAGACCTTGTATCCTCCCACTTCCTCTTGTTTCTCACCCCTTACTCGAATGTCACTAACAGCTAAAACGTCCAGCCCCATCTTACTTGCAGCCTCTGCCAGCTCCACCTTCTTCCCAGAGTAGCCCCCACTGATAAACAACAGCATTACAGGTATTTTTTCTATCATTATACAACTTGTGAATTACCTGAAACTATAAGTTTTAAATACTTAAAAAGCACTTTTCATAATGGTATAGACCTCAACAAGAGAATAAATGGGATTTTCAGTTAATATTTTTTAGATGTTCATTTAATTTGCTTGTAGGAAGAGATGTCAGGCCTTAAGTTAGGACATGGCTAGCTTCAGCCCATTATGAAGGGCATTTTTCTTTCATATAATGTTGTTCTGTGCCTATTTGCATGGTATCTTAATTTTTGTATTTTATTACATTGGTGTAGATCACAGTTTAAATTAGAATTTATTGATTTCACAAACATTGTAACTTCTAAAATATATACACTTATAAAGGTAAACATACATTTTTTTTTTAATGAGGTTCCTTCATGATCCTCTAGGTTTGCACCACAAATAACTTTGATAGATTTTACCATAGTGTTAATAATGTTCTTAGGTTGATTTGTACTGTTGCATGCCATATTTCTACCACACAGTTTAAATTTAATGACAATAATGTAGGACAAGGAATTTTTAGTACACCCATATCCTTAGAATATTTACTAACCATGTTATGCAAAATATGTTTCTAAACAGCTTTCAGTGTAAGGAATCTGTATGCATGTTCCATTTGAGGTTTCCAGTATTGTGATTACCAAGAATTTGGCCAGCTTTCCTTTTTTAAAGTGTCAGTCCTTAAAGATAATTTAATGGTAAATTCTATTTGCTTATATTCCATAATCACAATCTTTGGAACACTGACATTTAAATGGATTTCATTGAAGTATGGTCTACTTCACTATTTCACTGGTAATGCTTCTGCACAGCACATCCAGATGGTTATAAGCTCTCTTTACATAACTTTCTAAAAAGCTTTGATTTACTGGTAAACTAACTAATGCATATAAACAGAAGAGTGAATATGTGTGGGAACTTCAGTATAGCCTGTGCAAACTAATCAAAGCCAAAAAACAGAATTACTGAACCTGCTTTCAACCATCAACTTAAAAACTACACATAACAACATCAGCCTTGATAATTGACTAGATATTCACTAATATGCAAATAAACTAGCAGAAACACAGGACACAACCTTTGGGGACCAGGTAGATCAAAAACTTACTTTTGACTTAGAAAATTAGTTTAACTCAACAAACTGCTACAGCCACTGCTTGAGCAAAGAAAACTGGGAAGAAATATACAAATGTTCAAATACTGATGACACTCTTCATAGTTTCAATAGCAACTGTACTTATTATTTTTATCACTGTTTCCCCATTAAAAAGAAAAAAATACAAAAAGAAAGTAAAAAAAGATATTGGATTACCATTGGAATATAAATATCTGAAAAAAGGCTTTTGCACAAAACATCCATACAGAACATATCTTCAGAGTTTAATATGTATAAATCCTACACGAGAATCCTCAGCAGAGTTGTAAAACAGGCAAAAACAATAGCAAATGACAAATACATAATATCTCTGAAAGTAAAGTAAAAGCCATGGGAAATACTCCCCAAGAATGGAAACAGTAAAAGAATGTCCAGATCTCCAAAATATTAACCTCCCAGACGCTCAGCAGTATTATTGGACCCCAGAAGAACTCCAAGTAACGTTTGTCCATTTCACACAGGTAGCAGGAAATCCCATACAGAAAATCCCACAGTGTCCAGTAATAAATCAGTTCAAATGTAAATCATGATAAGACTCTCTTCCTATTCCTGACTAGTGAGGGTGAAATACTAGACACAATTAAGAAACACTAATCAAAACACTCCTTTGGTATAGGCAGTATACCCATCTTCAGTGTAAAGTAATTTGTTCCCTTCATAGTCAAGCTTCTAGTCTACAACTTCAACTGATTCCCCCCCCCCTCCCCCCTTCCCCCCCCCCCCACCCCCCCACCAAAAAAAACCCTGGACACAGATTAACTAATGACCCTCTACAAAAAGTGGATAAAAATAAATATATCCAACTGCAGGCTCATATCACTCTTATCTCGATTTTCCAAAATTATGAAGAAAATCTGCCATTTAAAAAGACTTTACAGAAAACATAGTTGTTTCTTAGACTCTCAGTATGGTTTTCATAGATCCAGATCTACTAGACTGCCATCATTGCAATACTGAATGAAGCCTTTAAATGTAATTGACAATAAAGAGCATGTGTCTGCAATTTTTCTAGATCTCTCAAAGGTAATTGTTGTCATGAGCTACAACATTTTACTTTTAAAATCTTACCCAAAACCATAGGGAGTAATCCAAAATAAGATAATGGTTAGTTACTCAGGAAAACTGTGTAATAAGTATCATGTACCATAAGACTCTTTCTGGGACCAGTTTTGTTTCTGCTTTACATAAATTAGCTGCAACCAACCATCCCATATCATAGGGACATTAACTCCGCTGATGAAACACATGAGTTAATCAAAGGAACAACTGAAGAATCAAACTGTATACCTCAGACTTTAAAAACTGATTTTCTGCTAACAGTGTAATAATAAATATACGTAAAAAATTACTACGAATCCATATACAACATAGAATAAGCATCATTAGCTCCATCTGTGGAGTTATTTCATCAAAAACTTGCAAAATGTAAATGCTATGAACTTTCTTGGAATATGAATCCAGGGAGATTTGACGTGGGTCCAACATACAAAGTATGTAACTAATAAACTGAACATCATCTGTTACTGCCCTAAAATTCTTTCAACTCCACATCAAAGGAAACAATAAAAATGCGTGCTTTCCCAAAGCAGAATTTTTACTGGGATATGTCATAATCTTCTGCAGAAACTTGAGTGCTAGCAAAATTTGTTTCACAGCTGAAAAGAGAGTTGTATGAGCCATGGAAAGGACAGCTCCCAGAAGCATGTCATTATTGTAGGGACTGTGTTAAGTGTGAAAAAGTAAAAGAGAATTAAAAATTCAAGGTTCTGTGTACAAATATCTCCCCAGTAAATGTTCTTACAGATAAATAAATATTTTAGTGTAATGAAGTAGAATATTATATGACACATTTTTGTCATGATGTCATATAAATAGTAAATTGTAATTTTCAAATTTGTGTCTTTTCTTCAAAATGCAGTATTTGTAAACTATGGACAAAAAATACTGCAACAACCTGTAAATATGATGGAGAGTACATTTGTGTCCCTTGTGAAAAATTATGTTTTAAAATATGATCATACAATGTGGTAAGAATGATGAACATCCTACTGCCTTTTGTGTTTTGCTGAAGAGTATCCATGCATGTTCCTTTTTAAGATTTAATCACAGTCTCAATTGAAAAAAGGTAAGTATGAAGAGTTTTTTTGTATGTAAACACCTCCATATTTGTAATAGATATACAGTTTATAATCATTGCATTACTTAATTCATGTTGTCTCATCTCCTCACAAAGCTCACTTGTTCCGTATTAGTTTGTATCTATGTATAAAAATAATGAAGTGCATCAATAAGACAATATGCTGCAACTAATCTATAGTCTGCATTGAATATTATTTTAGAGTTAGTAGAACAGTACAAGTACTGGTACTTTACATCATTAACATACATCATGAAAGCAAGGGCGAAAAAATGGAAACTTGAAGCACTCCCTGTTTGATATCCATAAGTTTGGATTTGAAAGACCCCCTGTTTCTTTTAAACAACACAAACGGTTCCTCATATACAATTTATTAGTTCATAGCCAGTACCTGTTATACCCAGGTTCCACAGCCTCTCAAGTAATATGGTGATGTTGACATAATCAAAAACTGTATCAACATCAAGGGACACGCCAGTAGCATACTCCTTGTTCTCTGTGCCTGTTATTATTTTGTTGTTAATTGTAATTCAGCTACTGATATAAAGTTATTTTTCATAAAGTCATTCTGATTTTCAAATAGTAGATTGTGTTGCCTCAGGAATGTAATTAGTCTAGTATAAATAACTTCCTCAGTTACCTTAGAAAGTGCAGATAAGATTAATATCGGAGACTGTTTTCAGCTGTAGATTTATCCCCTTTCTTTAAAATAGCAGCTACTTGTCTATTTTTGGATTCTTTGGGAAACTGCCTGATTCAATTCTATCATTTACCGTTGTGGCCATGGAATCACATATGTTGTCTGTGCACCTTTTTAATGTGTTGATAGATAATCCATCATAGCATGCTAATTTTGTATCTTGTTAGTGACCTTACTATGTATTTTATTTCCTTGCTGTTAGTTGGGGCTATGTATATGCTTTGTTTAAATGAAATGCACTTGTACCTATACTGCAGATTGTTGTAATGGGTACTGATGGACTTTCCAACAAAAGACAAGTACTCGTTAAAAACATTTGAGGCGTGATATTTGCATTTGTGACAGAAAAAACATACATACATAAAGGAGGAGTAATGCAACATAAACGAAAGTTGGTAGGCATAATTCTACTTCTGAAAGATGATGTCTGTACAGGTTTCACACCAGTCACGTTAGAGTAGCAGCTCTGTGAGGATGAAAGTCAGGTTTGCTTCAAATATATGCTGTAACAGTCTTGATCGTTAGTTACCTTTTAGATTGGACATGCTGAGTTGATGTTAGTCAAGAATTCCTGCAAGGTGTCAAAGATGCCATTATCAGCCACTCAATGAGTTTGAACTAGGTCATGTACTAGGGCTACGAGAAGCTTATTGTTCCTTCTACAATACTGCAGAATGACTTGATATGAATTTAGCCACTGTACATGACAGCTGTAGGCAGTGATCATGAGAATGTGTGGTCATCTGAAGACCAGACTCTAGATGTCCAAGTGAGACTAAGGAGATGGAAGACTATCGTGTTTATTATATGACTCTGGCGCATCACAGTTCACCTGCAGCAGTAATTTGAGATGCACTTGGTGCCACAGTGACACTACGAGCTGTTGTGAATCAGTTACTTCAAGGATAGCTCTGAGCCAGAAGCCCTGTAGCGTGCATTCTGCTGGCCCCAAATACCCGCTGCTTGTTATTTCTGTGGTGTCAAGTAACAGCTCATTGAAGGGCAGGGTGGAGGTCAGCTGTGTTTTCTGATGAAAGCTGGTTCTGCCTCAGTGAAAGTGATGTCTATGTGTTGGTTAGAAGGAGACGAACTGAGGTCCTGCCACCAACCTTTCTGTATGCTAGACATGTTGAGCTAACACCTGGAGTTATCTGCTGGGCTGTGATTTTGTATGACAGCAGGAACAATCTCGTGATTATTCCATGCACCCTGACAGAAAATTTGTATGTCAGTCTGATGATTCGACCTGTTTTGCTGCCATTAATGAAATGCATTCCAGGGGCCTGTTTACCATGAGGATAACGGTCACCCACATACTAGTGCTGTAACCCAACATGCTCTATGGAGTGTCGACAAGCTGAATAGGCCTGCTCGATCATCAGGTCTGTCTCCAATAAATCACATCGTCCGACGACAACTCCGGCGTCATCCACAAACATCTCATCTAACGTCCCTGTATTGACTGACCAGTTGTAAGGGGCATGAAACTCTTAATTTGTGTGTGTGAAACCTTATGGGACTTAACTGCTAAGGTCATCAGTCCCTAAGCTAACATACTACCTAACCTAAACTATCCTAAGGACAAACACAGACACTCATGCCCAAGGGAGGACTCGAATCTCCCCTGGGACCAGCCGCACAGTCCGTGACTGCAGCACCTTAGACCGCTCAGCTAATCTCGCGTGGCCATGGAACTCTATCGCACAAACTGACATATGGCACTTGTACAACACAATTCATGCATGTTTTCATGCTTGTATTCAACATTATAGTGGTTGCCTCAGTTATTAATGTGTCATTATTTCGTATTTGCAATGGCTTATCTCATTGTTACATTATCCTGTGATCTTGCTGCATCAGTCACTTAAATATGTTACCCTGGCAGATGTATTCCTGAAGTTTTATTGATCTACATTAATTACTATTTATGTAAATTGCCCTAGCAATCCCTAAAGCGATTTATAGCTTCCCAAACAGCAAAGCCAGTGTTAGTCAAGTTTCTTACCTTCATGGCTACCTATTTACTCCTATTTTCTAACAGCAGATATTTGTAACAATCAGGATAGTTCTTAAATTCTACCTTCAGTCTATTATTATTGCGTCAAATTGGAAATGTGTAAGTTTTTCTCTTGCTGTTCTCATATCATGATTTATCGAGTATTTTTGTTTTTTTGTTTTTTTTCTAGTAATTTACTGACAAGACACATTTCTAGGTATGAGGCATCAAAGCAAGAATAAAAGTCTGATGCAAATTCACTGAATCTAAAGTAGTTATTTTCAAACCATTTCAATCGTTTTTGCCTACTGTTGAGATCTTCAGCACTGTTGTCGCAGGTTGTTCATCACATAATTTTTCTTTTGGCTTCTGATACAAATATTTGAAGCTTCTATCAGCACCTCTACAGCATGATGGTGAGAAACGGCAAGCTTCAGAACTGATGCATTATTTGTAAAGTGATACATGTTAGTTATAATGTTATCAGTGTACGATTTGGTGTTATTAACCCCTCTAGTGGGCTCATATATCAGCTAAGTTAAGTTAAAATGACTTATTATTAGCCTTGGAACTGGAGTCAGTAAGCAGCAAGTAAATTTTTGTATCTCTATTAAGTATGATGTTAAACCAGCAATTTTTATGCAGTTATATTTTGTCTGTGCCAACAAGCAGGTCATTAAGACCTCAAAAGAAAATATCTTACTCTGTATTTCACTGCTTATAGAGCTTCATTTGTTTTGTTATGGTGCTGATAGTGTTCATGACTGTGACATTCAATTCTTCAGACTTTTGGAGCTGTCATCCCTTTATCTGTTATCACAATCCTCATCAATGGCCATCTGTCACAATCACTCAACACATGTGTTTGTTCACATTGTGACTTTTCCACTTTCCCTGTGTGTGGTATAAATCTTTGATATGATGTCTCTTGAAATATCAAATACTTTGACTACCTTGGTTACAGAAGTTATACAAGTGTTAAAAGTTGTCCCATGTTCAAATTCACTTAGCTCTGACATAATGCACTCAAAACCACACAGAACACTGTTCTGACCACTACTGACACTTGCAGCATACTGTGAAAATGGGAAAGGTGTTGTTCATAGTCAAAAAAAGCAGCACAGACTGCAGGCTTGGCTATCATTGGCACACGTGTTGTAGTGTGTGTTTCTCACTGTGTTCTCACATATTTGCCCAACCCATGTAATGTCTTTTCCTTACTGAAGAAAGTGATTTACAATGAATAATTACATAATTATGTTATTTAGTTTTACATGGAATGTAGTAGCCACCAATTACATTAATAACTTACTGTTGAAGAAGTTTTGGACAGACCGCTGCATAGACTTTTTCCTCATTTCAGTGCAGGGATTCCACGTACAAATTTTGTACTGGCATCCCAGATACAATCTGTTTATGGACATCAGATACGTGGTTCATATGTTTACTTATACATCGGAGAGAAACAATACTTTTGATAGAATAATCAAATAATACATAACTAAGAAAGTTATTGCAGTTAAACAACACACATTTTCGTTCTTTGATTCCTGATATTGAAAGCATTTGTAATAACATGATCTGAATTTTTTTTTAATTTCTGTGGTTTTATGGTTTCCTGTCTTATGTGTATAGACAACCAGGCTATTAAAGTGCTTTTTCATTTTAATTCAAACCACAATAGTGAATCTTATCAGAAATTTATATTTGTGTGTTTATTTCAGTAATGTAGTTCACAATTGGTGTGAAATGCTGCTATTATACATATTAATGAAACATTATTATGACCACGTAACTGTGGAAACTCACTACTTACACTACTGGAGGTCCACTCCATATTCAAGATTGTCTGTGTATGTGAACCACATGCAGTTTCACCACAAATAAAATAAGTTGGCCTAAAATGATAACTGTATTATGTACACATGACAGAAAAATAATTTAATGTCCAATTTTTGTATGTAAAGTCCTTTCATTTCTTCTTCTTTGTATGCTTTGAATCATGCCCTTATCTGTGGAAAGAATTACTTATACTCTCCAACTCTTGTTGCTCATTCTTCTTCCTCTACAGAGATCAAATTTTCTCTCAGCCTCAGCCCTGCTATTATACAGAGTGGTCCAAAAAAATGTGTCCACTGTTTAAAAGTCCGTAACTTGCAAACTAACTGATGGAGTTGTCTCATTTTTGGTGAAAGTGTAGCTTAAAGTCCAACCTAAAGATATCACTGTAGGTTTTCGAAATGGTCACCATTAACATCCACACACAAATGATGCCGCCGAACTGCAGCACAAACTATTGACTACAACGTGTTTAGTTGGATATTTGCACATGAATGTATGATGAATTCTCAAAGTTCATCCAAAGTGCATGGCTTTTCTTGTTAAATGACGTCCTTTAGTGTTCCCCACAGGTAAAAGTCCAGAGGAGTTAGGCCTGGGGAACATGGCGGATACTCCACAGCACCTCTAAGGCCTATCCATCTTCCCGGTAGATTTTCGTCGAGATACACCCTTACATGATTTCGGTAGTGGGCTGGGCACCATATTGTTGATAGTAAACTCTTCCATCTCCATACTAGTCTCAGATGGCAGGTAAAATGGATGTCTGATGTTTCTAAAGGTACACCTCACTGGTAACTGTGCCATCAAAGTAGAATGGCTGAACTGAGCCCCGGTAAGACAACCCACGCCACACATTTACCCTCGCAAATTCACAGCTTTGTCTACATGGACGTTTGGATTTTCAGCAGCCCAGTAGATGCAACTGTGGCGATTTACCATACCATTGAGTTTGAACTGTGCCTCATCAGACCACACAATCATCTCTGCAAACTCTTCATTGTTGCACACGATGTTAGTAAACCACTTGCAGTACTCCATTCTATGATCTGGGTCATCCTCGTTCATTGCGTGTAGCAATTGTGGGATGTAGCACTTCCACTTTGCTCTCTTCAAAATTCATCGAACACTTGAGCGACTCACTCCTGTTTCATGGGCACACGGTCTCACAGACTTCTGTGGTGAGCAAGTGAATTGTTGTAACATACGAAGGGAGTTGGCTGGACTTGTTACTGTTACAGGTCATCCAGATCATTGTTTGTGTACATCTTTAACACAGCCTTTGGTTTCAAAAGCGTCTCGAATGCGACGAAACGTTAAATGTGTCGGTGGCTCTGTTTGATACTCATTTTGCCATTGCCGTTGAACCTCATTGATGTTTTCATACTTAAAATACCACTTAAAAACTGACTTCCTTTCATCGAATGTAAGCTTTGTGCCAGCCCTGCTTACTCAAGTAACTAGCTGCAACTAAAGACAAAACACTAACTATATGGCGACTGTCATCTGACAAAACAAAACAACGCAATACAATGCTTGTGTGGCAATTGCCAGAACTACAAACTATTACACTACCAAAGATGAGACAACTCCATCAATTAGTTTGCCAGTTATGGACTTTTAAACAGTGGATACATTTTTTGGACCCCTAAGTATATATTATCATAATATTTAAGTATAAAAACTAATAAAATATATCATAAATTTTTAGTCAGAAATACATGAAAACTACAAGGATATTCAGAGTATTAATACAGCACTTGTTCCTTTAACATGATTTATGTAACCCAGAATCATATCACTGCTAAGTTGTGTAACTAGGGATTACTACTGTCTCCTCAAGACAAAGCCAATCTAAGTTTATAAGCTTTCCTGCCTGTACTGAAGTTAGATCCTATGCAAGATGAAAGTTACTTTTTTTATTGTTTTGTAGAACACAATACTTTTCTATTGTGAAACACGACATTCTCAAATATTAAAATGAGTTTACAAGAATCATAATATACAACAATGTCACATGTATTACAGGGAGGATTACATGCTAATGAGCTCCAAACGAGAAACAGCTACTATGTTCTAATGCATGTTACTCATTCATATAGCCATTCTAGGTGAATTTTGAACTTGATGGTACAGCAATATCAACTGGCATGCTACTGTGAAATAGTTCAGTGTTAATATAATCCAGATGGTAACCAGACTTGTGTCTACCACAGCATTATAAAAACCATGCTAGATACCAGTGACGTGAGTGCCTATCTTGCTATCAATGGTACTACCATCATAAGTACTTTAATTTCTCTGATCTTACAGAACCTCTACCAGTAATATATTTCATGTAGTTCAGGGTTGTCAGGATTAGGCAGGTGAGGTTTGATCATCCTTTTATTCTGAAGTAAAATTTCAGGTTAAACCCTAATGAAAATCTGTTGATGTTTGGTATACAGCTTCACCAGGAGGACACCACCAGTTCAGAGGTGTTGATACAGGGGGGCTGATTAGAAGCAATCAGGGAGACAAGGTGCATCTGTTGGGTTTGGGAGCCAGCAGAGAAGAGAGCATAGCCATCATGGATACATCTCTTTGGTGGTCACCCCAGGGCTTTATGTCATACATCCCACACTCACTATTGATTCTTCCTGAAGGGCTGCAGAAGTAACAGCACCATGCACTCAGCATTTTTATCTTATTCATGTGAAAAGCTCATGGCATGACCATGGTGGGTAGCCAGACCAAGCCAGCTCTGAGTAGTGCTTCTTTGTTAACTGAAGTTGAAAGGCAGATATGAAAAACTTTTAAAAATTTGTGAATGTATGCTTTCCTGGCGTATACAGCTGGTGAAGAGTTCTCGGGCTTCCAGCCAGGTGGCGGTGTCTTCAAACTGCGACGTTTCAATTAGTGACAGACTCGTCATCTTCTGGCGAAGTGACGAGACTTTGCGGATGCCGGTCCCTTTATACCTGCAGTGTGCCCCCCACCACCTGGCTGCAGGAGGCTGAATCCAGAGGAGCCAGCGGGCAGGGTGGAGGGAGAAGCGGGTGCACCGTTCGTGTCTTGGTCAGAGCATTATGGTATCGTCTCATGAGCTGGACGGTTCTTGGTGCATTCCTGGCGTATTGCACCTAATGCTGGATTCCAAGCCATGCTCAGTTGGTAACCTCTGTACCTGTTCACAAGATTCTCGTGGACCCATATTTCTATTGATTCTTTAATGATGCTGTCCAAATAGCTCCCGGCTCAGCACAGCACCCTGGTGTTCTCGAAATCAAAGGTGAGGTTTTCTTTGATGCTATGTTCAGCTATAGCAGATTTCTCTATCTGTCCAAGTCGGACATGCCTGGTGTGTTCCTCGCACCTTTTTCCCTATCACAATTCCTTCTGAATTAATGGTCCTGCACAATATTTCGAGGATACATTTCCTGATTCATGTAAGGGATGAGTGACAGAATATACAGCAAGAATCACTGGAGAACGAATACACAGACAAAATGTCTCAGAAATATTTGTTGCATTCTGGAGAACCACTAATTAGCATGGAAGACAGCCTTGACTCATTTTTATTGTAACTAATTAAATATGGCATTAATCTCTACTGTACGTATTTTCCTGGCTCGATGAGATGTTTCAGCAAAATATGTGGCTTATAGCATAACTAGAAAAGTTTGTAAGTGAGTGGGAGAACATACTGAAGAACAAACAATACCCGAAATTCTCAAATAATTATTTCAGTAGAGCATTCATATTATCAACTCTGAAGTTGTGTTCACTGCCAAAATTCTAAATCACACTCTTCAGTCATGGATATATTTATTTACATTTATCAGCAAGTTGTTATCCGTGGATGATTCTGTTGATTATAAAATGATTACAACTGTGAGAGTGGTGTTTTATAATTTACTATATATGCATCAGTACCTTACTTTTTAAGATGGTTATGTATTTCAAGTACTTTAGTCTGTAATTTCATGTGGACCTTAACTTTTCATTTTTGTCCAGTTTTCCTAATTTCATAATTTGTGATGAGTATTCTATTTTCATAGGCTTTCATGGTGAGAGACGGTTTCCATTTAATTCTTCTTGCTTGTTGGTTGTGTCATACTCTAAACAGACGAGCCCATATTTTTGCTGCTATTGCAGGTGCAGATCCAAGGAAGGTGGAACAGTGGGCAGTATCATGGAGATCTTAATCTCCTCCCCACGCCACCCACCCACTCATCCATCCTCCCACATTTTAGTAGAAGTGGTTATATTTGTACAAATATCAGTTTCCAAATTTTGCTTCTAACAATCAGAAAATAAAGTACATGAAAACTAAGAGTCTTGAAGATAGCAAGATACTTTAGAACATACAGGCAACATTTAATACAGCATTCCTCTGAGTAGCTTGTGTGAGAGGCAGGTAAAGGTACTCTTTAGCAAGCCAACTTACCTGGTGTCAATAAAAAATGTGACACACATCATGAGTGCACAGGTGGAAAAAAAAGACACAAGAAGTTCAGTAAAGTGAAACAGAATAGATAAAAGACCCTCTACATAAAATAGTCACATCCAAATATATGTGGAAACAACTGAACGAAACAGCATTTCCCTCATTTACTCGTTCATATAGCCACTATGTGCAGACCGGTGATCACAATGGTAGTGTCTTTCAAATTATTATTGTTATTATTATTATTAAAAGATATTTTTATACATTAATATTAATCAAGCAATTTATTATTACAGTATAACATTCCATATATACTTTATTATTACACTGAAGAGCCAAAGAAACTGGTACACCTGCCTAATATTGTGTAGGTCCCCCACGAACATACAGAACTGACACAACATGACATGTCATGGACTCGACTAATGTCTGAAGTAGTGCTGGAGGAAACTGACACCACAAATTGTGCAGGGCTGACAATAAATCCATAAGAGTACAAGGGGTGGGGGGGGGGGGGGGGGGGAGGAGGAGATCTGTTCTGAGCAGCATGTTGCAAGGCATCCCACATATACTAAATAATGTTCATGTCTTGGGGAGAATGGTGGCCAGTAGAAGTGTTTAAACTCAGAAGAGTGTTCCTGGAGCCACTCTTTAGTGGATGTGTGGGGTGTCACATTTTTCCTCAAATTGCCCAGGTCTGTCAGAAGGCACAATGTACATGAATGGATGCATGTGATCAGACAAGATGCTTATGTACATCACCTCTCAGAGTCATATCTAGACATATCAGAAATCCCATATCATTCCAACTGCACACACCCCACACCATTACAGGACCTCCAGCATCTTGAACAGTCCCCTGCTGACATGCAGGGTCCATGGGTTCCTGAGGTTGTCACCACACCCATTCACGTCCATCCACTTGATACAATTTGAAACAAGACTCGTCTGATCAGGCAACATGTTTTCAGTCCTCAACAGTTCTATGTCCATATTGATAGGCACAGGTGAGGCGTAAATCTTTGTGTCATGCAGTCATCAAGGGTACATGAGTGGCCTTCAGCCCTGAAAGCCCATACCAGTGATGTTTCGTTGAAACTGCAGCAATTTTTGGATGGGTTGCACGTCTGTCATGTTGAATGAGTCTCTTCAGTTGTCATTGGTCCCATTCTTGCAGGATCTTTATCTGACTGCAGCGATGCCGTATAATTGTTGTTTTACCGGATTTGTAATATTCACGGTACACTTGTGAAGTGGTAGTGTGGGAAAATCCACATTTCGTTGCTACCTCATAGATGCTGTGTCCCATCCCTTTTGCACTAACTAGATAACCAAATTCAAACTCATGTAAACCTTGATGACATGCCATTGTAACATCAGTAACTGATCTAACAACTGATCCACACACTTGTTGTCTTCCATTGGTACTGATGACCACAGCATCGTATTCTGCCTGTTTACATATCTCTGTATTTGAATATGCATTCCTATACCAGTTTACTTGGCGCTACAGTGTATTAAAACCATACACATTTGTGGTATGTTAAAAGTATGGGCGACTGTAAGCTGTATTTAGAGGGGAGGTAGGAAACAAAGACAGTAGCAAACTGTGGTCAGTCCACCACAACCCCAATTTCAACCAAATTCTGGATCCATCCCTGCCTTCATCAAAATGTGTAATACAAGTTGATATCTGACTTACTGACTTCCTTCAGTCTCCTGCAAAACTTTGTTATTATAATTTCTCACAATTTTTAAAAAATTTGACATAAAACTGGTTTTAGGTCAGTCTGCTGTTCTTGTTGATCCCAGTCAGCTGTATTTAACTGTCCATTACTAGTCAATCGTGTCTGTTTCTCTTCACCTCTGCAAATATAATGTAACCCACATCCTTTTTAACTCGCTAACTGTCATCTAGCCTTGGTCTTCTTCCACAATCTTATTTGCCTCCGCCTCCCTCCCCCCCCCCCCCCCCCCAACGCCACCCCCTCTTGACCATCCTGCCACACACGCACAGACACTGTTCCCACATTTATGAAGGTCCTGATCTATTGGTGACAAGAAATATGACCTATCAACCAAAACCTTCCTTTAAAGAAGTTATGTCTAATATTTCTTTCTTAAGCTTCTATTCTATTCTTATTTGAACAGTTTACTGTCCGTATTTAAATTCCACACAACACTACACTCCAAACAAATATCTTCAGAAAACACTTTCTAACATTTAAATTTATATTGTGTGCCAAGACATGATGTATTTTTGTCAGAAACACTTTACTTGCTATAGGCTCTGGGTGTCATATCCTATTTTCATCAGCCATCATCACTTATTTTCCTGGTCAAATAGCAGAACTCACCTACCACTTTTAGTGTCTCATTTCCTAATCTAATTCCATTAACATTACTTTATTACTGTTAATTAACTGATAATATTTGGAGACACTAAATATGTTCCTCAAAAATAATACAGGAAAATTTCTCATTTACAAATTATAAGTAAGAAGATAGTTGTCAGAATTTATGTTCATAGAGTTCTAGCAGTCTTTCTGTTTGTGGCAGAAGGGATGTTATTCACGGTTTGCTAGCAGAAATAAATCAACATAGACCACAACTTTCCACCACTGCTGATCTCAAGTTTGAGCACCCAAAAGTTCGTCCTTCAATATTACACAAAGAACAAGTCCTTTGAAAATTTAAACAAGTGAAGAATCTTTCCATGTACCACACCTACCAGTTTTTATTATATACAGGATGTTATGAAGAAAGTGTGTTATATTTTGTTAATTTGGAAGTACAGACCAAATCAAGGAAAAATTATGCTGTGAAGATAAGGTCTAAAATGCATAGCATAAGATCTATGAGTACTTGTTCATATTCATTGCTGTGAAATGCATCTCTTCTACTGCAAGCTCTTTGCTATTACGAATGACCCACAAAATGTTGTTATCAAATGCGAACTTATTGTTCTGCTATTATTGAACAGTAGGGTTTCTAGTGTAACCTGCTTGCTATTCCATGCAACCTGCACTTGTGATTCATTGCAAAAGGAGGTGCTCCGTGTACAACATGAAATGTTAAAGCATATCACACACTTATCAAAACATATACTGGTTCCATGAGAAATTATTTACACCTCGTTGCTCAGCTGGATGGTTCTGTTGGCAGTGTCGATACTCATCCATCAGTAGGGGTACTTAAACATATGTGACTGTTGGATTGCTCATCACCTAATAGGAGACCAAAAAGAGCAACAAAGGATAATCTGTGTGGAATTGTTTACATATTATGAATCTTACTGTGAAATTTTTTTGTCAAATATAATTACAGACAATGAAACATGGTTTCATCATTTTGATCTGAAAACAGAATGGCAATCCATGGAGGAGGACCACACCACCTCTCCTCTGAAGAAATAGTTCAAAGCTGCATTCACATCTGGTAAAGTCATGGTGATGGTCTTCTGGGACTCTGCTGGGGTTATTCTGTTTTAGGTCCTCCCTCTGAAATGTGTTGTGCTACTCTCAGGAAATTTAAGGCATGGCTTCATTGTGGTCATCACTACAAAAATGTGAACAAACTTCTCCTTCTCCATTATAACTGAACACCTCACTAGAGTCTGCACATCCAAGATGTGTTCACAGAACTTGATTGGATTGTCCTTCCTCATCCAACCTTCAGTCTGGATCTTGCACCTTCCAACTTCCATCTGTTTGTCCCATTGAAGGATGCACTCTGCAGGAAGCAGTATGTAGATAATGAGGAAGTTACTGATGCGGCAAGACGTTGGCTCATACATTGACTGGTAGAGTAGTACCATGTTGGCATACAGGTTTTCCCAGTAAGGTGGCATAATGATGTCACATTGAAAGGAGATTATATTGGAAAAGGGTTCTGTAGGCAAAAGAGAGGGTAATAAAGTGGTATGATGTAATCCTGCCATTCACCACTACTACAAAGATCTATCCCTCCTTGGATTTTTTTTGACATAAAATTGGTGTTAGGTCTGTCTGCTGTTGTTGTTGACCTCAGTCAGTTGTATTTAACTGTCCATACTAGTCAATCCTGTCTCTTTCTCTTCACCTCTGCAGAACTACTGCAACCCACACCCTTTTTATCTTGCTAACTGCCATCTAGCCTTGATATTCCTCCACAATTTTATTCCTCAACTGCCCTACCCTCTCTCCCTCCTCGCCCCCCCCCCCCCCTCAGCACACACACAGACACAGTTTCCACACTTACCAAAGTGATGATCTATTGGCGAGAAATATGGTCTATCGAGCAATCCCTTCTTTTAGTGAAGTTATGTCACAAATTTGTATATCCTCCCCAGTCTATGCATATAATCTTAAGTATTCTTCTGTAAAACTACATTTCTAAAGCTTCTATTCTATTCCTATCTGAACTGCTTACTGTCCACATTTAAAGTCCACACAACACTACACTCCAAACAAATACATTCAGAAAGGACTTCCTAACATTTATATTGTGTGCCAAGAAATGATGTCTTTTTGTCAGAAACACTTTACTTGCTATAGGCTCTGGGTTTCATATCCTATTTACATCAGCCATCATCACTTATTTTCCTGGTCAAATAGCAGAACTCAGGTATCACTTTTATTGTCTCATTTCCTAATCTCATTCCAGCAACCTCAGTCTATTACTGTTAGTAATTATCATATTTTCTACCTTATCTGTCTTTTCAAGACAATATTCATTCCTGTGAACTGTCCTCCATGTCATTTGACACCCCTGAAATAATTATAACCTCACTGGAGGACCTTTAAATCTTTAACACGCTTTCGAAATTTCTCCTTGGTTTCCTTTAATGCTTGTTCAATGTACAGATAATAAAGCATCAGTGAAAGGCTACAACACTGATTCATATCATTTTTAATTGTCACATACCATTCATATCCTTCAACTCTTATAACAACAATCAAATCTCTGTACAAGTTTTTGCTAACCTTTTGCTCCCAGTATTTTATCCCTGCTATTTCAGAATTACAAAGAGAATATTATAATCAGCATTTTCAAAACTTCACTCTAAATTAACAAGCATCATAATTGTAGAATTACCTATCTTCAGCATATGTTGTAATATTAGTTATAAGGCCAGTATTGTCTAGCATCTTCCTGCATTGCACTGGAACACAAACAGGTCTTCCACAAGTCTGTATCCACCAGTTGTTTTTCATTCTACTGCAAATAACTTGTGTCAGTAATTTGCCATATGATTTGTTAAACTGATGATCCAATAATATTCACATTGGCCTACTTGGAATTGGAATTCTCTCTCACATCTTTAAATCTAACGGTATTTTGCTAGTCTCATATATCTTATACAGCAAATGGAATAGTTCTGTCATGGACAGTTTTTCAGTGATCTCAGTGCTTTTGAACATTGTGTACTCCAGGGGCCTTGTTTTATCTTAAATCTTCTCATAGTATCATATCCCATCTCGGCATTATTTACTTCCTATCCTATTTCTATAATATTGCCTATAAATTCATCTCCTTTCCATTCCCCATCTTTGTTTTGTACTGTTGGCCACCTGAACTTTGGATACTCATAAAATTTCATTTTTCTCCAAAGTTTCCTTTAATTTTTGTACACATTTGAATGTTTATACAGCTTTACATACTTCCTCCAACCATTTCTGCTTTGTCATTTACCATTTCTGTAAAGCTCATATTTTATACAGCTGTACAGCTGTATTCCCTTTAGCATTCTTCATTTGGTGTATTATCATATTTTCTCCTTTAATCAGTTAAATTCAATAGCTTGAATGTTCTCCAAAGATTTATAAAGGGTCTTGTCATGTTGCCTATTTGACCTTCTATTGCCTTCATTATCTCATCTGTCAAAGCTACCTGTTCATTCTCTATTTTATTCTATTCCCCTATTTATGTCCACTGTTGCCTAATACTCCTATCTTTTGTAGCAGCAACATAATAAGATATCTTCTGCTGCTCAGTAAGAATACCATCAGTTTGCTGCACAAATTTTGAGTTTATGATTAATAGGGATCAGTTTCCATTTGAAAAAAACAGATTGACTGATCAGTACATAGTTCAGTCGAGAAGAACCACAATGATTTTTTCAAACCTCTAGCTTGGTTGCTAGCATTACCCAAATGTTAACAGACTGCATTAACAAGACTGTGCTATCATGTACAGCTAGAAGTACTTTTTTTGAAGACATGAAGTAGTGGTTTTTCGTAAGAGTCACTTTACACATTGAGATTAGCATTATGTCAAAAGCAGCTCTTTCCTGATTCTCAAAGCTATCAAACAAAAATTCTTACATAAATTATGATCAAATAGCTTAAGCTCCCCACTCCCAAAATCCAAATATACACATCAAAACAAGTTTTGCATCACCCCGGTTCCCAGAACCCCCAAAGATAGACATTAACTGTGGATATTTTATCACAAACACAGCCCCTTTGACTGTTCAGAGATGTCACTAAAGCCACCCAATGATGTAAATAACCTTGCATGAGCAGCACCTATTAGATGAAGGGGGTCTAACAGCTGATCAGTTCCAGACATTCCACCAGGAGGGAGATACATGGCTCGTGTTGTCTTTAGTTTAACCATGCCTAGACGGTCAATACCGTGGTTTGATCATGCCCGTATTGTTACTTTGTGCCAGGAAGGACCCTCAACAAGGGAAGTGTCTAGGCATTTCAGAATGAACCAAAGTGATGTTGTTCGGACATGGAGGAGATACAGAGAGACTGGAACCGTTAATGTTATGCCCCACTGAGGCGCCCCAAGGGCTACTACTGCAGTGGATGACAGCTACCTATGAATTATGGAAGAATGCTGACAGCAACACCTCCACGTTGAATAATGTTATGACTCAAACTGTGTACAAAAGGCTACATGATGTGCAACTTCACTCGCGATCTCCATGGCAGTGCAGTACAGATGTTCCCAACAACATGCCAAATGAACCGCTCAGTATTGACATTACTTTCCCTTTGTCAAAGACTGTTGCATATGCCTTCAACCAGACAATCGTTGGAGATGAGTTTGGATTCAACCCAGTCCGGGTGAATGCCTTAGACACAATTTCCAGCAAGTGCAACAAGGTGGAGATTCCCTGCTGTTTTGGGGTGGTATTGTGGGGGCTGACATACGCCACTGGTGGTCATGGAAAGCTCCATAATGGCTGAACCATACATGAATGTCACCCTCCGACCAATAGTGCAACCATATCGGCAGCATATGGGTGAGATATTCGTCTTCATGGATGATAATTCATGCTCCCATCATGCACCTCTTGCGAATGACTTCCTTCTGGTTAGCAACATCGGTCAACTAGAGTGCCCAGCATGGTCTCCTTACATGAACCCTATGAAACATGCCTAGGATAGATTGAAAAGGGTTGTTTAGTTACGACATAACACACCACCCACTCTGACGGATCTACACCAAATTTCCATTGAGTAGTGGGACAATCTGGACCACCAGTGCCTTGATTGACTTGTGGATAGTATTCCATGATGAACACAGGCATGTATCAGTGCAAGAGGATGTGCTACTGGGTATTAAAGGTACCTGCATAAAGCAATCTGGACCACCATCTCTGAAGGTCTGGCTGTATGGTGGTACAACATGCAATGTGTGGTTTTAATGAGCAATAAATAGGCTCAAGTGATGTTTATGTTCATCTCTAATCCAATTTTCTGTACAGGTGAGGTGAAGCAAATTTCTTTTTGATGTGTGTGTGTTGAATTTTATCATGCACCTCTTACAGAATTGTAGCGGAAATGCAGAAGTCAGTACATTGTAGTTCGAAGTGTTATAGTCCCAATGAAGGCTACATCCAATAGTGGGCGAACTGTTGGTCAATTTTTTGAAAGTATGATGCAACCCAGAAGAAGTTATCGAAACAATATGCTAATTAACCAATATTATTTGGTAGGCACTAAATGTGCTTCACAAAAATAATACAGGAAAATTCCTCATTCACGAAGTGTAAGTAAGAAGATAGCTGTCTGAATTTATGTTCGTAGAGTTTTAGCAGCCTTTCTGTTTGCGGCAGAAGGAAGGTTATTCATGGTTTGCTAATAGAAATAAATCAACATAGACCACAATTTTCCATTACTGCTGATCTCAGGTTTGAGCACCCATAAGCTCGTCCTTCAATATTACACAAAGAACAAGTCCTCTGAAAACTTAAACAAGTGAAGAATCTTTCCATGTATCACACCTGCCAGCTTTTATTATATACAGGATGTTATGAAGAAGGTGTTTTATACTTTGTTAAGTTGGAAGTACAGGCCTAATCAAGGAAAAATTATGCTTTGAACATAAGGTCTAAAATGCATAGCTTAAGATCTATGAGAACTTGTTCATATTCATTGCTGTGAAATGCATCTCTTCTACTGCAAGCTATTTGCTATTATGAATGACCTACAAAATGTTGTTATCAAATGTGAACTTATTGTTCTGCTATTATTGAACAGTAGGGTTTCTAGTGTAACCTGCTTGCTATTCCATGCAACCTGCACTTGTGATCCATTGTGAACGGAGGTGCTAAGTGTGCAGCATGAAATGATAATGCATTTCACACACTTATCAAGACATATACTGGTTCCATGAGAAATTATTTGCATCTCGTTGCTCAGCTGAATGGCTCTGTTGGCAGTGCTGACACTCATCCATGAGTTGGGGTACTTAAACATATGTGACTGTTGGATTGCTCACCACCAAACAGAAGACCATAAAGAGCCACAAAGGACAATCTGTGTGGAATTGTTTACACATTATGAATCTCATTGTGAAAATTTTTTGTCAAATATAATTACAGACAATGAAACATGGTTTCATCATTTCGATCTGAAAACGGAATGGCAATCCATGGAGGAGGACCACACCACCTCTCCTCTGAAGAAATAGTTCAAAGCTGCACTCACATCTGGTAAAGTCATGGTGATGGTCTTCTGGGACTCTGCTGGGGTTATTCTGTTTTAGGTCCTCCTTCTGAAATATGTTGTGCTACTCTCAGGAAATTGAAGGCATGGCTTCATTGTGGTCATCACTACAAAAATGTGAACAAACTTCTCCTTCTCCATTATAACTGAACACCTCACTAGAGTCTGCACATCCAAGATGTGTTCACAGAACTTGATTGGATTTTCCTTCCTCATCCACCCTTCACTCTGGATCTTGCACCTTCCAACTTCCATCTGTTTGTCCCATTGAAGGATGCACTCTGCAGGAAGCAGTTTGTAGATAATGAAGAACTTACTGATGTGGCAAGACGTTGGCTCAGACATTGACTGGTAGAGTAGTACCACGTGGGCATACAGGCTCTCCCAGTAAGGTGGCATAATGCTGACACATTGAAAGTAGATTATATTGGAAAAGGGTTTTGTAGCCAAAAGTGTGGGTAATAAAGTGGTATGATGTAATCCTGCCATTCAGAACTACAACAAAGGTATCTCCTGCTGTGGACCTTTTTCTGCATCTGACCAATCAAATGGAAGTGTACCTTTCGTCATGCAAGTATTTAGGACTACACTGGCCCTGATCCAGGCAGTTCCATCACAGCCAGTCAATGGATGCCTTCTGCTACAGACCTAGTACCACTTCAGACCACACGTAGCCTTCACCTCTAGTAGACGGAGCTAAGTTCAGTGATGAATTTTTGGGCACTGTGGTATTATTATTACTGTTAGACTCTTCTGGCAAGACTGAAGGGACTTTTAAATTATACTGATTTTGTTGGAACCTAAAATTTCGTTCTGTTCAGACTTATGCCTACCAATGAGAGCCTGGACTTAAAGATTTCTGAGTGTGCAGTCTTGTAGGAGGACTGTATCTTACCATGGGGAAGGTTTTAGGGTGTTCCGTAATAGATGGTTTGTGTTATCAAGCATTCAGTACACTTTCCATTTAGTCTAAGATTCATGTCCAGACTACTGACTCTTTTGCACTTTCTCAGTGTTGAACTTCAGAATCACTCTTAGGAGAGCATTTGTGCGAAGTTGAGGAAAATCATTTTGTAAGTAAATGGAGACAAAACTTTATTCTTATATTTCCTTGTGGAAGTGCTCTGAAAGTGGAATACTAGAATCATACACAAAATACCAAGCTATTTGAAATTTTTACATCATGCAGCAGTTTTCAGAACAGCAAAATGACAAGGCTGTCATGAGAAGAACTAGCTATAATTTGTGACTTGTAATTTAAACAAATGATAAAATGAAGATCCATAGTGAGGTGACTCTTAGTGATGTCAGACATGTCATATAACAAGGATATATGTGGGAAGAATCCATATGGCACAAGTGGTGAAGTAACTGTTGAAGTCAATCGCATGCTCAGTAGCATGCTCCGAGATGGCATAGTATGATTGTGACCATTCAATTGGACTGGGTAGGTTTCTTGTGGTCATGTGCACACACAGCTCTTGCAGATAAGTTGGTACAGGATGTGACATAGGTCTAGAATGGAAGGTTGTTGTGGACAGATTTATGGAACCTGTTTTACTTCTGGACCATCTGTAAGATGTGTGATTGTGGCAGAAGAAAATATGGTGCAAAACAAGATATTACATAGGCTTGTTGAGAGATGCCCTACCACATTTGGAAAGGTGAAAAGGGTAGTCGTGACAATATTCCTCATTTTAGCTTAGTAATAAGAGTGTTATATATGTGTGGAGGTAGCCCATAAGCAATTTTATTCTGAGCAAGTTCGATAGTTTCAACTAAGTTTGCCAAAAGGCTCAGAAAGTCTTCCAGCAGACTCTGAAATAGAATACTAGTCATTTAAAATGTGGTGAGTAAGGATGAGCTGTCTATCAATTTTTCATGTGGAATAGATGGCATCTGAAAAATTTTGATTCATTCAAATATATCTCTCTAATATAGTCTGTCTGTATGGTCAAGTCCCAGAACAGATTCTGCTTAAGTTCTGCTGTTAGTGAAATTGAATTTCAAAAGCACTGCAATATGCATAACCACAGTTCTATAAACATGAATTACTTTCATGTAGATTCTACATATCTCCTTAAGATTAGACTGATGTCATATATCCTGTGCCAGAAAAATCGTTATTAAGTTTACTGCACAGATAATGTAGAAAACAGATAAACTTTACAAATTAAAAATTTAAACATGTTTTAATAGGTGCACTTAAAATTATTTGAGTGTATAGATTCAAGGATTGAAATACCTTCCATTAGATAACAATGTTCATTACAAATAAATCTCAGTTTTCACAATGTACTGAAACTTATGATAATTCTAATTGTATTCTGAACTATTTATCAAACAGTAATAAATAAATAACAGGTATCTGCTGTAGCTTGGTTCCATAGAATTTTCATACCTGAAAATTGCATTCCTTCATTGAAAGTGCTCCTAATTATGAAGAATTTGACATTGGAATGATAATTAACATTCATCACAGCCTAGAGTTATGATTTCTGATGTCTTCTAATCTCTTAAACGTATAAATACACACCTCACGCCCAACTGAAGTAATCACTATTGTATTCCACAAAACAGTGAGAAAGAAAGAATCTTTCAGTGTTTCTCTTATCTCATATGTCCACTATTAGCAACTCCATTTGGTCCTTCAACTGCTATTGCCTTGTTGTTGTTGTTGTTGTCCTCAGTCCTGAGACTGGTTTGGTGCAGCTCTCCATGCTACTCTATCCTGTGCAAGCTTCTTCATCTCCCAGTACTTACTGGAACCTACATCTTTCTGAATCTGCTTAGTGTATTCATCTCTTGGTCTCCCTCTACGATTTTTACCCTCCACGCTGCCCTCCAATGCTAAATTTGTGATCCCTTGATGCCTCAGAACATGTACTACCAACCGGTCCCTACTTCTTATCAAGTTGTGCCACAAACTCCTCTTCTCCCCAATTCTATTCAATACCTCCTCATTAGTTATGTGATCTACCCACCTAATCTTCAGCGTTCTTCTGTAGCACCACATTTTGAAAGCTTCTATTCTCTTCTTGTCTAAACTATTTATCGTCCATGTTTCACTTCCATACATGGCTACACTCCATACAAATACTTTCAGAAACGACTTCCTGACACTTCAATCTATACTTGATGTTAACAAATTTCTCTTCTTCAGAAACGCTTTCCTTGCCATTGCCAGTCTACATTTTATATCCTCTCTACTTCGACCACCATCAGTTATTTTGCTCCCCAAATAGCAAAACTCCTTTACTACTTTAAGTGTCTCATTTCCTAATCTAATTCCCTCAGCATCACCTGACTTAATTTGACTACATTCCATTATCCTCGTTTTGCTTTTGTTGATGTTCATCTTATATCCACCTTTCAAGACACTGCCCATTCCGTTCAACTACTCTTCCAAGTCCTTTGCTGTCTCTGACAGAATTACAATGTCATCGGTGAACCTCAAAGTTTATATTTCTTCTCCATGGACTTTAATACCTACTCTGAATTTTTCTTTTGTTTCCTTTATTGCTTGCTCAATATACAGATTGAATAACATCAGGGACAGGCTACAACCCTGTCTCACTCCCTTCCCAACCACTGCTTCCCTTTCATGCCCCTCGACTCTTATAACTGCCATCTCATTTCTGTACAAATTGTAAATAGCCTTTCGCTCACTGTATTTTACCCCTGCCACCTTTAGAATTTGAAAGAGAGTATTCCAGTCAACATTGTCAAAAGCTTTGGGAACAATAGAAGTTTCACTTCATTTCTACCAATTTATAAACAGTGAAAGCATACTAAGTCATATTTATGTATACCGGGATTGTTCCTTTGAAAAGAGTACACCTGATTTCCTTCCCCAACCTTTTATAATCCAAGATTGTGCTCTATACCTAATAGCCTCACTGTCAATGGGACATCAAATTCTAATCTTGCTCCTTTCCTTTGAATCCCTATATGTTAATGTGCTGGGTGGAAAGTTGTAGTGTGAGAAGCTTTTAACACCATTACAGGGTATGTTATGCTGAGAGATAGTTGTTATGAAAAAAAAATTCAATATGTTGCAGTGTTTCAAAGACCTTCAACACGAAAGTTAGCTAATCAGTTTTCAGGTACACAAACAGAAACATCCTGTCAGAGATAGTGTCACCAAACTTATCCTTCACTTGGTTTCCTCAAACCAAACAAATAAAGCTTTTGTTCTTCTATCTTAAATTTATCTCTACTTAAAAAGGCACAGACCCACACATTTCTGTACATTGCTGCATTTTAGCACATGCAAGCACTTGAGTTTATGTACACAATGGCTTGATTGGCTAACTTCAGTCCTATATATCTCAGAAATAGTGCCATGTTGAGATTTTTTTTTCAACATTGATTTTTCAACATAACCTCCCCTGCAACACCCAAGCTTTTTCGATCGTTTCTTACCACACAGTATATAGAGTGTGAGGGGGAAGGCAGGAATCAGATTAGCTGTGGCATTCTGCCCATTTGTCTAATGTAGAGTTCCTAGGAAACGTGCTTTCTTGGATAGCTAAACAACAATTCAAGCAAATCGTATTAATGAAGTTTATTACAGTAAGATAAATGACATTATTTAACATTGCATATTCACAAAGGTGTGTCACAAGCAAAGAGTGACATACAAATAATCAAAGTCCATTGGTATATACAATTCCAATATAATCAAAACAATACAGTTCATGAGTCACTGCTGTAGCATTCAGAGGATGATTTGTGTTCAACTCGGGCCGCAGGCAGGCGAAGTGGGGCTTATATTCGCTTCGTGTAGTGACCACTCCTATCTGGGAGTCATCCTAGTGACAAGTTGGTCAGTGTACTATTGGCTGATATTGTCTCAGTGCCCTCTCTCCTGTAATGTTCCTGGACGACATGCCGAGGCTTGGCATTATGCTGGAACATTACCATCTGACTACAAGCTTTTATAAAACCACATCCAGGACCATGTCCCAATAAGTGTAATTCTGTCATGACTACTCCTTTACTGCCAGACACCACACTTAGCAAATTTTCCATTAACATTTACCACTTTGCAGCATTTGGTGACCACTTATTTATATGTTTGATGTGAACAGTTTGTTCTGAAACTGTGATTTAGTAGCCTTATGTCCATTTCTCTAAAGAGCCAGCTGTTGTTATTGAATCACCAAATTAACCAATATTTATGGATTATTCCCTGTTAGTTTAATTCCTCTTCCAGATTAACAATGACACCTAAGATATTTTATATGAATTTTAGGAGAGGTATCATCAGATGAACTATGTTGTTCTGTACCTTGTTCTTTATTTTGGGAATTTATTTGTTCCATGGGAACCCAATATCTACATTCTCCAAATAACAAACTATACAAAACAGGACAAATCATAGTTTCAAAACAAATTACACTTAGAAACAGCAATTGACTTTCACAAGTCTGTGTCAATATTAGGTACACATTATCAGCTTCTGCGATAAACACCTGATTGTCAGTCCATTTTCCAGGTTATCTTCTCTTCAATCATTGTTGGATGACATCTTAGAGCATTGCAGTTGCATCCATGACCTTCAATTATAAACCATATGTGAAGGGTACCCTTAGTTCTGGCATGGTCTGTTTCGATCCTCTGAGCCTACACCAAATCTTTCTGTGTACCTACACCAAATCATTCTATGTAGTTAAGAACCTGGTATTGGTACAGTGAGGTCTTTATATCAACTATGAAGGAAACCTTTGTTCCACTTTCATCGCATTTTCTTTACTTACTGAAGGAAAATGGGCTAAAGCAGCAATGGTACATAATACTCCCAGATGGGACTGTGGTACATCAGGTGGAGGAGAGACGGGTTATTCATAATCGTGTTAACTGGAAATTTTTTTGTGAGTATGGAGGTTGGTCCATTTCCTAATGATGGCCTGTTGTTGCCTCAGCTCCAGTGCAGCACATCTGCCAACGGATAGAGACAAGAGGTTGGTCAGAATTTCAGAATTACAGTTATAGAATAAAATATTGATTGCTACTTACTGCAGTTATAGCAAAAAATATGGATTGCTACTTCCTGTAAAGATGACACATTAAGATGTAGACAGGCACAACTAAGAGACCATTACACATTATCTTTTGGCCCCAGCCATCATCAGAAAAAGAATACACATTCATTCAAACAAGCAAATACATCTCATGCACACATGAAGATCATATGTGGCAGCACAGATGGGAATGCATTGCCATATGAGCTGGCAGAGATGGTGGTCATGTGTGGATGTGATGTGCTTGCTTGTGTGAACAAATGTGTATGCTTTTTCTGACAAAGGTTATGGCTGCAAGTTAATGTGTAATTGTCTCATAGTTGCACCTATCTGCAGCTTAATGGATCATCTTCATGTCAGTAGTAATCTATCTTTTCCTTACATTTTTGATATTCCACTGTGGAGTTCCCATTCTTTGAGTTACAGTTATGGTTCACAATAATTCATTATTGTACACACAGTTTTGTTGGTGTGGCCACTGTTGCTCAATAAAGATACACAATACTCTGCAGTTTGGTACACTAGAAACTATGTGGTGACATGAAGAAATCTTTTTGTATTCCCCTGTTTATTCCTGCCAATATACTTAATATGTCATTTCTGATATTTAGTTTTTGTTCTGTCAGTTGTGAGTGATTTCAATATCTCAGAAAACCGATGGACCAACTTTTGGTATTATTTGGACAGACTTCTCCTTGTGCATAATTATTCAGTGTGTCAAGATTGGTACCTTGTTTAAAATTAGAGGAGAAAATTTTTTGGGAATGAATGGAAGAGGTGTTAGAGAAAAGTCATTAAACCATAGGCAGAGTTTGCCAAGTAATAAAGCTGTATTAAACATTGCACTATGACTCTGTTATTCAGAAATAGGAATCAGTCCATAGTCCTAATGGTTATGTGCATGTGGATGAATGGGGAAAAGAACTGTTAACTCTAAATGCAGAATACAGGAGTTGAATAAACATATGAATACACCAAAAGAAATGCAGATGACAGCCAAGCCTGCAGGCTATGATGTGTTTGCCCTCAAACAGCACATGTGTGTTGCTGCTAATATTTTGCAAGTTACAGGCGTGCCAAGAAAAGTGTTCTGTGTAGATTTGAGTAAATTATGTTAGAGCCAATTGAATTTAAATGTGAGCAAATTGTTGGTGCTCATTTTGCATCTGTTTCTATAACTACAGGAGGCAAAGCACTCAGTTTTTCAGGAGGCACTATATCAAAGATTTATACCACACCGAGGGAAAGGGGAAATACATAATGTGCTAAGCCACACCATGGACAAAGATTATGTTGAAGGATCATGGAAGATGGTCATTGAAGAGCATTGTGACAAAACAAAAGGGTATGACAGCTGCAAAAGCCACTGCAGAACTTAACATCACACTCAGGAACTCTATTAGCACTGAAACAACACAAAGATAACTCCACAAGCAGGGGATTATAGGGCAACCTGGAATTCCAAAATCACTGATCTGTAATGCAAATGCCTGTAACAGAAAAATGTGGCGTGGAGCATTAAAACCATGACTATTGAGGCAATGAAAACAAGTCATTTGGTCAGATAAGTCTTGTATCATTTTATTTCCTCTTTATAGCTGAGTTTATGCCCTAAGTGTGAAACATGGTGGGTGTTGAGTGATGATTTGGGTAGACATACACATCATGGTATTCCACAGTCCTCATGGTTACTTTATAGTGTCACATTACTGCCAAGTATTATGTGACCAGTGAGGCTGATCAGATCCATCCCATAGTACAATATTTGTTCCCCAGAGCTAAGGATGTGTTCTGAGAGAACAGAGCCCCTGTTCACAGAACTCACAGAATCAAGGACTGGTTTTGTGAGGTTTAGGAAAAATTTTCACATCTCCCCTGGCCACCACAGTCACCAAATCTCAATAATATTCAGCATTAATTGTCTACTTTTTAGAGTAGGTGCATAATCACTGTACACCTCCACATCATAATGTGAACTTACCACTGTTTTAAAGGAAGAATGGAATAAGGTTCCACTGTAAACCATATAGAAACTGTATTTTTCTATTCCAAGACAACTAAAAGTTGTTTTGAATGCCAACAGGTTTCCTACACCATATTAGGCAAATTAAACACTGATCAGCCAGAACAGTATGACCGCTGACATACTATCGATATAAACCTCTCCAGGCGATAGCAGCATCACCTGGTGGAGAATGATGACTAGTCAGGCACACACATGTTGCATGTAGTATCAGTGAGCATGCTGTCCATGTGTAGAATGGGGAAGGTGCATGATCTATCTGAGTTTTGTCAAGAGCAGATTGTGCTGACCTGGAGGCTCAGGATGAGCAGTTTTGGAAACTGGATCACTGGTCAGACGTTTGAGGAGTGCTGTGGTGAGTGTCTTCAGCATGTGGCAAAAGCAAAGTGAAACCAAATCCAGACATCGTAGGATAGGGCGGCCATCCCTCATTCCATATGTTGGACATTGTAGGCTGGTCAGAGTGGTGAAACAGGACAGCCAGCCAAATGCAGCGAAACCAACATCAGTCTTTAATGCTGGGTAGGGTACAAGTGTAACTGAACACACAGTGTAGTGAATACTCCTAACAATGAACTTTGTCTTCTCATGGCCCTTGCATGTGCCAATGTTAGCACCTCAACTTTGGCATCTACAGCTGAATTGCACATGTGACAACTGGCGCTGGACACTGGTGCAACGTCTGAGCATTCCATGGTCTAATGAATCTTGATATATCATTCATCATTCCAATGGGAGGATTTTAATCCATTGTGTTTCAGATGAATAGCTCCTTGACACTTGTACAGCAGGATGGAAACAAGCAGGTGGCAGTTCCATTATGTTCTGGTAAACATTCTTGTAGACAACTGTGGATTCAGTGGAGCTCATGCAAAACACTGTCACTGCCAATGGTATCATACACTGGTTGCAGACATTGCCCCCCCCCCCCCCCCCATCCCCACCCCCGTCCTTATTATTAACTAAATCAAGTTCATATTTTTCCAAACATAATAAGAAAATCCCAATTAAAATGTCAATAATGCACAAATATTGTTATTCAACACTATCAGTACGTATAAACCTGCTGTTTAGCAGTCTGAGATACCTTGACTACAGTAACCACAAAAATGTATATTAGATATCAGTAGCAAAAATGTATAAAAGAAAGAACATTGTGGTAGATAAGGATGTTGCAGTTTCGCAGCCCAAAATCCAAATAAACTTTCTAAACATCAGTACCAATCATGAATTAGTTGTTAAACCTGCTCTGACTGGATAACTGTTCACTACAGTGCAGTACAAAGAGCAGTCTGTGATAGTGGGACTTGTAGTAGTTGTACAATAAGACATGGCACTGCAGTGCTTGTGTTATTCAGAAGTACAATGCAATCTGAAAGAACATTGCATTGTATTTCTAAATAACATAAGCACTGCAATATCTTACTTACCCATCAATACTGGGCAAGTGATTACAAACGGAAAAATGTCTGCCAGGTATGGCAATATACATAATGTATGTACAAGTGCTGGCTGTAGGCTTGTGGTTGATGGTATAAGGAAGTTTGGGTCTGGAAATCACGCATGCTCAGAGAGCCTAGTGGTAAGATGACCACTGACGATAAACAGGAAAGGACGGTTTGAATTCCAGTCCAGCACTAATTTTCATTGTCATCATTCCATTATACATCTGATGGTTGTCCATACTTGCAACTCCAAATACAATTCATGTATGTGATCAGCATGTCACCAATCCCTCCAGATGCTATTATTAGTAGATTACTGCTCATTATTCTGCTCCTTCATTATTGAAGCAGTTCCTCAATTGGCATCATATGCCTGAGGGGGCACTGTTCCAGAACTCCAAAAAATCTGAGGAGGTACTGGGAATCAAACCTAGGTCCTTCTGCACTGAGGGCAACAATTCTAACTATTCAGCTATGGAGGCAGTCAAAAATGATTGTACCCTGTGTTTAAATACAAATTTTAAGTGGAGGTAAGTTTTGTCAGTCAATAGAGAAAAGCAATTGTAGGCCTTTTCCAAAACTTTGGTAATGATCACACTGGTCTGAGTAGGTACTATAGCATTGATCTAACCAGTTCCATATGAACAGTGCTAAAGCAAATGTTTTGCTCACATCAAGGCAATATCTTGAAATGTAAAATTCTTGTACATTTGTTACAGTGAGATCTAAGAAGTTATGCCCTTCACAATTTGTTTCTGCTAGAGGGAGATAACTTGTACAGGAATTATCTCTGAAAAAGTAGAACATATTAGGGGTATTTTACCACAGTTTGAAGGGATTTGTTACTAATTGTAAATAGAATGCTATTAATTAATTACTAGTTGTTTTTATTATTATTTATTAATACATGATGCTCCTATGACACTTCACATGTGGTTCATTTTGTGATAGTTGTGTATGGGGTGTTAGGCCCTAATCCTCATTTTCTGATTATCAGTATTTATTGGCCCATTTTGATCTGTTAAATAGTGCACTGAATATAGAAATCAAATGAGAGACAGATAAACATCTAAACATTCTTATTTTCATTAATGACCTGTGACACAGTCCCTATACAAAAAGTAGGTTAACCCTTTTTGCCTACAATACTACAATTCTTATTGACAGCTTCTCAGTTAACAAACTGAGAATAAAGTTTTCACTGAAATATTATACAGAATTTCTTCAAGTAGTCTCCCATTCAATGCAGATGAAACTCATTACCAGTATATGTGTTTACATATACCAAAACTAGAACTTGAAGAAATTAACATAAAGTGTAGAGGATATTCACTACAGAAAGTTGAGAATACAAAATTCCTGTGTGCTTAGAAAATGTAATTGGTCAACCCACAATCTTCATCTTTTTAAAACACTTCATTCAGAAAGATTTGCACTATGGATTAACACTTCAGTGGCTGAAACATCCATCATAGATGCTTACTTGGATACCTGTTTTGAAGGATGGAGATCCTTATCTCTACCTCACAGTATAATTTTTCCCTGTTGACTTTTGCCCATAGTAAATTTTCTCTCTTCAAATACACCAGCAAGTATCTTGTGTACAGCACATAGTCTTAACGTGGTTCAAGAAAGAGTTTATTTTTCCAGCATTATGCAGTTTAATACACTGCTACCACATACTGAATGTCTTCATAAGTAAAAGCCCAAATTTAAACAATTTAAGGATAATAATATCTGTTCAGCATTGAATAATCAAATACCATTTCTAGAAATAATATAGTTTCAGGACATCATGCAGATTATTCTTTCGAATACATCAGTTTACAAAATTACAAACCAAAGATTTGTATGTAACAATATACTTTAATGCATTTTACATTTGTTAATATACAAATAACAGCATTACAGATATTTTTACTATCATTATACAGCTTGTGAATTACCTGAAACTATAAGTTTTAAATACTTAAAAAGCACTTTTCATAACGGTATAGACCTCAACAAGAGAATAAATAGGATTTTCAGATAATATTTTTAAGATGTTCATTTAATTTGCTAGTAGGAAGAGATGTCAGGCCTTATGTTAGGACATGGCTAGCTTCAGCCCATTATAAAGGGCATTTTTCTTTCATATAATGCTGTTCTGTGGCTATTTGCATGGTTATCTTAATTTTTGTATTTTATTATGCTGGTGTAGATTACACTTTAAATTAAAATTTATTGATTTCACAAACATTATTACTTGTAACATATGTACACCTATAAGGGTAAACATACATAATTTTTGAATGAGGTTCCTACATGATCCTCTAAGTTTGTCACCACAAATAACTTTGATAGCTTTTTCCATAGAGTTAATAATGTTCTTAGGTTGACTTGTGTTGTCGCATGCCATATTTCTACCACACAGTTTAAATTTAATTACGATAATGTAGGACAAGGAGTTTTTAGTACACACATATCCTTAGAATATTTCCTAACCATTTTTATGGCAAATATGTTTCTAAATAGCTTACAGCATAAGGAATCTGTATGCATGTTCCATTTGAGATTTCCAGTATTGTGATTTCCTAGAATTTAAATGGATTGCATTGAATTATGGTCTACTTCACTATTTCATTGGTAATGCTTCTGCACAACACCTCCAGATGGTCATAGGCTCTGTTTACACAACTTCCTAAAAAGCATACAACCACTGCTCAACAAACTAATGCATAATTATAAACAGAAACGTAATTCTGTGTGGTGACTTCAGTATAGCCTCTGCAAACTAATCAATGCAAAAAAACAGATTTACTGACCCTGCTTTCAGCCTTCAACTTAAAAACTACACATAACAACATAAGCCTTGACTAGATATTCATTAATGTGCAAATGAAGTAACAGAAACACAGAACACAGGCATTGGGGACCAGCTAGCTCAAAATCTTACTCTTGACTTAGAAAATCAATTTAACTCAACAAACTGCTACAGCCACTGCTTGAGCAAAGAAAACTGGGAAGAAATATATAAATGTTCAGATACAGGTGACACTCTTCATAGTTTCATTAGCAACTTTACTTATTACTTTGATCACTGTTTCCCCATTAGATAGAAGAAAATTCAAATAGAAAAGTAAAAAAAAAATTATTGGATTTCCATTGGAACACAAATATCTGAAAAAAGGCTTTTGCACAGTACACCATACAGAACATATCTTCAGAGTTTAATATGTATAAATCCTAAAAGAAAATCCTCAGCAGAGTCATAAAACAGGCAAAAACAGTAGCAAGTAATACATCCATAAAATCTCTGAAAGTAAAATAAAAGCCATGGGAAATACTCTAAGAATGGAAACAGTAGTAGAATGTCCACAACTCCTAAATGTTAACCTCACGGGAAGCTTAGCAGTAATATTGTACCCCAGAAGAACTCCAAATTAATTTAGTCCATACTTAAGACAGGTAGCAGGAAATCCCATACAGAAAATCCCACAGTGTCCAATAATAAATCAGTTCGAATGTAAATCAAATGATAAGACTCTCTTCCTGTTTCTGAATACTGGGGGTGAAATGCTAAACACAATTAAGAAACACAAATCAAAGCACTCCTTTGGTATAGGCAGTATACCTGTCTTCAGTATAAAGAAACTCGCTCCTTTCATATTCAAGCTTCTAGTCTACAACTTCAACTGATTCCTTAGTGACCTTACTATTTATTTTATTTCCTTGATGTTACTTGGGGCTACGTGTGTGCTTTTTTTAACTGAAAACGCATGTACCTATACTGCAGATTGTTGTAATGGCTATTTATCGACTTCCCAACAAAAAACAAGTACATTTGACGTGTGATATTGGCATTTGATGATACTATCTTTATACATTGTGACAGAGAAAAGATTACAACGCCAAGAAGAAGTAATGCAACATAAACGAAAGTTGGTAGGCATAATTCTACATCTGAAAGATGATGTCTGTACAGGTTTCGCACCAGTCACATAAGAGTAGCACCAGTAGCGGCTCTGTGGGAATGAAAGTCAGGTTTGCTTCAAATACACGCTGTAACAGTCTTGATCGTCATTTACCTTTGAGATTGGACGTGTTGAGTTGATGTTAGTCAAGAATTCCTTCAAGGTGACAAAGACGCCATTATCAGCCCCTCAATGAGTTTGAACTAGGTCATGTACTAGGGCTACGAGAAGCTTATTGTTCCTTCTACAATACTGCAGAATGATTTGCTATGAATTTAGCCACTGTACATGACAGCTGTGGTAGTGATCATGAGAATGTATGGTCATCTGAAGACCAGACTCTAGATGTCCAAGTGCGACTAAGGAGATGGAAGACTATCGTGTTTATTATATGACCCTGGCACATCACAGTTCATCTGCAGCAGTAATTGGAGATGCACTTGGCGCCACAGTGACCCTACGAGCTGTTGTGAATCAGTTACTTCAAGGATAGCTCTGAGCCAGAAGCCCTGTAGCGTGCATTCTGCTGGCCCCAAATCCCCGCTGCTTGTTATTTCTGTGGTGTCAAGCAACAGCTCATTGAAGGGCAGGGTGGAGGTCAGCTGTGTTTTCTGATGAAAGCTGGTTCTGCCTCGGTGACAGTGATGTCTGTGTGCTGGTTAGAAGGAGACCAGCTGAGGTCCCGCAACCAACCTGTTTGCATGCTAGACATGTTGAGCTAGCACCTGGAGTTATAGGCTGTGGTGCGATTTTGTATGATAGCATGAACTATCTCGTGATTATCCCATGCACCCTGACTCCAAATTTGTACGCCAGTATGGTGATTCGACCTGTTTTGCTGCCATTCATGAATTGCATTCCAGGAGGTGCTTTCCAACTGGATAACGGTATTACACATACCGGTGTTGTAAACCACCATGCTCTACTTATTGTCAATATGCTGAATTGGCCTGCTTGATCACCAGGTCTGTCTCCAATAAATCACATCATCGGACAACTCCAGCTTCATCCACAAACATCTCATCAAACGTCCCTGTATTGACTGACCAGGTGTAACAGGCATGGAACTCCATTCCACAAACTGACATATGGCACATGTACAACACAATGCATGCACATTTACATGCTTGCATTCAACATTATAGTGGTTACTTCAATTATTAATGTGTCATCATTTCATATTTGCAATGGCTTATCTCATTGTTACATTAACCTGTGATCTTGCTGTGTCAATCACTTAAATATGTTACCTTGGCAGATGTATTCCAGAAATTTTATTGATCTATATTAATTACTTTTTATGTTAATTGTCCTAGCAATCCCCGAAGCTATTTATAGCTTCCCAAACAGCTAAGCCAGTGTTAGTCAAGTTTCTTACCATCATGGCTCCGTACTTGCTCCTAGTTTCTAACAGCAGATCTTTGTAATGATCATGATAGTTCTAAAATTCTACCTTCAGTCTATTATTATTATTGCTATTCTTTAGCACTGCAAATTGGAAAAGTCTAAGTTTTTGTCTTGCTGTTTTCAAATAATGATTTATCCAGTTTTTTTTTTGTACTTTTTTCCAGTAATCTACTGGCAAGATCATTTCCAAGTGCGAGGCATCAAAACAAGAATAAAAGTCTGACGCAAGTTCTCTGAATCTAAAGCACTTATTTTCAAACCACTGCAAGGTTGTTAGCTTCCTATTGAGATCTTGAGCACTGTTGTCGCATGTCATTCATCACATAATTTTTCTTTTTGCTTCTGATACAAATATTTTAAGTTTCTATCAGCGCCTCAACAGCATGGTGGTGAGAAATGGCAAGCTTCAGAACTGATGCATTATTTGTAAAGTGATACATGTTAGTTATAGTGTTATCAATGTATGATTTGCTGTTATTAACCTCTCTAGTGGGCTCATATATCAGATAAGTTAAGTTAAATTGACCTAGTACTAGCCTTAGGTCTTTTAGAGCTGGAGTCATTAGGCATCAAGTCAATTTTTGTGTCTCTATTTAGTATGATGTTAAACCATCTATTTTTATGCAGTGCTGTTTTGTCTATGCCAACAAGCAGGTCATTAAGAACTTCAAATAAAATATATAGGTTACCACGTGGAGGTGTGTATAGGCCTCTAATAGACCTATTTAAATACTCTTTCCCCCAATAGTTGTTAATTGCTGCTAGTTGTATTACACCTTCTCTTCTGAAAGTACTTACATACACTCCTGGAAATGGAAAAAAGAACACATTGACACCGGTGTGTCAGACCCACCATACTTGCTCCGGACACTGCGAGAGGGCTGTACAAGCAATGATCACACGCACGGCACAGCGGACACACCAGGAACCGCGGTATTGGCCGTCGAATGGCGCTAGCTGCGCAGCATTTGTGCACCGCCGCCGTCAGTGTCAGCCAGTTTGCCGTGGCATACGGAGCTCCATCGCAGTCTTTAACACTGGTAGCATGCCGCGACAGCGTGGACGTGAACCGTATGTGTGTTGACGGACTTTGAGCGAGGGCGTATAGTGGGCATGCGGGAGGCCGGGTGGACGTACCGCCGAATTGCTCAACACGTGGGGCGTGAGGTCTCCACAGTACATCGATGTTGTCGCCAGTGGTCGGCGGAAGGTGCACGTGCCCGTCGACCTGGGACCGGACCGCAGCGACGCACAGATGCACGCCAAGACCGTAGGATCCTACGCAGTGCCGTAGGGGACCGCACCGCCACTTCCCAGCAAATTAGGGACACTGTTGGTCCTGGGGTATCGGCGAGGACCATTCGCAACCGTCTCCATGAAGCTGGGCTATGGTCCCGCACACCGTTAGGCCGTCTTCCGCTCACGCCCCATCATTGTGCAGTCCGCCGCCAGTGGTGTCGCGACAGGCGTGAATGGAGGGACGAATGGAGACGTGTCGTCTTCAGCGATGAGAGTCGCTTCTGCCTTGGTGCCAATGATGGTCGTATGCGTGTTTGGCGCCGTGCAGGTGAGCGCCACAATCAGGACTGCATACGACCGAGGCACACAGGGCCAACACCCGGCATCATGGTGTGGGGAGCGATCTCCTACACTGGCCGTACACCACTGGTGATCGTCGAGGGGACACTGAATAGTGCACGGTACATCCAAACCGTCATCGAACCCATCGTTCTACCATTCCTAGACCGGCAAGGGAACTTGCTGTTCCAACAGGACAATGCACGTCCGCATGTATCCCGTGCCACCCAACGTGCTCTAGAAGGTGTAAGTCAACTACCCTGGCCAGCAAGATCTCCGGATCTGTCCCCCATTGAGCATGTTTGGGACTGGATGAAGCGTCGTCTCACGCGGTCTGCACGTCCAGCACGAACGCTGGTCCAACTGAGGCGCCAGGTGGAAATGGCATGGCAAGCCGTTCCACAGGACTACATCCAGCATCTCTACGATCGGCTCCATGGGAGAATAGCAGCCTGCATTGCTGCGAAAGGTGGATATACACTGTACTAGTGCCGACATTGTGCATGCTCTGTTGCCTGTGTCTATGTGCCTGTGGTTCTGTCAGTGTGATCATGTGATGTATCTGACCCCAGGAATGTGTCAATAAAGTTTCCCCTTCCTGGGACAATGAATTCACGGTGTTCTTATTTCAATTTCCAGGAGTGTATATTACTTTATAGTTACTACCTCTTGCTGCAAACCACCATGTTTCTCTTTTCTGCTGAAGGCAGAGCAGAAAATCATGGAGATTGGCTGACATACACTAATTAGCTCATCTCTATACCAATGTTCACTTATAAGTAAAACTTCAGAGTTATCAGTCGTTGCAGTGATATCCAATTCACTGTGCATATTGCTAAGACTTTGAAAGTTTTTTGAATTAATTTCAATCTGTGTTAGGGTTACTGATAACTGGTTGGTGGTGCCACTCTTCCAAATCGTTCAGCGCACCTTGCAGGATTCCCTCATTCCCATTTTGATGATTACTACACGTATTTTGGTTCCCAATATGGTCTATTAAGTTCGTAGATAGAAGATTCTCGCTTCATAGTTTTCGGATTTTGGTGTGATTGTCGTGTTTTGTTTGCTGTAGAGCGGTTTGCCTTGAGTTATTATCTATATTAATTGTGCTACACTCGTTTCCATTGCCCATATGATTGATGCTGTGTTTGTAGTTGGGTACCAATTTTTTATTTGTTATAAATTGTGATCTGTCAAGAGATAACATGACCACTTGTACTGATGTTTCGTTCTCTGTATTCGAGTGGTATGGTGGGAGAATTTGGTGCTTTTTTTTTCCTCATGGCTCCTAGTGTGAAATTTGCAATTTCATTTTTGCCTATGTTGCTTAAGTGAAACCCATTTCGCATATCATATAATGTCCCTGCGAAGTTCACTTGTTGTAATTGCTGTACTATTAGTGTATTTTCGACACAGTTTATAGTTCTACCTTTGAACAGTTACTCCTTTGTTCATACATGGCGAATTTGGAATGTCATGTCTAAATGGCACCCCAATTAAAACTAAGCCTCCTTTTAGTACTATACATTAATTTCCTCTTCCTGTGATGCCAAAAGAACCTCAAGAACCTCAAGATTGCTTACTGCCAAGCTATCACCAAATAGGTTTTCTCTCACTATTTCATGTTTCTTCAAGAGTTCTTTATGTCCTGGACACATTGCTGCTACAGTTTATTTTAATGTATTAATTTATATTTTCTGAAAGAGTGCGAGTCCTTTAATTTGTTTTCTACTACTCGTAACTGTTCTGTTGTAACCCTGAACAGTGAGCGCGCATAATTAAACAACACGCGCATCCACGGCTGCCTCTTGGCAGGTCCCCGGACTCGTACACGCTATGTGGACATTCGCGCGCCGGAGATCATCGCCATCAGTTTCGCGTGTGTGTGCCATCGTTTTGTGTTTTCTAGTGTCCGCCGTCACGCTCATACGTTCACCTGTGCCGTCGAATTCATCAGTGTTATGTGCGCCGTGTCAACATGTTTCCAGTGTCGTTATCGTCGAGTGTGAACGGCTCCGTGTTTTTTGTATTTCTGTGGCCACTATTTTCTGCCCGTCACTTGTCTATTCTGGATCTTCTTTCTGTGTTATATAATTCTCAACACTAAGGCTAAAGAGCGGCGTAGCATGCCGCTGCCAGCTACCTGATTGTACAGGTATAAAAATAACAATAAAGAAAAAAAAACAACCGGGCCCTTGATTATTCTGATGTTTACGTGACAATTGTATACTTCATTGTTAGACTGGACCTTAATGCACTGGTTGGTTACATGTGTTTCTATTGATTACTACGTCATTCGGTGCCTTGGTGTACGCCTTCATGTGGAAGCGGAATAAAAGTTTGTTAGTGGGAATTCTGATATTGTGGTTGTGCAATGTTCCAATTTTTTGGCGACGAGTGCAGTATTCTATTCCACGTGTTTCGTTTCATGGCTCACTATGGCCAATAGGACAGTGGAAGAAATTCTTCAGTCTCTTGTTGAACAGCATCGAGGTCTTACCAGCCAGCAGCAGACCTCCATGGCACTAAACGGTTTTACAGCATCACTAACGTGCCTGGGCTTATCGCCGTTCTCACAGCCCCCACCGTTTCCTCTTTATGATGAGTCCGCAGAAGACTGGGATGCGTACGAGAAACACCTTCAGTTATATTTCCAAGATTTTGTTGTCGCCGACCCCAACGTGTGCAAGGCTCTCTTTCTGTCATAGATTTCTCCTCATGTTTATCACCTTTTCTGTCAGAGAGCTCCTCTTCAGGAACCCGTCAGTCTGTCTTTTGACGAAATGTGACAGTGGCTCTCTGCTTATCACTGCAAACATATGCACGTTGTTGTCAAAAGTGACCGCAACAGTCGTACAGAGCTTGGGCAGTGGAACTTCACGGGATTAACCATTGTTGTCAGTTTGTTACTGCAGCTTGCCAGGAATAATATGCTGATTCGATGGTTCGCGATGCTACAATTCGCTTGGCCATTGATAGGGAAGTTCATGAGCGCACTTTAGAATGTGAAAATCTCTCTTCCACATTGCAACATTGCCCAGTCTTTTGAAGTATCTAGGGAAGCAAGAAATTAAATAGAAGCTTGGTATGAAGTGGGCGTCATTGTTTCTCCTCAGCCACCGTTGGTTAGCTTACGGGGAGAGGGGAAAGCGTGAGGGGGGGATGATACTTATGAATGATTTTTTGTTTCATATGCAGTTCTAGCTACACTATTGCAAGTCGTTGCCTATAGTAGATTACTAAGTAATTACAAACCGGGAGGAAAATGTAAATTTTACTTTAATGCCTGTAAAACACCCTATGTAGATCTTATTCCTGACCCTACTACTTTTAATTTCTCTGAACAACAGTTGAATGGTATTGCTCTGTGTCTTAAGAAATTAGTAACATACTTGGCCTTACACTCAATGAGAAACTTCTATAGCTATTCTATCAGAGAAATCTAAATTTACAAGTCACTCACGACACTCAGTATTTTGAATAGCTGAATGTAAAAATCTGGGACACACATTGAACTACTTGATTACAATTACCCAAAAGCTTTACTGGGTATGAGCATACTATGAGTGCGTAATGTATGGGTAATATTTTGAAATTTTAGACTCTGCCAGTCTAGAAACAAGTCAACATAAGAAAAATGGAGAGCCACCACCATCTAATCAACATTCAGCAGTCCACAACATCTGAATTACATTGTCACTCTCACAATTGCTGGCGCTTCCTAAACTTGTCACTACTTCTACTACCTCTCGGCAAGTACACACACCTACTTCACAAATAATTTACAGGAAGTGACACCCTCATCTGTATTCATATAGTGTTGGACATGACTGAAATTTGGTCGTTGATGAACCCCAGAATTACATTGATTTAAAAGTATTATGATACATTATATGCACTAAACAACATTTTAATGTCATAGTTTTAATGTATTAAATGAATATTATGGCTTTGTAGTGGTTTACACTGATGAGACCAAGCAGAGATCCCCCCACTCACCTGCTCCATCACTTTTCCTAACAGCATCTTAACAATCATCTGTCCAAGTAATTCAGTGCCTAAGCAGAAATCAATGCAGCTCCAAATTGATCTGGTATTATTATCAGGTGCTGTGGTTATTCATCACCTATGATTATCTACATTACATCCAACCTATTCTGCTCTTTTACACAGGAAATAAAATGGCCCATATTGTTCGGGATGCTTCTTTTCAGTTCTTTAGGAACAAAATACAAATAGTTTCTGGCTTTTTCTGAAGCACCGTTCAGGCATATAACATTACAGAACAATACCTTTCAGTGTCAAAGTGAAGCAACTCCTAGTTTTAAATCAGTCTACCAGATGATATTAAGTGAAATTATTTATTATTTTCAATTAGGTTACTACCCATCATAACATCACATCTTTCCTGGTGAGAGGAGTCATATGTTGGTCTTGAATTGTTTACTTGATGATTTTAATTTACTGATAGGTAGTGACCATGAATTTAACTGCACACATTCAGTACTTTATGAGATGATGTGAGAAATATAGTAAACATTTTTACGTTTTATGTCCTCTTTTACATTGTTTACTCTGTGATCAGACAATTAAGTACATTCTACATATAATACTATGGGGCATGTAGTGTGAATATGTGAACACTGTTGTGTGTGTGTGTGTGTGTGTGTGTGTGTGTGTGTGTGTGTGTGTGTGTGCGTGTGCGTGTGTGTGTGTGTGTGTGTGTGTGTGTGTGTGTGTGTTTGTACACGCACGCGCGTGCGATAGACCAGTACCATACTGAGGTCTCCTTGTATCTGGCAGAAGGAAAATAGTGCTGATGACATTTTTGTGATGTTGACAAGACTGTATGGATCATACCGTTATTTACTGGAAGTATAAATTTTGTTTCATTATTGATTATTCATTGACTATTAGACTATGACACAACTATAGGTAGCAAGATATCATATACAATTACTTTTGTAGATATCTCTGCTGGAATAAGACTAACATCAGAATAGGAGAGTTAAGTACTGAAAATTCCCATGATCAGCAGTTGGCTTCCTGCTCTTTTAACAAAGGTGAATATAATGCCGAATACTCCAAACTGAGCTTTCAGAAAATCTCATCTCTTGTGGTGACTAGCATATTGCGACTAAAGGCCACAGCTCAGAAATTATGGACATGGCTGAAATCCTTATAGTTCACATTAAGAAAATTTTTTCAGCTCTTAAAGTCACACCATCAATGCGGTTAAGAGAAAATGGTTTACAACATTTGGCCACAAATTTTGATGGATACATGTTAAAAGAATTTGTGTATATGAGCCTCCTGAAATAGTAATTCCAACAGAAACATATCAGCCACACAGAAATGACCCAATGTGATAAAGAATGCAATAGAATGCAATAAAGAAAGCTGAGTAATCATTAATTACAGGAAAATGTACAGTTTATGATGTCATATACCCTTCAGCATGGCAATGACACTGTAGAGGCATGCAGGAAGTCTTACATGTGTCTGAAGTCCTCTCAAGTGAAATACGTCAAAACTGTTATGAGTGAGTCTGCATATTAGAAGCTGACCATACATCATGTAAGACCACACCTGAGAACAACTGGCACGGCTGCAAAGCATTTGAAGCGTCAGAGAAGTAGCTTAGTAAATTTCGTAACTTCCAGTTCATGAGGCAATCAGTTATTAACTAAATTAAGCTTCTATCAGACCTGCTGAATATAAATAATGTGCCCCACATTTCCGCCTCCCCCCCCCCTCTCTCTCTCTCTCTCTCACACACACACACACAAATCTCTCTCAAACACACACACACACACACACACACACACACACACACACGCACACACACGCACACACAAAAGGAGAGTGAATGGAACTGGTAGACATAAACAGGAAATTGAGCTCTCTTTTATAGTACTGTTGCTTTGTATTATCACTGAGATACTATGTAAAAGAAGCAGCAAAATATTTTGTAACAGAAATTAACTACTGCTATTTATAAATATAATACAGTCTTCAGAGATTTTCAATAACATTAGCCAGAGTTGGGCACTGGAATGAATCAATGGCAATGGATGAAAATTTGTGCCAGACCAGGACTCAAACCCATATCTCCCACTTAACATGGGAGGTCGCCTAATCTGCTTTGGCCATACCAGATTGCTTTCAATCCTACCCAAATTCCCAGCCCATTGCACAGTACTAGCATAGTGTCACCTACCCCTGAACCTCTCGCTCGCCATTTTAGATTTCTGCAGAGATGGAGCTCGTTTAGATTACTCATTTAAATAAAAATCCTCTCACAAGTAAATAGGAAACACAGCTTACAGTTTTAATGATGGCATAGCTGTATCATCTCTAACAAGACCATGTGAAGCAGAGCGCAGTGTTGTTTAACATACGAGATGTGACAATAAAGAAACCAGGCTCATGCACTAACTCTTTACTGAAAACGGTTACACAGCTGAAATGGCCCCTTCAGTGCAGTCCCTGCACCGCTCAATGCGAATTTTCCTGTTTTGGAAACAGTGCAGTAAGTATTTTTCTGTTATGCTGTTCAGGAGGCTCTTCACTTTGTCCTTCACTGCATCCACGGACTTGAACCCGGTTCCTTCGAGCGCAGACTTAAGTTTCAGGAAGAGGAAGAAGTCGAATGGTGCTAGGTCAGGCGAATACGATGGATGTTCCGTCATTGGACGTTGATTTTCACCAAGAACCTATTCACAGGCTTCGTACTAAGGGCTGGCACGTTATCCTGACTAAGAATCCGTGAGCGATTCTTCCACAGATCTGGTCTCCTTTGTCGCACACATTCATGGAGGGTCTTCCAAACAGCTACATGATAAGCCCGATTGATAGTCTGTCCTTCAGGCACCCAATCAATGTAGATGACCACTCGGATATCGAAGAAAACAATCATCATTGCTTTGAATTTTGATTTGCTCATGCGCGCTTTCTTCTTCTTAGGGCTTTGAGGGCTCTTCCAATGCATGGATTGTCGCTAAGTCCTTGGATGGTATTGGAATATCCATGTTTCACCACACTTAATTACTTTGCTGAGGTAATCAGGGTCAATTTCAATGTTTCCAACAGTGTCAGCACAACAGTGCATTCGATGTTGCTTTTGCTCGTTTGTGAGAATTCTTAACATCACTTTAGCACAAAAGTTTGTTATGCCCAGATCATAGGGGAAAATCTGTCTAACGGTTCCCTTGTTGATGCAGGCAAGTTCTGAAACTGCTCGAATGCTCTGGCGGCGGTCTTTTCGAACAATTCTACTGACCTTCTCCACATTATCTTCAGTTTTCGAAGTGGATTTCGGATTGTGTTCGATGTTTTCTCTACCGTACTTGACCCTCTTAACCCATTCGAAAACATGCGTACGAGATACACACTGATCACTACAAACTTGTTTCAACAAATAGTTAATTTCTGTGGCGGATTTCCCAAGTTTTGAAAGGAATTTGATGTTAACATATTGTTCACGTTAGAGCGTAGCATAATTTCGAAGGAACTCAGATACAAGACCCGTTTGTGAGAAGGCTTACAGCCTGACCACAGCTGCGTGAAATGTTGTACATGTGCCAAGGAGAGTCCCTAGGTTATTACCCCACTCCCCAATCTTCTCGTTGTCATCGACGAAGCCGGAAATATGCTTAACAACCAGCACTGTTTCTTTATTGCCACAACTCGTACTTTACGGTTAATAATTTTAATATGATACAGTTCCTTTTTACGTAAATAAGAGAAATACATAACTGACGCCATCTTACATTATTGTTCATTTGTTGAGGTGGATCTGACAAAAACTCCTATTGTGCCAAAAAGGGAGTCATTATAGGAAGGGATCTAAAGGACCACAAAATATTAGATCCTGTGGTGCTAAACTTTAGGAGATTTCAGTATGGTCGGCCCTTTTATAACTGAGGGAGAAACCATAAAATAAATTAAAAATTAGGGAAATTTATTACTCTTCAATTGTTTGCCTCAGTTAATGGCTTCTCATGTAGAGTCATTGTATCTTGCTCTTCTCTTAAAACGCGGAGGAAGGTCACATAAATATACAATACATCACAGTTGGAAAAACACATTTTATTTTAACATACGTAAACGGCTTTTGCAGTGCAGCACATCAAGAACATTTCAGAGTTCAGAAGGAAGACATTCATAACACTGTAGTAGGTCACTGTTAGGAGATAAAATGAGTGCAAACAAAAATTACACTGCAATATGTAGTGCGTTATGCTGACTCATGATATAATGTTGATAATATACTGAAACTGCTCATTGTTTTTAACGAAGTCTATATGTTATGTGTTATTGTTACAGCCCATGGCACTCTTCCAGTTCGCGTTCACCTTTGCGTGCTTTCTACTGTATAAGTGGAACCTGGAATTTTTTGGTAAGTGCTGTCTATTATCATATTATGAGGGCATAAATTAACGATTTTGAATTGCTACTTCAAGCACTTCTGCACACTACCTTACCACCTGTATACTGTATACATTGATCAGCTAGAACATTATGACAACCTACCTAGAAGCCAGTACGTCCACTTTTGGCGCGGATAACAGTGGCAAAGGATCGTGGTATGGAAGCAATGGGGCCTTGGTAGATCGCTGGAGGGAGTTGCCACAACATCTGCACAACAATTCCCGTAAACAGCGGGGATGGGAGCGATGAACTCTGACGCCACGTTCAGGCACATCCCAGATGTGTTTGATCGGGTTCAGATCTGGCGAATTGGGGGGGGGGGGGGCAGCACATCCTCGAACCACTCCATCTCACTCCTGGCCTTGCTACATGGCACGTTATCTTGTTGAAAAATGCCACTGCAGTCGGAAACATAATCACCATGAAGGGATGTACGTGTTCTGCAACCAGTGTAAAATGCTCCTTGGCAGTAATGGGGCCTTGCACTGGTCCAATGGATGTTCACGTGAACGTTCCCCAGAGCAAGCTGCCACCAGTTTGTACCCGTCTCACAGTGCAGGTGTCAAGGAACCGTTCCCCTGTAAGAGACGGATTCGCGTCCTCCCATCGGCATGATGAAGGTATCGGGATTCATCAGACCATGCGACGCTCTGCCACTGCGCCAACGTCCAGTGCCAGTGGTCACATGCCGAATTCAGTCGTAGTTGCAGATATTGTAGTGTTAACATCGGCAAATGCAATCAGCTGCGGAGGCCCATCATCAGGCGTGTTCAGGACACTGTGTGTTTAGACGCACTGTCCTGTTTTACCAGTCTGCACAGGCTACGACGTTCGACATCCATAATGAAGGGTGGCCGCCCAAGCTCACGTCACCTTGGTTTCGCCACGTGTTGAAGACACTCACCACAGCACTCTCCGAACACCCAATAAGTCGTGCAATTTCCGAAATGCTCGTACCGAGCATCCGGCCGATCACAATCTGCCTTTATCAAACTCAGATAGAACGCTCCCCTTACCCATTCTACACACGGACAACACACTCACTGGTGCCTCATGCACCGTACGTGAGTCTGACTAGCAGTCATCCCTCACCAGGTGACGCTCCTATCGCCTTGTATCGGTAGTGGGTCGGAGGTCATTATGTTCTGGCTGATTAGTGTAAGTACTGTACACTCATAACATCCTACAGAGAGACAGTGAATAAAACTAATTCAATAATCTAGACCTTTATGAGCAAGTACCTGCCCTATAATTAGTGTTTTCAGAAGGTGAAACAAGCTGTAATAGTAGCAAGTGTGTCGTGTTCCTAAGGTACTTCTCATCTAATTACTTCACTGTAAAATGTTTAAATGTGTGTGAAATCTTATGGGACTTGACTGCTAAGGTCATCCGTCCCTAAGCTTACACACTACTTAACCTAAATTATCCTAAGGACGAACACACACAGCCATGCCCGAGGGAGGACTCGAACCTCCGCCGGGATCAGCAGCACAGCCCATGACTGCAGCGCCCAAGACCGCTCTGCTAATCCCGCGCGGCACTCCACTGTATGTCCCCAGTCTTTTGGTATTAACATGTAGGGGTCACTGATTGCGCATGGCCAGCCTAACAAAAGATTTGAAATAGAGTTTCTTTTTCATGAAACTCGATCCAAGATGTCGAACATGGCAAAAGAAATCCACAAAGTAGCAAAAAATGTTTTCCTTTATTAAGTGAAAAACTGCAGCTCCGTCAGAAAATGTCAGATGAAATAGTTGTAGTGCTTCAAGCCAGCTATCTACTGCTTTTTTGTAAGTATCAGTTGCTTTCTTACGCTGTGAGATATATCGAAAAAACCGTTAAATCGAGTTCTCTATAACTGATTAACATTCATGTACCCATACTTGCTAATTACTGTATGTATAGCCCGTAGTAAATAAAAAATAGTTGTTTGGAAAATTAGGAAATATTAATTATTTTTCGAGATATGTTGTTCCCGTCAAGTGGCTAGATCTTCGCAGAGGATGGCCCTACACTGTCGGTTTGACGCTTATCATCTTTGCAAAGTGGTGTTCTACTGTTATATTATGTAATTTCTACGATTTTGTTAATTGTAAGGATCAGTAATAGCTTCGAAGAACTTGCTCGTTTGTTGGGCGTTTTTTTTTAACTATCTCAAATTTTATTATATGAAAGTAACTTTTAATTAAAGATGTTGCCTACATTTTTTCACAAATTTAAGTAGTAAAAATTCTACAACTTCTGGAGCCGAGATAACTTTGTTCTTTACTTATTTTCATTTATTTATCTATAAATCTAATGGACGTATTTGACATGTTATGGCGATGCGCTTGATGGAGGATAATATTGAGTACTTATATTTTCAAGAAAAAATACTAGGATATGTTTCATTTATTTTTAGTATTAGTAATTTAGTATTAAAGTGAAGCCTGTAAGTGCGGAGTGCATTAGTTGTAGCGGGTGGCAGAGTGGGGGCAACCAGCGCTTGCATGCTCTGAACACTGATTCTAAATGGCCCACGGTTGCATAATCTTTGATATCTAGGCTTCTGGGCCACTTATAAAAATCCTTTTGTACTCACTCTGAGGTAGCTTGACGAAATAAACCTGGCAAAATAGCCCCAGAAAGATTTAATTTCATTGAATGTACATTATTTTATCTTTACCATCATGATAAAAACTTTATGTTATTACAGCAGTATTTTCACGTAATACCTAAACCTTTTTGCTTGATTAATGATACTTACGTTGTACTTGTTGCTGGTTTCGCTTGCTTAAATACATAAGATTCTTTAAACATATCCTGTTATGTTGAATTTATTTAATTTTGCAACAAAAATAATTACATGCTGAAGTAATTGTTAAAGAAACGAATAGTAAGTGTAACGTATCATTAATTAAGCAAAACTCTTAATGTTTTACATGAAAAATACTGTTGTAATAATACAAGTTATTAAAATGAAAGTAAACAGCATCTAAATTAAATAAAAACTAAATATTTGTGGGGCTCTTTTGCTTCTAAAGTGAAAATGACTATAACATTCGTGTTCATCCCGTCAAGCTACCCCAGAGTAAGTACATAAGGATTTTTGCAAGTGGTGCAGAAGCCAAGATAGCGTAGATTTCGCAAGCACGAGCCTTTTATAGTCAGTTTTCAGAGCGAGTGCGCACCGGTTTCCCCATAATCCACTGCCCGCTGCCGGTGACGCACCACGCTCCCGCATGTTTCATTTTATTACTCCATTACTCAATGACGGATTCGGGGGGGGGGGGGGGGGCATGGGGACAGGTAAACCCCCTCTCCCCCAGGTAGTCCGAAATAAAGACAGAGAGAGAAACAGAGAGAGTGAGAGAGAGAGAGAGAGAGAGAGAGAGAGAGAATCTCGACATAATCACAATATTTATTTATGGGCAGCATGTAATTGTGATTTTAAAAAATGCAAAAAACATGCAATTAACAGAACGTATGACCTGTGTTATGCCGTCATTTGTTTGCTTCTCGTTTCTGTTTTGGTCAGAACTTAAGATAAAAATACAATAAAATATGACGTCCTTTATCGTATCGTGATTGCGTAACAGACAAATGAGCTATTGCATCGGTCGCTGTGCAAGAAAAGATAAATCTTTTACTTTGTGAAAAATTTATAACTTTTTGGGGCTGTATTCAGGCTCATAAATTCAAATAATTTTGGTAAATATTTGATATTGCAGGATTCTTTTCCTACACAGTAAGAAACAGAAATGCCACCAGTTACTATGAACAGCTTCATTTGAAGCTACAAGTTTCGATTTTCCACCATTGCTAGGCTTCTTACAGTCAGTACATTTGTTGTTCTACGTGCCTTCACATTTCGCCAAAGTCATCCTGTTAGAAAATAGAACCTTTTATTCTCTTTGATGTATTTCAGTCATGATGGAGCACTTCTTGTTGAAAGCCACAGTGAGTAATACAGTGTGTATCATAATTAATGGCGTAAACGCACTCAGTTGAAAGTACACGATACTAGAAGCAAAAAAGTCTCAGTAAACATAGGGTCGAAAATGCATATCATAAGAGCTACGAGCAATTTTTCATCTTCGATACTGTGAAACAAATCTCTTCTTCTGCAAGTTCTTTGCTTTCCATATTTTGAGAAGTGGTAGTATGGACCAAAACAAGAAAAAAATGCCCAGTAAACATGTGCTCTAAAATGCATATGTTAAGAGCTATGAGCACTTTTTCATCTTCGCTACTTTGAAAAATAACTCTTCTAATGAACAAATGCTCATAACTTTCAAGGTATGCACGTTAGAGCACACGTTTACTGAGACTTTTTTGCTTCTAGTATCGTTTACTTTCAATTGTATGCGTTTACGCCATTAATTATGATACACCCTGTATACATGGTTAAAAAAAAAAAAAAAAAAAAAAAAAAAAAAAACAACTAGGAAGAGGTGATAATAGTCGACAATAATGAATCAAAGCAGCGAAACGTTTGTTGGCAGTGCACTCTTTTGTAACCTAATACGTTGCTTAAGCGATAAGAGCTACTCCGAGTTGGAGAGTACTGAATTGTAGATCATAAAAAGATCTACACAAAAGTCGACGAGCGCAAAGGCTTGCCTTTTATGGCTCACCCATAATCATCAATTTTGTCTTGTCATTGCGCCTACCGTAATTAATCCGAATGATAAAAATAGTGATTGTGGGGCGAAACAATCGCTTCATCATTGGAAGAGGTATAGAGAGGCAAGTTAGTGTGGCGGGGCTTATCCCAGTTCACTACTACCAGCGCCACGTTATTTTAACGTGCCTGTGCTTAACATACAAAGTCCTGCTCCATAATCTAAGAGTGAAATTAAAAATTGAAATAATTTCCACAAACTTCATCTGAATATACTTATGTATATTATGGTTAACATTGCTATGTCTCAGAATGATCAAATTAATATGTCAGGCAAAACATAGGATCTTCAGAAAAAATAAATAACGCTAAATAATAAGACCAGAAAGCAAAAAATTGGTCAGAATATGCAAAAGTGTCACAACTGAAACTTACAAGTTCCAACTTGATTTTTGTCGAAATAGACGTTTTTACGGAAAATTGAATGCTCTAAATATTAGACTCAGAAAGATGAAAATTCGTACGTAACCCAGATATATGTAAAAACCTGATACATGTGACACAAATAAGCTACCTCTACTAGGTTTCAAGTTATTTATTGAAAACCACATTGTAACAGAAAGTTCTACTTACAGCACTCGTTTGCAATAATCTGATAATACAGCTGTATCTAGTTCCAAGACTGTATTGTAAACAATAATAATTACAAGGAATCTTAAAAAGGTAGTTCAGAGGTCACGTTCTACTGTCAATTCCGTTCTAAGAATTCTAGCCGACAGCGTTTAAATCCAGTCGAGTTAAAATTTTTTCAGTAGCAAAAGCAAACTTAACTTTATTTATGAAAAAATTAAGAAGATTGTAAACCGTTAAACGACAGACATATTAATTAATGTGTGTTCGAGAAAGGGGTCATTTAAACGTTCCTACCTGTGCCTAAGGCGGTTGATAGCAGATGTTCCGTTTGGCGGTCCGTTGCATCCATATATAAATAAGGTGTAAAGCACAGCAATTTAAGTGCCTTCTTTAAAACTAAGAAACGACTATATGATTGTATACCGCCACCCCAGGCATAAAAGATAAACGTTTTCTCATGGACTTCTTTGTAAATTTTTTTGAGATCTGTGTTTTAGTATGACGTCCAATTACGTACCACATATGGATTAGGCTGCGTACTGCTGACGGCAAACTCTTTACTGTATATAGCAGATTACCTTTAAAGGGCTCAAAAAACATTCTTCAAACTATGTCGCAACAATTCTGATTGAACTAGCCTTCAAATAATAATAAAAAACTGCGTTGCAATCGATGCATTCGTGTTGAAGCTGTGATGGCATAGACAGAAAGACGTTTAACTTACAACACCTGAATTCCTGCAATGGAGTTGTGGATGGGGCGGCACATATGCACATCGCGAGCTGTGCTTCTCCGATGTTTACTCATCACGACAATACTACTGATACGCTAATGAAGCCGCACTTAAAGGCTAGTTGAATATATATGAATAATTTCTTTTCGAGGAAGATTCAAACTCCTGTAACCATTACTGGAATTCAATAAAACTTTCTGCAGCTATCAAAATTAAATTTTTTGCAAATTAGAAATTTTGATGACATTTTTCCGCAACTAAGATATAAAAGTTTTTCATGATAGTAAAAATTTTTTGTAAAACGATATTTATGTATGATTTTGTTGATCGAAAAAAATTTCTTGAAAACTTGTCACGTTTTTTACAGAAACTTTACAAGGCCGGAAGAAGAGATTGATTCAGTTCAACACTTCGTGTGTGTGTGTGTGTGTGTGTGTGTGTGTGTGTGTGTGTATGTGTGTGTGTCTGTATATTAAAATTAGTCTCACAAAACCTATAAGTACATGTTCACCTTTCTGATTATTGTGCCCGCCCCCCCCCCCCCCCCCCCCAGAAAAAAAATTTGTGTTCACCCCTGCAGTTACCAATACTCAATACTAAAAATCAGTCAACCGTATACTAGTATTTTTTCTTGAAAATATAAATATTCAGTATAAACCTCCATCAAGCGCATCGCTATAAACTGTAAATTTCGTCCACTAGGTTAAAGAAAAAAGTTATCTCAGCTCCAGAAGGACGGAGAAATTTCGTTTCAAATTCGTGAAAAAAATCTGCAATATCTTTCTTTCAAAGCTGCCTTCACTGAATAAAAACTGTGGTATTTATTTAAAAAACAGGACCCACAAAAGTGCAAGTTCTTCGAAGTCATTTTTTTATCCTTACGATTAATAAAATCGTAATTATGAGGGAAAGTTTAAACTGATCGTAAATCTCTCTCTGTGTGTGCCGAGTAAGTGGATGAAGGACGGAAAAGACACACCGTGATTTAATCAGAAAATTCTGCGGAAGCTGATACTGAGACACTCCCGGTTCAAAAGAGAAAGTGGAAATGTCGACAGATAAAACTGAATAGAAATTCGTGCATCTACAAAAAGATCGACGCGCGAAGTATATAACTTCCACCTTAGCGAAAGATCTTGCCAAGAAATTCTGTTCCTACGTAAAGTCACTAAGCGGGTCGACGTCTTCCACACAAACCACTGTTGAACAGTCTGGTGAGGCAACAGAAGACAGCAAAACGAAAGCTGGAGTGTAACATTTCGCGTTTAGAAAAATCATTCACGCAGGACGATCGTATAGATGCCCGTGCGGAGGACATAGAAACAGCCATACCTCGCGTTGAGAAGCAACTGCAGGAGATGAAAACAGATAAGTTACGGATCGTATCCAAACACGGTTTTACAGAGTACTCTTCTCCACTGGCCCGTTACGTAGCTTGCGGTTATATCGAATCTCTCGCCCAACTCAAAGTCGCAAACAACTGGAATAAACGGAGGTCTCTTTCGTATATAAGGAAGGTAATAGAGCGGACGCGCCAAATTACAGACCAATATCTTTATTGACATTGATTTGTTGCAAACTTTTAGGCATATTATAAGTTCGAACGTAACAAATTTCATTGAAACGGAAAAGCTTCTAGCCACAAATCAGCACGGATTTAGAAAGCAGCGAAATTCAGCTTGCCTATTTCTTACGCGACATCCTGCGAACCAACGATGAAGGGCAAGAGGCAGACTCCATATTCCTAGATTTCCGGAAGGCGTTTGACACGGTGCCCTACTGCAGACTGTTGACGTAGTTCCGCGCATAAGGAATAGGTTCCCGGATATGTCATGGGCTCGAAGACTTCTAAAGTGACAGAGCCCAGTATGTTGTCCTCGACGGCGAGTGTTTATTAGATCAAGGGTATCGTCAGGAGTGCCCCAAGTAAGTCTGAGAGAACCACTCTAGTTCTCTATATACCGTGCATAAATGATCTGATGGATAAATTGAACGGCAATGGGCGACTGTTTGCTGATGACGCTTCAGCGTTCTGAAAAGTGTCTAGGTTGATGACTGTATGAGGATAAATAAATGATTTCGACAGAATTTCTGTTTGGTGTGACGAACGACAACTTGCTCTCTTTGTAGAAGTTTGTAAGTCAATGAAGATGAGTAGGAACAACCATCCCAACTCAAAGGGGAATCCCTGGAGGGAAGACGTTTTTTTGGCGAAACACTATTGGGAAAATTTAAGGGCCATGATTTGCAGCTGAGTTCACAACGATTTTCCTGCGGCTTACGTACATTTCGCGGTAGGACAGCTAAAATAAGATAAAAGAAATTTGGGCTCACACGGAGGCATAGAGACAGTAGTCTTTCCCTCGCCCCATTAGCGTCTGGAATAGAAAAGGGAACGACTGGTAGAGGTACAGGATACTTTTCGCCTTGCACCAAGGTTTCTTGTGAAATACGTCTGTAGATGTAGAACGTGGAACTGATATAATTATTAGCACAATGGGCAGATTATTGTTTGTGATTTATTGTGATAGAAACATATGAATTTAATCTGTGATAGAAACACATGAATTGTGTCAAAATAAGTATAGTATAGGGTCGCTGCCATCAGTCTAGCTGGGACCCAAAAAGATATATTCCGTGGAAATAAAATGATGATCATATACTCCACTTTCATTCCTGCAGCTGACACTTCTAATGCTTTTATTTGTTATGGTTTGGAAATTCCACTTTCAAGTGCCAAATTTTCATAATTTCTGAATATTGTCAACATAAGTTTGTTACCAAACATGGGGCCAAATTCAGTCATTACTACATAAAATGGCGTTCCAAATGTTCTCGTATTCTTATCAACAAAATCACCACTACCACGGCAATGAGGATATTAACTTCAGTCCCCTACTGATTCTCATCATATTGTTTGTATCAGTGGCATCTTTCCCTTCTCATTCATACGTTATATCTTTGATATCGAGATTTATTAGGTAATTGCATGGGGAAAACTCCTTTGCCAAGTGGAAAGGTTTCAAATATTCCGTAACTATTTATTACTCACACAGCCGTTTCGGCTTCTGTTTAACCTGACGTTTAGTAGCTGCCTCTACAAAGACTGCTGCATTTCTTATACTCGTATACCTTACCGAATTCAGAATGGTGCTATACACAGAGTAACTTTCCGTATCTAGAAGGGAGCCAGTAATTCTGGTGATATTTCTATTATTATTTTACAGTCAATAAGATTTGTCTGTCTCAGATAAAACTAAGTCATTGAGGTGATGCTACGGTGAGACACCTGCAGCACTTTCCACTGACTGCTATTGCTCCCAGGTGGTTCACCCATATTTGACTAGGTGATAAACCTGTTGCGTCCCCACGAACATGTAGGACATCAGAATTCGACTAGTACTGCATGGTTAAACAAACCTAACACTTGGAAAGCGTTACAAGTTACATGTTCCACAGCCTGAGCGTGATCACCAATTTCGCTCAGCAGCAATGTGCCCCATAGCGTGCAGCTCTCCAGGGTTTCTCTATTTCTTAATTTATTATATACAGGTTCGCACCAACTTCCCGTTCCGAGCTCTTGTAGTGGAATACTGGCGGTGCTGATCACCTCCAGTTCAGAAAATCCGTATACGCCTACCTCTGGCTTGGTATTTGCTAACCAGGTTCCCCGAGGTAGAGATGGATAGGTTCGGACGGAATCGGTTCCTTGGACCTGCATCAGTTGAGCTAGCTCTTCTTCTTCGGGTTCCTATCCGTTCCGGATGTTGGCAACCATCTCGGCAGTGCTTTTCCTATCACTTGCAGCTCTAAATCGCTCTGTAGATGTTTTAGAGGTCCACGTTCTGATGTTCTTAAGCCAGGATATTCTTCTCCGGCTGATGTTTCTCTTCCCTGGTATTTTTCCTTGTAGGATGATCTGGAGGAGATGGTATCTTTTGTTGTTCCGCATGACGTGTCCCAGGCACTGAATTTTTCTTGCTTTCATGGTGACCAGTACTTCTTTCGATTTCTTCATTCTTCGTAGAACCTCGACATTTGTGACTTGCGCTGTCCACGGTATTCTTAACGTTTTCCAGTACAGTCATATCTCAAAAGCCTCCAGCCACTTACCGAACGATTCTGTCAGAGTCCATGTTTCAACACCATAGATGAGGGTGAAAAATACGTATCAGCGTCGTAGAAGTCTGATCTTCGTCATCATTGCTAAGCCATGATTCTTGAAAAGGTTACTCATCTTATTGAAGATAGCACTGGCTTTTCCAGTTCGAGTTCTCGCATCATCAGAAAGATCCCAAAAAAAAAAAAAAAAAATGGCTCTGAGCACTATGGGACTTAACATCTATGGTCATCAGTCCCCTAGAACTTAGAACTACTTAAACCTAAAGACATCACACAACACCCAGCCATCACGAGGCAGAGAAAATCCCTGTCCCCCGCCGGGAATCGAACCCGGGAACCCGGGCGTGGGAAGCGAGAACGCTACCGCACGACCACGAGATGCGGGCAGAGAAAGATCCCACCGGTGATTTATTGTAGTGGTAAGGTACGTCTATTTATGTACTTGCTCTATGTGATTTTGGTCTATCTTAATGTGACATGCAGGGACTCCGTTTTCACTGATTATCATTGTTTTCGATTTTTGATGGTTGACATCTGGACCGTATTCAGAGTCTTTTTTGTGCAAGTCTATCGACAAGGTACTGCAAACTATCTTCACTATCAGAAAATATTACTGTGTCGTCAACATATCGGATATTGTTGATATATTTTCCGTTTAAGAGCACTCCCATCTCTACTTCATCAAGAGCTTCCTTAAAGATGTATTCTGAATAGATGTTGAAAATCAGTGGGTATAATATACAACCCTTGCCTTACACCTCGTAGAAGCTACGCCTTCTGTATTTTCTCTGTCCAGCCTCACAGTAGCCGACTGGTTCCGATATAGTTTCACAGCTATACGTAGGTCTTCATCATCTAAACTAATGCTTCTTAAAATGTCAACAATCTTCTGATGTTTTACTCTGTAGAAAGCCTTCTGATAATCAATAAACTAGGCATAAATGTCGCAATTCTCGTCTCTGGACCTTTGAAATAGTACCTGGATACTCAACAATGCTTCGCGCATGCCAAATGCATTTCTGAAACCAAACTGTGTAGACGAAATTTGTTATTCACTGATTTTGTAAATTCTTTGGTGAATGACCCTCAGAAAGATATTTAGCAGTTGATTCATGAGGCTGATGGTCCTGTATTCACCACAAGTCTTAGCTCCGGGCTTTTTGGAGAATGTAATAAATTCGGATTTAAGCCATTCCCGTGGAATGTTACCAGAGTCGTAGATGTTAATGAATATTGCAGTCAACCATTTTAAATTATCCTCAGAGAGCAGCTTGAGAATTTCTGCATTCACATTGTCGGGACCAGATGATTTACCATCTTTCATTCCATTTATCGCAGCTTGTACTTCTCCCAGCAGAATTCTAACTCCTGTTTCGCAATATATTTGAGGAAGTTCCGTCCGCTTGTTATAACAGAGTTGTTCTGTGTATGTTTTGTATGTTTCTTTAAGCTCATCTTGTCCAAATATTATTTTTCCTTCATGTCTTTTTTATGTAATTTCGTCACTTCCCTGACTTTTTTATGAGTATTGAAACTATCATGTTTCAATTGTAACTTCTCTGTTTCATTGCACTGTTCCGTATTTGTCTTTCCTTAGCTTCTCGTATCCGTTTCCTGATCAACTTGTTGATATTCTTGTATCCATCAGGATTACTTTTCACTTTCCTCCTTCTGTCCATCATTTTAAGTATCTCTTCAGTCATTCATGACTTCTTTTTGGTGACACTGGATTTCAGAGGTTCTTCTTTAATTGATTCCACCATAGAGTTTACCTTTTTAATTTTCTCTTCAGTGCACAAGTTACCTGACAGAGACTTTAGTACTTTATTAAGATGGACTACTGCATTTTCTCTTATGGAATATTCTTTCAGTTTGCGGACATCATACATTTTGGCTTTTTTCTTTTGAATTCTCTTCATTCTGATTTTAAACACAACAACTAGGGGAACGTGGTCTGGGCTAATATCGGCACCTTGATAGGTTTTCATTGAGAGACAGCTGTTTCTATATCTTTGATTTATCAAGACATAATCAATCTGATTCCGGGTAATATTTTCGTCTGAATCTCTTGGGGACTTCCAGGCGTAGAGACGTCTGGGTGGTAGTGTGAAGAATGTGTTAGTTGTTATGAATCTCCACTCTGCTGCAAATGCACTGAGTAGTTCGCCTCTCTCATTCCTGTCACCAAGTCCATAGTGAATTATAATGTCACCTTCGGATCCCCTTCCTATTTCTGCATTAAAATCTCCCATAATTATTGTAAGATCTTTTTCGGTAGTTGTTGCAAAACACCTGAGATTTGGGAATAAAATTCTGCAACTCCTTCATCACTATGGTCTGTTGTTGGAGCGTAGACCTGAATAACGTTCAGTTGTGCGGGTAGAGCACTTATTTGGAGTAACATCACTCTCTCTGAGACAGTTACACAATTAGTGACACATTCTGCGATTGCTTTCGATACTATAAATCCTACTTCAGACTTATACTGTCCGTGAGATGTTCCTGAGTAGTAAATTCTGTGTTCATTGATGTTACAACAACCTGAACCTGGCCATCGCATTTCACTAATGCCCATGATCTTAATGCTCATTCTTCCCATTTCTTGGATTGCATTGTTGATTATTCCAGCGTGAGCCATCGCCTTCACATTCCATGTGCTTATCGTTATACTATCTTTCAATGATACTCTCTTCTTTGTGACAGCGTTGCTCAAAACTGTCCTTCCGCCCCCTCCCCCCCCCCCCCTCCTTAGAAGATCGAATTTGGGGGGACTTGAAATTCCGGAAAATTTTGTTTTGAACACAGCTATGGTGTGTAACTAGAGAAATCCATAGGATCTTTAATGTAGTGGTTTCTCGTTGCCTTCCACATTCTGTTGACCAATCTGGTTTTTCCGCCTTCAGGAACGATTTCTCATCCCTAGGACAACGGAGTGACCTATCGTTTACCTGCTCATCCGCCCTCCAAGGAATGGTTGAAATGGCTCTCAGCACTATGGGACTTAACATCTGAGGTGATCAGTCCCTTAGAACTACTTAAACCTAACTTACCTAAGGACATTACACACATCTATGCCCGAGGCAGGATTCGAACCTACGACCGCAGCGGTCGCGCGGTTCCAGACCGAAGCGCCTAGAACCGCTCGGCCACACAGGCCGGCGCCCTCCAAGGAGGACGTTGGAAATTGGTAGAAGGGGACCACTTATACCGGTGGTCACTCGGTTTTGGTCGCAGTTTAATGTCATGCCCTGACGAGGTGAGCTAGTGATGGATGTAAATCCGAGAGCAATTCGGACACTCATCCTTGGACTCCCATCGATTGTGTATCCAGGCTAGCAAACATGTGACGCGCTGCCGGAGTTGGAAACACAGTGGTGGAATGGAAGGGAGATCGATTGGTAAAGCCCGCGCCAGATGAGGAGTCTACTGTAACGGCAATACGGTAATTAAATGGTTCAAATGGCTCTGAGCACTATGGGACTTAACTTCTGAGGTCATCAGTCCCCTAGAACTTAGAACTACTTAAAACTAACTAACCTAAGGACATCACACACATCCATGCACGAGGCAGGATTCGAACCTGCGACCACAGCGGTCGCGCGGTTCCAGACTGTAGCGCCTAGAACCGCTCGGCCATCCCGGCCGGCTACGGTAATTATATGCTCCAGCAGGTCCACACAGCCGCTGTGACCGGCGGCGAATCTGCCTTCTGTGAGAAGGTGGCTCAGGCCCGACCGGCAGGCCGCTGTCCGTCCCGTCTTCCTGTAGTAGTCATTTTGTTCAATGCAGCCCCGCCCGACCGTTTCCTGGATTTGTGTTGTTATTCACTGCGCAACTGTCTAAGTTCCGTTGAAAGGTGAGGCTATTACTGAAAAGTTATTTCGAACTATACTAACTATTGATTGTGTGTGACTAAAAAGTCTGCAGTAACGTTTTATTGCTCGGCTTTGGTGTATTTTATGATATGATTTTAAGGTATGGATATCTTTTCGTGGTAAATAGGAAGGTACAGTCCAAATTTTCTGTTTTTATGATTTTTTAATTATCATATTTTTCCAAGTTTTAATTTATTTTCACTGCTGTCCGTCAATCAAATGTAGCAATTTTAATTGACCACATGACGTTTTGACAGCATCTTGTCCACTGATTTAATAATCGATAACTAGTTAAGCTTTTTAGTGACACCTGCCTAATGTGTGTGTCCACGTGATACCAAGAAAATAAAGCTAAATTTCGATATTGTTCTCTAAATCCTGCATACAATCCTAGAATTGGAACGGAAAATCTCGTTCGACATATGAAGAAGAAACACAACAGTGTTTCTCTACAGCGTCAAATACTCGAAATAAATTTATCTTCTAATGAATAATTTACCAATATCAGGACCAATTCTAATAGTACTAATCACAATTCTGTATCTAAATCTGTACCTTCCCGTTTAGTAGAAGTTTTACCGTCCACTTCAGCAGTCTTGCAGCCCAGCATTAGAGTATGTCAAGAACTCCAAGCAGTATGTCAAACACCAAAATCAAATTTAATTACAAGTTATACGACTAATACAAGATCCCCGCCAATTCATCGTTCCAAGCAAATTGATAATCAGCTACTAAAAATTATTGTAAAAGAATACCACTCATTTAAAATTGTAGAAGCTCATGAATTCCGAAAACTGCTTAATTTACTTTGTCCAGTATATAAGATACCAACAAGAAAAGCAGTATCTTGCAGTTTATTGCCTGCTATCCACAATGAACTAAAGGGAGAAATTTGAAATTTATTTAGGCGAGGAACAGATGTGTGTTTAACTGCTGATGGATGGACATCTCAGAATAATGAAAACCATTTCTACGTCATCACAGCCCCTTCATCGATGAAAACACGATGTTGCAATATGTACTGCTGGATTGTATTCACTATCAAAGCCGGCACACAGCTAACAATATAGCAAAAATGGTTGGATACGTATACGAATGCGGTATACAGAATAATGTTATTGCCATGGTCACGGATAATGATAGCAACATGTTAACGGCTGTCACAATCGCAGGGTGGAGACGAGTGAGATGCTTTGCACACTCCTTAAATTTGGCAGTAAATAGTAGTCCGGAATAAGAAGAAATCAGATCAGTTATAACAAAAGTCAAAAGTACTGTCGAATGTTCTTAGCAAAGTTCATAAGCGTTATCAGGGCTACAGGATAATCAAGAACAATTAAAGCTTCCAATATTGAAACTGAAACAGGGCTGTGTAACTCGTTGGAGCTCCACAGATGATGCGATTAGTAGATTTCATCTAATGAAGCCTGTTATGATAACTATTCTAGATATTGAAAACCCACAGCTCAATAATTTGTCTGTTGAGAAATGGAAAATTATTTCAAAATGCAAAGAAGTTTTACACAAATTTCACCGAGCGAGGTGGCGCAGTGGTTAGCACACTGGACTAACATTCTGGAGGACGACGGTTCAGTCCCTCGTGCGGCCATCCTGATTTAGGTTTTCCGAGATTTCCCTAAAATCTCTTCAGGCAAATGACGGGATGGTTCCTTTGAAAAGGGCACGGCCGACTTCCGTCTGCATCCTTCCCTAACCCGATGAGACCGATGCCCTCGCTGTTTGGTCTCCTCCCCCAAAACAACCCAACTCAACCCTTTACGCATATTTCATGTTATTACAGAGTCTCTTTGCTCAGAAAAACATGTTTACTCCACAATAGCATCCGTTTATGTATGTGCCATGATTGACAAATTAAATGGATACTTTACAAAACAAGATAAAAGTTGCAGTGAAGAACCATGCCAGACTAAGCGCGAGATAAATGCAAAATTAGGTGGGGCTGAAACAGAAGAATTAATTGCTCCAGTAACGTTGCTAGATCCAAGGATCAAGCCTCATGGTCTAGCGTCTAAAAACACAGAAAAAGCAATAGGTGACCTCAAGCAGATATGTGCTACAATTAAGTTAAATACTGACCAAAACCATCAAGACTTTAATAGAAACAATGAAGAGTTTCTCCCAGGTCAACATGAATGTCAGTCGTTGATTTGCGGAAAATTTGACCAGCAAGTTAAAGAATTTCCTTGCTACACAAAATCCTTCTGCATCGAGGGCTATGGAAATAGATAATTATATTACTGAAGAATTACTTGACAGGATTCAAGATCCTCTTATCTAGTGGAAACAACGAAAACATATTTATCCACATCTCTTTGAAGTGATGCTAAAACGGCTGTATATTACTGTCACCCCTGTGCCATGTGAGATTTTTTCCAAGATGAGCCAAATAATTAGTGAGCGACGGAACAGACTGAAGCCTAAAAAATTATACCAAATAATGTTACTTGCTCACAATTTAAAATAACTGAGCTATACATGCTTGTGGACAAGTTTATATCTATTTGCATGAAACATTGCTGAGTCTGAATGTAATTTATTACATAGCCAATACTCCTAATTATTTAAAAATATTGATTCATTAAAACTGTTTTTACAGTAAGAAGTAGTAGTTAACAAAGAATTTAGTTTTGTAGAAATAATTAGGCAAATACTAATGTGATTTGGGTGACGTGTAATAATTGATGACTGACTTTATAATGCGACAAAGTTTTTGTTATTTTCGTGTAATTAGATGTAATTTTATCACAGTTAACATCCTCTTATTAAAAAAAATCAGTACTAAGTTATTGACTGCATATTATATAACCCGTTTGTAACAAAACGGCAATCCTTCTCGGTCACAGAAGATTCATTTCGTAGATACTCTTCGTCCGCCGGCTGTAGAGTCAGACCAATACAGGTCCAGTGGACACGGATTCACTTCACAGATACGTTCCGTCCAACCGGCTGTAGAGCCGGATCCATACAGGTCCAGTGGACACGGAACCTGGATGCATGTCCGCAGAGCCGGATGCAGATCCGGACCCAACTCCTTTAAAGTCTTGGACCTACCCATCTCTACCTGGAGGTGCTTACCATTTGACAGGACCCAAGAGGCATGCTATGGACGTGACGGTATACCAACCCCAAAACCCCCTTCTTTCGTGTCTATATCGGTGATGAATAGTAATGATTATTTTGAAGGGTATCAAGACAGTTCTCAGTAGCTGATTCATTAGATCTCATATCAGCAAACCATGACGAGAACTTAATGACACTCTTTACAAAAAATAAAGGCTTTCGACAAAACATACGTGCCAATAATTTCCTAAAAATGCGCTAATACACACACACACACACACACATTTATGCTTGAGGCAGTCTGTCTGAACTGAAAATATACCTTGCAAAAACCTTTAAAATATTCGAAATGGAGGATACAACACAGAACGAGAGAAGATAAGTCCACGAATCAGATCTGTAGTGATAGTACTCGAAAATGCTACACTGGTCTTTGACGAATATTTTATCTGCTGTGGATTAACCGCCAAGCCTTAAAATTACTCTTTGGAACTCACAAAAACTTAAAGAGAAATAGATTAGCTTCTGACAAGCTACAAGGTTTCCGGGGGTTCTACCCCGCCCACGACTGGGACGTTACCAGCCTAGTGCACTGCTTTCCATTCTCTTTGATCCATACGTGTATTCGAAGTAGTATACAATTCTTTTCGATTAAGATAGCACATTTCTACACTCTCACACACACAAAAAAACGGTGCACCACGAAAAAATTTTCTGAATTGGATGGAAATCTGTAGATGTGATGTACATGTACAGACAAAAAAATCATTTCATTTTCAGAAAACATTGCTCATTCATTCAAGAGGAAGAACATCACAATCTGAGCAAGTCAGTAGCGCTGTGGTCCACCTCTGGCCCTTTTGGAAGCAGTTACTCGGTTTGACCATTGATTGACAGTTGTTCGATCTTCTTCTGAGGGATATCGTGCCAAATTCCGTCCAGTTGGCGCGTCAGATCGTCAAAATTCCAAACTGGTCTGCGGGCCCTGTCCATAATACTCCAAACTTTCTCAACTGGGGAGAGATCCGGTGACCCTGTTAACCAAAGCAGGGTTTGGAAAACCCGAATACAAGCGGTACAAACTTTCGCCGTGTGTGGATGGGCATTATCTTGCTGAAATTTAAGCCCAGTATGGCTTGCCGTGAAGGGCAACAAAACTGGGCTTAGAATATCGTCGACCTAGCGCTGCGCTGCATGGGTGCCGGAGATGACAACCATTTCAAAATGAAATAACGCTCCAGACCATCATTCCTTCTTTCTAGACCATTTGGCGGTCAGGTTGGTACCTCGCCGCTGCTCAGGGCACTTCCAGACTCGTCTTCGCTCGTCATCTGGGCTCAGTTCGAATCTGGACTCATCAATGGAGACAATTACACTCCAATCAATGAGATTCCAGGCCGAAGACGCGTCTGGGGACGACCTGGATAGTTGTGAGATACAAACCTGACTGTCGCCCGCCTTACAGCTTGACAACTAGGGATGATGGTCTGAGGTGGCATTTCTTTTCATATCAGGACCCCTTTGGTTATCAACTGCGGCACGCTGAAAACACAGTGGTACCACGTCCATATTCTACGCCCCGTTTTGTTGCGCTTCATTTCAAGCCATCCTGGGCTTACACTTCAGCAAGGTAATGCCCCTCCATACGCGGCGACAGTTTCTACTGCTTGTCTCCGTGCTTGCCAAACGCTACCTTGGCCAGCAAGGTCGCCGGATCTCTCCCCAGTTGAGAAAATTTGGAGAATTGTGGGTAGGGCCCTCAAGTCAGCACGGGATTTTCACGATCTAAAGCGCCAATTTGACAGAATTTTGGCACGATATCTCCCAGGAGGACATCCAACAACTTTATCAATTGCTTGCATAATGGACAGAGGTGGATCAACACGTTATTGACTTACTCAATGGTTGAAGCTCTTTCTCTTGAATAAACCAAATTTCCGTCCCATTCGGATAATTCCTCCTTAATGTCTCTCTCTCTCTCTTTCTCTCTCTCTCTTCTCTCTCTTTCTCTTTCTCTCTCTATCTTTGTTTCCTGTATTATACAGGAAATTATCCTTAGCTTAAGACACTTGTGCATATGATACACTGTTTCGTTTTCCAATCACTCGTCCTACAGCGGGAGTACTGGAGCTTTCATATGTAACGAATCTAAATGACTCTTTCATACAAAGAGAAATATTCGACCTGTTTTTGAGGTGTTAAGTAATATCGCACTTGCTCAGACGATACATAGACCAACAGTACTATAAACGTGCACTGTTGGTTAGTGTAATGGGGATTGCCCTGTGGTCGCAAGTCAGTTGTCCCGAAAAGCAGAGCTCCAAAAAGGCCATGGCTGTGTGGCTTATTCAGTGCTGTTATTAAGAGTGCTCCTCACTAGATGCCAACGTCATAACAGAATTAATACATATCAATCATGGATGTATTTGTAAATGACTGTACGCCAAAAGTCAAATGTAGTGAAAACGTGATAATGGGACGCTAGATAAGCAGTCGTTGCCGAAAAATGACATTCCAAGCCATGTAGCTACGCAAAAACAGCGATGTTCGTCGCGTGAGCAGTACAGTAACTCATTGTTACTGGTGTCATAGATACTTTTATTTTCCCTGGAACGCGTTCGAATGAGTATTTATTTACAGTATTAATCCCACATCAGTATCTACAAACTGAATGACTGGTACATTTCATTCCAGGGGTTCGAGATCAACGCTTACGTTTGATGCTGAGTGAAATAGCATTCGCCATCCAGGAGATCTATCTCCAGTAAGTAATTCGTATCTTAGTGTTTCCTGCGCTTTAGCACAAATATTACTTGTGATTTGAATGTGTCATTTAACAGTAACCATCAATTATGAGTATGTTGTAATGAGTACTTGTAATCGTAGTAGTAGGCGGGCCGCATAATACAACATAAACAATTTGTTTTCAAACCATTCACTGCGTACATTAGCAGTGACTAGTCATCGTCCTGGAACCATCTCCAGTAAGTAATTCGTATCTTAGTGTTTCCTGCGCTTTAGCACAAATATTACTTGTGATTTGAATGTGTCATTTAACAGTAACCATCAATTATGAGTATGTTGTAATGAGTACTTGTAATCGTAGTAGTAGGCGGGCCGCATAATACAACATAAACAATTTGTTTTCAAACCATTCACTGCGTACATTAGCAGTGACTAGTCATCGTCCTGGAACTACTAGCTTTTGCCTTACAAGGCAATTTTTTCTTTAGAGTTGTGAGATGAATTGCTGCAACAACGAATAATTTTTTATTTCCGCAGTAGTTATTCTACACAGTCGCAGAGAAAAGTATCTGCTTAGAGCAGAGTGAGAACCCTGTTAGATGTCCTAGATGACTATGTTAGTTCTCCGGTATTGAATTATTCCTCAGGTGTTGACACGAAGGAAAATGATGTAATTATGTAATCGATATCTATGCTTATGTTTACAGGTACCCAGATATAGTAGTCATCATTGGATTGACAATCTCCTTTTTCAGTCTCAGATGCGTCCGCTTCAAGTGGGTAAGTACGCCTCCCTCATTTTTATTTTCCATAGAATGTATTATTTTCAAAACTTTGGGCAAATGCAGTTGATTATATACTGGAGAATGAAGGCGCATTCGCCAGTATAGGAAATTTGCTGCTAATGTCATAATAGTCGGATAACGTAATCTTATGAATTGTATTTTGTATGTGTTAACATTGTGTCCGTCGTAAGTAGCTGCTAATTAATAACAGAAATCATCCTACAGCGACGCGTCTGCAAACAGAACTGTTAAATTGACGGAATGGTTCCGTACTCGTAACAAAAGTGTATATTTCACTATATCTCACTGAATATAGAGCTCCAATTTTTTATTGTTGTTAAATATACGCTAATGATAATAGTTCATTGTTTATATGTGATGAAGAGGACATAGTACATAAGCAAAGGCATTATTATCTTCAGTTCGTTGCGGCCTCTAGCTCATCTACATTTACATCTACATCTACATGGATGCTCTGCAAATCACGTTTAAGTGCCTGGCAGAGGGTTCATGGAACCACTTTCAAAATTCTCTATTATTCCAATCTCGTATAGCGCGCGGAAAGAATGAACACCTTTATTTTTCCGTACGAGCTCTCATTTCCCTTAATTTTATCGTGGTGAACGTTTCTCCCAATGTAGGTCGGTGCCAACAAAATATTTTCGCATTCGGAGGAAAAAGTTGGTGATTGGAATTTCGTGAGAAGATTCAGGCGCAACGAAAAACGCCTTTCTTTTGATGATGTCCAGCCCAAATCCTGTATCATTTCTGTGAAACTCTATCCCATATTTGGAGATAATACAAAACGTGCTGCCTTTTTTTGAACTTTTTGGATGCACTCCGTCAGTCCAAACAGGTAAGGAGCCCATACCGCAAGCGGTATTCTAAAAGAGGACGGACAAGCGTAGTGCAGGCAGTCTCCTTGGTAGATCTGTCACATTTTCCATGTGTACTGCCAATAAAACGCAGTCTTTGGTTAGCCTTCCCCATAACATTTTCTATGTGTTCCTGCCAATTTAAGTTGCTCGTAATTGTAATACCTAGGTATTTAGTTGAATTTACGGCTTTTAGATTAGACCGATTTATCGTGTAACCGAAATTTAACAAGTAAGAAGTAAACTACTAAACGTTTTGCGTAATTAACAAATCGGTTTATATTTACTGAACTGGGTGTCGGAAGGCTCACTGACAAAGTTACAGCTCTGTTTCAAGATTTTTAAAATATAGCAGGTACCTAAAGAAATCAGAAATGTTCAGAAACACACGATATATATTTTTCAAGATGAACTAAAGCTTACAAACCTCGGCTACTATGCCAGAGTAGCATATAGTTGATTTAGTTACCTGAAAACTTAGTGACATACTTTATGTAACGTGATGCAGGAACTGTATTGCCAGTCGATGCCATTCTAGAGAGATCATTTTGGAGTTTGTATTAACTAAACGAAACTCTTATTTGGTGTTGTTTCAAAAAAAAATATTATTATTGTGAGAACAAGGTTTCGGGTTATCAACCAATAGTCTAGTACACAACTGATCAGAAAGATGGCAATCAAGTAAAGATAAACAAGCCAACATCTTGATCTATCGATTTCTGACTTAAAATATAAAGGTTATGTCAGATGAATATTTTGACACAGTTACATTTGTGTCCCAAAACGTTCGCTAAGACAGGATTTACAATAGCTATGAATAACATACACTGGAGTAAAGTTATGTGCACAGGGCATTGTTTCATTATCTGTTTATGAATGAAAGCACCCAGCTTTCGCTTATTTGTAGAGGTTGTAACGTTGTCTGAATGGAGTGAATAATTCAATTCAGTCTGCTCACTCAATAGCAAATGTGGGAATACACATTTTTCTCCATAATGAGTGTAAAGCGATTTAATCTCATAAAAGACGTCGTACATGAGCATGCAATATCTCATCTCCGTACCATAATAGTTACCAGCATTCAACCAGTCACTAACTAAGATGTAAAGTCCCATACGTTCACCAACTTTGATAAACACCCCACACCTCTTTTTCCTGAAATTCTCTGATTGTATAGGTACCTCCGATCTGTCCAGACTAAAGAGAGGCGAAATTAATTCAGTAAGCTGAAGAATTCTTCTGCAAAAAACAGTCATCAGTTTTGGCATTATCTAGGCGAGCCATTCCTGCACGGCTGTGAATAAGACGTAGTCTCCAGAATGAAATTTTCACTCTGCAGCGGAGTGTACGCTGTTATGAAACTTCCTGGCAGATGAAAACTGTGTGCCGGCCCGTGACCCGAACTTGGGACCATTGCCTTTCTCGGACAAATGCTCTACCGACCGAGCTACCCACGCACGACTCACGGACCTTCCTCACAGCTTTACTTCCGCCAGTATCTCTCATCTCCTACCTTCGAAACCTCACAGGAGCTCTCCTGCGAAATTTGCGGAACTAGCACTCCTGGAAGAAAGGCAAAGGTCCCAAGTTGAAGAGTCGGTCCAAAAAAATGTTCAAATGTGTCTGAAATCTTATGGGAATTAACTGCTAAGGTCATCAGTCCCTAAGCTTACACACTACTTAACCTAAATTATCCTAAGGACAAACACACACACCCATGCCCGTGGGAGGACTCGAACCTCCGCCAGGATCAGCCACACAGTCCATGACTGCAGCGCCTAGACCGCTCGGCTAATCCTGCGAGGCAAGCGTCGGTCCAGCACTCAGATTTAATCTGCCAGTAAGTTTCAGAATAGCGCATATTCCGCTGCAGGGTGAAAATCTCATTCAGGAAACATCCTCCAGGCTGTGCCAAAGCCATGTCCCTGCAATATCCTCTCTTCCAGAAGTACTACTTCTGCAAGTTTCGCAAGAGAGCAGCTGTGAGGTTTGGAAGGTAGGAGACGAGGTACTGGGGGAAGAAAAGCTGTTGAGGACAGGTTTTGAGTCGTGCTTTGGTAGCTTAGTGGGTAGAGCACTTGCCCGTGAAAGGCAAAGGTCCCGAGTTCTAATCTCGATCCGGTACACAGTTTCAATCTGCCAGGAAGTTTGAAGACGTAGTCTGCCTGTTGCCTGTACTGCACACCAGCCGCTGATAGTAGGAATACTGACAATCTCCGAGAAATCTGAAAGTTTTGCAGACAAGTGTCTCGGAAACCTATTTGGATTTCGTCGTACAGGTATCGAGTTTCTTGTGGAGTGGTTACTCTAATTCGAACTTGTACTGGAGTACGACCGACATTTTCTTTGCCTCGCTACAGTTATCAGAGCTATAAAGAGCCCAATAAGCATCAAGATGTCTTTAAATTCGACCATGAAGACCTATGTCAAAATAACACCCTCATGAATTACACACGGAACTTCTCAACACACAACTGCTTCAGACGAGTGATCTTCTTTACCTTTGAATCAGGAGCCGGTTCGAGTTGAAATCCTGTAGGTTGAATATTTCCGTGATTTCCGTAAATCGATTTAGGCAAACGCCGGGACAGTTCCTTTGCAAAGGATACAGCCGTCAGTCATCCTTCCCCACACTGTTCTATCTGCAATTACTTTATCATCGACGGGGCATTGGAACCTAATCTCGTTTTCTTGCGACATTAGAATGCATGACAATTACTCTACGTACACACAAACAGACAAGCAGTGTCACTCTGGTAGTCATAATTACACTGAAATATCCGCAAATGACCAACATAAGCTGAAACCGGTAACGTTCACAGAACTGTCTTACTTATCTTCATCAGTCGATAGAAACTTTTAGAGGAGCACGTTAATACAGTAACTATGAATGTATAAAATGTTTTGTGAGAACATTTGGATAAAATTCTAGGCTCTCGATTATACTATCCATTGTCTAGCTCCTGAAAATAAAGAACTGTAGGGAAATGACAGATGTAGATGGTGTCAGCATGCCCCCAGCTACACCGACGTCCAGTTTGATACGTCTTGGCTACCGTCATGGTGAAGCATAGTTTTTGTAGTCTCCGTTGTAAGGGGCGTTACTCCATCTGGTGATGCTTGTCATTTCCTTGACCATTAGTTGTTTTCATCATGATTTTTTTATTTATTTGTTATTTATATTCACCATGTTTAGTCATGCTCAAAAGTATCCGAACGACCTGAATTGCAGTTCGCCTGATTCGCATGCAACCCACATAACTCAGCTGTTTAGCAGGTCCTCTAATCGCTCCTTGGTACAGTCGTTTGACTATTGAAAATGGTTCCAACAAGTCACCACTAGAAAATACTGCTCTGTATCGCAATAACTCAAGATGTAAAGTAATACCACGATACTAGAAATTTCAGGGTACACCTTATCACAGATAAGACTGTCCTTAAGGCTTGTAAGCTTACATTCATTGCAATAAATGACATACCTGAAATGTTACCACCCTCATTATTACGTCAGATAGGTACTGCACGTAGTACGTTCGACGTATTCATGATTACCTCTTCAGAGTAACGTATCGTACTTGTTATTTAACACAAAATGACATTAAAAATTTAAGTTATTCACGAGCAGCTAGTTGAGAATATGTATGAACTTCAAATAACACGACGAACCGTCTCGTTCTGCATACGGATTCAAACCCATGTGATGCAGACTGAGATTTAGTGACTGACGGAAACTAACAGTCATTCCTGACTAGGCATACAGACAGTGATATACCTCGATTTTAGACAGTATCAGCAAATATCAACTTTAAATTACGTAACGTAAACATTTTTAACGGACGCGAATTCTCACCCAGCATCGATTGTCCCTGTTAACGAACTGCGAGAGATGTTAAATATTGCTTATTCACAAGTAACGTACTTGAAATGCCGTGAGATAAAGCTTTGTGTTGAACAGGGACTCGAACCCAGAACCTAATCGGATTGTTGTCGAAGCCAATCAACTGTGATATATCGGATTTTCCGACAGTAGCTAGATGTTTTAACTGAAATGACGAGACGAAACATTAATTTTTGCCTTCGCAGGACTCCAACCCGGCACCTATCACTGTTATATTCTAGAGAAAACGAACGTTAAATGTGGGTTTGTTGCACCAGCAGCGACATGTGAGCATGTTTGAACTAGAAATAATATGACGAAAAGTTCAGTGCTGACTGGGAATCGAACCCCACACATATCGTTGTTGACTGCACACAAACAGACGTCAGATACGAAATGTTTCTCCACCAGCAGCTCGGAATAACATCCTTGAACTTACAGTGATCTCGCAAATAGTTATATGTCTCACTGGGAGTCAAAAACGTCAGATATCGTTAATGTTGACAACGAATGAAAATGCATTAAAAATCGAAATTATTATCCATCAGCAGATAGGCGTTCTCATGCTAAAGCTTGATAATTCACAACGAAACCCTTAGTGCCGGGCCAGGATTCGAACCCATTTACGCGCAATATGTCGAGATGTTGAGGAAACTGCAGTTTTGAACAAACAACAAATTGTAGTCGAGCTGTATTGTCGCGAAGGGATAAAATTCCGCGTTAAGGGCGGTCTGAGTTGCATTCCCAGTTCAGAACCAATTTTATCGGCATACAGAAGCTCAAATAAAAGATGGAATAAGTGTCCTGTGACCCTACATAGCGTTTGTTTCGTCACTATTAATAAATAACTAGTATAAGAAAGGATACTGGTGATAGAGCTTCTACGTGTCTCCTCTCCTGACTTTATTGTGGTTCAACCTAACGTCTACTTGGTAGAGAAGGAATATCATGTTTGATGTGAATTTCAGACCACAATGCCATTATACGTTCTTCACTTGGCGTAGCCATAAGCGAATAGAATCTGTCTCTCCCTGTCAAAAAGCATCGGCAGAAGTTGGAATCGAACCTAGGCCACCAGTATATGAACCTATCATCAATCCAACTGACCACCAAATCATCTTCTCTGTGACTTACTTTTCTATCGTAACACCGATCCGACACACTCTATGAGAATTCTGACACACAGGCTCCCTGTCGTGGTTTGCAGCCTCGGCTACTCAGTGCATACATTCCACTCTATATTGTAATCACCGAAATAAAATGACGTAACTGCCACCTACATAGAACTGCCACCAATGTAGGATGCAGAAATTTAAACAGGAAGTGTTCCTTCCCATTTGAGCTACTCTATTGCCCTATCTGTTTGTTGAAACCGCCGTGCAGTGCAAAGGAAAAGCTGTAACTGTCTGTCTCTTAGAAGTCTAGATCCGGCCATATGCATTATCTCACAGCGCTGTGGAATGCGAAAGTTCTGGAGGAACTGTTGTTGACTTCTGGAGTTGCTGTAGCTACGTGATAGCTAGTAGCATAACGGTAAGCGTCATGCACTGTAGATAAGACGTCGCGATTTGTATTGCATTCGCTGCTTTGCACATAATTCCCTTCACTTCTCAATCCAAAATAGTCACATGTGGAAAATGGCCTAACTTCTGCGACATTTTGTTCTTTTCGGGTTTAATACACGGCCAGGTAGCAGATAAGCTCTTGTATTATATATGGGGAGAGCGCATCGTGCCAAAATAGTCAGAAAAGTATTTTCTACATTAGCTGTCGTCTGTTGTGGCATTTTATTCCTCTTCAAACCTTGTTCGCAGCTTTAACTCATAACAAGTTTTCTACGTGCATGCGCATTGTCAGACTGTTATAGATAACAGCAAAGAATTCGCATATACGGTATCATTGATGATTAATTTCTCTACTCACTTAGATTTCCATTGGGTCTATGTTTAATTGGTGTGCTGTTTCATACTCAACAGATATGCAAATGTGGCATTTCATAAATAACGTTATTTATTCCAGAAACCCAAAATTTTCTTATCATCAGCGGAAAGAGGCGTTACCTGTTGCGCAGCATTGTAAGGTTTTCACCATTGCACTATGAGCTGAAAGTATTTTCTTGCGATTTGCTTATCGATGTTTGATCCGACTGCTTGCAGCTCTTTCACAGAAGGGATAATAACGTTACAGTCAGCGATAATGGAACCTCGAACCATAACAGACGCTTTTTCACATGTCAGCACGTCACCACAGAGCTAGCGAAGAGATATGTATTGTGCCTTCCTCTTACATGGCCAATAGTGGCTAGAACTCGTAAACCGCTATTTAAAGGACGAAATTAGTTGCGATTTCCACGTGCAAAGACTTTCCTGTGCTGAAAACGGTAAATTTATAATCTTCTGTTAAACCTCAAGCGATAAGAACTCAGATTATTCAATGGAATGACAGGAAAAATCAAGTGAACTTTGAGGCTTAATTCCGTGCTTACCAGGAAGTAACTCGTCGATCACAGTGTTGCCAAACATACCTTGCCTTGTTGCCAAATCTCAGTTACAGTACCAGCAGGACGAAGACGAACCAATGTGATCCTACAGCGGGCTGGGAAGCGACCATAGCTGGCGTCTCAAAGACACGGCTGCTACGGCCTGGAATACATAAAGCGTATGATTCGCATTTCAGTAACTATGCTTAGGAACTGGAGTGTAGTTACTAATAATACTCAGAACTGACTGTTAAGTAAGCATCATAAATCAGTAACTCTCATAATTGTTTTTATATTTAATTCGTAAGTGTACTCAAAACTAAGAAACTTATTCACGGACGTTTTTGTGCCTCGCCGATACTCGAGCACAACAAACAAATAAAAATGAAAAGGAAATCTGTGTGTGTGTGTGTGTGTGTGTGTGTGTGTGTGTGTGTGTGTGTGTGTGTGTGTGAGAGAGAGAGAGAGAGAGAGAGAGAGAGAGAGAGATAGAGAGAGAAATAAAAAAGAATGAGAGAGAGGGTAAAAAATTGTTGTAAAAAAATCGAATACTGGTATGTAAAGAAATCTTTCATTAAAATGACACGTTCCACATCATTACGAAATTTCGTATTCATGATCTATGGAACAAGTACTAATCTAATCTAATTTAATCATATCATATTGCTGACTAGCCATGAAGAGTCATGAAGTACCGAAATTTTCGCCAATATCAGTAACCAAATCTAGGCTTGAAAATAAAGGACGACAGTTTTTGTAATAAACTGGGACGCCTATCAAGACCCTTTCATCCCTGTTAACTAACCACGAAAGATGTCTGATATACTTCAATTCAGAAGTAACAAAGTGTGTATGCATTTAAAGATGAAGCGCATGATGTGAAGTTCTGTGACGGAGATATGAACCCAACACGTAATCAGATTGTTAACTAAATAAAATCAAATGTAACGTGTCGGTTTTTCTTATCAACTGCTAGGTGTTTCAATCTAAAATAAGGATACAAATTCTTGTGCCTGAGTGACAATCGAACCGCACTCCTATCGTTCTTCTTTATCGTCCACGAATATAGCTTAAGTATGAATAGTATGAATTGCTTACTCACCAACAGTAAGATGTCTGCGTGTTTGACCAGAAATTGTTGTCAACACATGAGCAGATATTAAAAATGCACGTTAAATTTCAGTAGCAGGCCGGTGTGCACGTGATAGGGCTTGAAATGAAATGACGAGTATTTTGTTCTGGATCAGGATTGGGATTCACATACACCTAGAGAAGATTGCATTCATGGGGAAAGGAACGAAATGATTGAACTATACTGTTCCGAGAGATTCAGATCCTCGAAAGAGGAGATACCAATTCGAATCACAGTCCAGCACCAAATTTTTCAACGTCTCTAGTTCAATCAAGTACAAGTAAAATAATAGCCCTATTCCTTTAAATGGCTATCGGTTCATCAAATAAAATAAAATTTTCTAATGCAAGTAAGTTTACTGGCGATAGTATTTCTGTTTACCATGACCTCCACCTATGTCATTTCCCAACGTAAACCGGCTGTGCCCAGTTGGGAATGAAGGAACGTGATGTTTAATGCGTATTCTGGATTATAACATCTTTCTCTTGAAGTTACCAGAGGTAAAGTAAGTCTTTTTGTGCCTCTTAAAAGTGAATGTCTGAACCCACGCATTGCACCTGTGATAGTTCGTTCCACCAGACCATTGTGGCCACATTTCCCAGCTCCAGGAGTGTGCTGTAATGGATGATGTGCTTAGCTTACAAAATTAGTCACGGTGGAAAAAATGCGAGTCTATTAAATGGTAAAGTAGAAGCAAGCTTCTGACGTGAAGATTATGCTATTCTCATGTCAGCCGGATGTAAAGACTCTTCTAGGCATCATAGCCTCGATGTGAAGCCATTTTGAAATTTTCACTAATTTAGCAAATTTCTTAGTTCGAGAAAATCCACTGTGAAATGTGAAGTTACCGGATAATTCGATTATTACCGCCATTATTACTATAATTTTCTTCATACCGCTGCTGGAACACATGTGCCTGAACATCGTTTAAGGCCTTTTGGTCATTATAGAAGTAGTTGCCCAAGAACAGGTTCTTTCGCTGTCTACAGAATCCTTTTCATGTTAATATCAAACATGAGCAGTTACTTTTAGATCGCATTAAAACTAAAGTAATTGATGAAGACTTACTTGATAACAAAAACGCGCGGCCTTTCTTCATTTGCTTGCGCTTAGAAATGGCTGTCGAATACTGCCCAACCAAAAGCCTTCCGATATACGTCATTGTCAGTTCTTCCATATGATTTGGTCGACGTGACCTGTTTCAAGTTGTGTATGAGAGAGAATGTTTCAGAAAATCAATTGTTTTCCTTTGCAATAAACAGAGAGATTTTCATTCTAAGCTGTCCAAGTCCAAAATTTTCGCAATATTAGTTCAAATTTAATATTCACTTTTATAATGTAGGAAAGTATCTCACAATTGCAAAACCCGCGTCAGACTCACTGTCCTAACACTTAGTCGTTGACCATAAATTCTAGCCCAGAGTGACACCAGTTTAAGTAACCTAATGTAGCGAAGACTGTCTGCCAGTGCTCTTTCTCACCGTAAAATATGCAATTCACTCATTGGGCTCCATAAGTACATTGTAACCGTAATTTCTGTGTGTATGCAATGCATACGGATCGTAGAATTTAGTGGCGCTCTCTCTTCCACTTCTGTATACCATATGCGTGACCTAAAGGGGCTCTTTGTCGTTACAGGCCCTGGGCGGTGCAACATCGTATTGACAGCAGTAATGTGCTAATACTGACAACCTCACTGTTTGTTTTACCTGACTTTGTAATCATTTAAATAAAGCAATATGACCTTCCAGTGGGAGACATTTCGTCCCCGTTTTCCTTCTGTGAAATTTGTCAGTAAGCGTTTTGCCTTCCAATCAGCGATATGCGGCAGAGTACTGCCGGTAAACAATTCACAAAACACGATTTAGTGCCGTTAAGACGATTTCTTTAACATTGGCGTAGCTGAAGGATTCTAGTTTTATCTTAAATCGTCTTATGCAGCAACGTTCACAGATATGTCAAAAAGGAAAAGCTCTTTATCCAGGTACGAAGGTTCTAAAACAAACTTCCCACAGTTCGTGTCAGATTGATCTTTTCGTCTGATAGCACTGTGTAAGTATTTTGTCTAAGAGGTATCACAAGTAGTGTTCCTGTATCTGTAGGAATCATTGTTTGAAAACGAGTTTAACACCACTGGGTACAGTGCTGCTAAATATTCAAAATGATTATCAACCTAAGTCTTCGTTCATCCACAAACTGAGGCGTATTTGTAATACAGAAGCTAGGCTGTGTATCCTTGTCTTCCTTGAGTGGGCATTGGAAGGCGTTTACACACACGTATACGAGGGTAATCCCAAAGGTAAGATATCCTAAGGGATACGCAAGTGCCAACGCAGGCACAAACGAGAAACCTTAATTTTAATGCCAAGCAGAAACCACAATGTTGGCTGCATGGTGGCAAGGTGATAAAGAACAAGACTGCGGATACGAAGGCCTCAGGTTCGATACCTCGTCAATCCCACGATTCTTATGTGCCATTTTACACTTATTTCCCCTCGGGCCGTGTTTGTTGATGTGAAAAATGCCGAGTTGCACTGTGTTCCGAAAGCCACGTTAAACTGTAGGTTCCCCTATTAACTGGCTAGATAAGTCGACTGAAAGGTTGGAGGAAAGCAACGGCATACCACCTCAAACAAGACCGTGCCTATTAAAGCACTGTAGTGTTCAAACCACTCTTCCGGCTAATGACTGCTTTACCTTCTGTGGGTTCCAAAATTAATGATTTTCGGGTTATTAACATTTTTGTGTTTTCATGCTGTATCTTTGATACCAGTAAACGTAAAACCGGCCGAACACTGTCACCGTTCGAGTTGTCAAGGTGATAGACGACGATGCTGTCGACCCCAGTTACAATCTTGGTCATAGCTATGTTTCAGTTGAATACCTCTATGTGCCTTTCTGCGTATTTCAAGATATACTTTTATACACTAGGTACGCATCCAAATTCATATCTGATAGAGTTGTATTTAGCAACATGAATCAGATATCTCCAGAATGAGATTTTCACTCTGCAGCGGAGTGTGCGCTGATATGAAACTTCCTGGCAGATTAAAACTGTGTGCCCGACCGAGACTCGGTCGGGCACACAGTTTTAATCTGCCAGGAAGTTTCATGAATCAGATATGTTTTCCGTGCAATATATCGGACAACACGTCAGTGCAGCGAGATTTCGTTTGTCTATTGCGCATGGTGCAAGAAATATTTGTGTTTTGCTTATTTCTGTGATAGGTTTCACCCCACTGAATGCGAGCAAGCTCACGAATAGACTGTCAATTACTGGAATTCCGCAATATTACACCTAAAAGTTGTATTTTTGCATTATGTATCCCGATGAAAATAACTGTAAACAGATAATATGCTTACTTGCTTATTATTCGCGCTTCTCGATCCTTTCCTCAAAAAATAAAAATAAAAAGAGAGAGAGACACACAGAGAGAAAACAGAAATGAATTCCAAATATCAGCTCAGTGACGCCATGATCGTCTCGTGATGTAAAGCAAGGATAGTTGATAGGTAATATCTTGTTGTACTAGCGATATATATGGCTACAGGGTTCTTTCTTTTCTCTCAGCAAACAATCAGAACAGAATTCAGTAACAAAGTGGTAAGAATACCTACGCAGTGCGCCAATTAAACACTCACCCTTTCTTGGTTATTTTGTTAATCGTCTGTAATGCAGTAAACATCTTTGATTATTGATTTGTTAAAAAAATGGCTCCGAGCACTATGGGACTCAACTGCTGAGGTCATTAGTCCCCTAGAACTTAGAACTAGTTAAACCTAACTAACCTAAGGACATCACAAACATCCATGCCCGAGGCAGGATTCGAACCTGCGACCGTAGCGGTCTTGCGGTTCCAGACTGCAGCGCCTTTAACCGCACGGCCACTTCGGCCGGCTATTGATTTGTTATTACTACCATTGTTATTGTTATTCGTCACCTCACAACAGCTTTCCTCTCACTCATTGCTGCCGATGCACGTAACGAATGGATCAGGATGAATGGAATGTGGGATGTTTCGTCACGGGGAATATACACATTTATCTCGGCGTATTGTGTTCAGGGTGATATGAAAATCTCAATAAGAGAAGACGACAACGGGATGCCGATGATGCAGGCAATAACACCCAACTATTTTGGTCGACTTAACACCATGATGACAGACAAACTGGCGTCTCACTTTATTTTAATTATAATTCGTTATCCTTCTTGCGACATCGTTTTAATACCTCGTGGGAGCAGGCATAACATTTTGCTTTTTGAACACCGACCAATAACACACATAAATAGTAGATGGAAGGATACAAAGAAACAATGAGATTCATGGGTGTGGATCCAGTTCATCATTAGAATACTAAACAAGAGGGAAACATTACGAAAGCAATTAATACGCTGGTTAGTTTAAATGGTTCAAATGGCTCTGAGCACTATGCGACTTAACTTCTGTGGTCATCAGTCGCCTAGAACTTAGAACTAATTAAACCTAACTAACCTAAGGACATCACAAACATCCATGCCCGAGGCAGGATTCGAACCTGCGACCGGAGCGGTCACTCGGCTCCCGACTGTAGCGCCTAGAACCGCACGGCCACTCCGGCCGGCCGCTGGTTAGTATACATTATTTGTATAGATCTGAAGACGAAGAAGCGCAGATCCTCACAGTGCCCGCATCTGCACTTTAGTTTCTCTCTTAATGGGCATAATTTTAGTTTCTTCTCTTCTGAATTTTCAAATGAATTGATTATTACGTGGTACAGAATAATTAGTTAACTGTTTTCCTTACAGCTTCCATTCGCACCAACATTTTTCTACATTCTCGTTCAGTTCATGAAATTCTACTTGTATGATCACAAGAATGCACATAGGTGTAATCGATCTCGGGGTGCAAAGTGTTTGTTATCTTACTTTTCGTGACAGGTGGGCAAAGTTGATTTCCAAAGACTTTTTATTGTACTGAAATAATCTTTTGTCACAAACTAACATGGTAAGTTCAAATGCTATGGGACTTAACTTCTGAGGTCATCAGTCCCCTGCAACTTAGAACTACTTAAACCTAACTAATCTAAGGACATCACACACATCCATGCCCGGGACAGGATTCGAACCTGCGACCATACCGGTCGCGCGGTTCCAGGCTGTAGCGCCTAGAACCGCTAGGCCACCACGACCGGCAACAAGCTAAGTGTTTTATTAGTATATATTTTGTGGGAAACTGTAATCGTTATGGAAGATTACACACGAGAATATTTGACACAACTGGTAGGAGAAAACGCTGCATATTAACCAAACCCCGCGCCTCTTCTCCGTATCCTCCTATGACATAAGAACGGGGTTCTCCTCCTATAACGCTACAGAGCTCTTCCTAGCACAGCTGAGAATTGGCAACATCGTCACAAACATTTGGCAACACTGTGACAATGCAATCACTTCCACGTATGGTACTGAATTGACTCGCTAAATTCACTTGATATTCCCTTTCCATTTGAATGACTCGTGCTATGTAATCCTCATGTAAACTAAGACACAGACAGAAAATTCAATTTTTTCGCAAAAGAAATGCTATTCTTCACATAAGTGACAACTTTTATTATCTTTCACGATGCGTTATGAGGCTGAGCGAGCAATACCATGAGGAGAGTGGCGTGCTGGCAGCAGTGTGTCCGTAGCCCCGTGTTACCACCCGTGTCTTGTATTTCAACGGTTCAAGAAGTCGTCTGTTCTAACCGTCATATGGGCTAACGTGTGTGAGCTTTTTTTTGTGGTTTATTTTATGCAACTTCGAATTTCCAGAAAAAATCTGTAACGAAATCAGAAGAAAACTTTTACGCATCAAGTCCTCTTGGTAGCTCGACTCAGTAAGTTGTGCTAATGGTCATAGATCTAAGCTTTCTGACTACCAACCTGCTTCACAATACAAGCGTCTCTCAAGAAATTCGAATCGACCCTCAACGGTACGAAATTCAATATTGTTCTTCACTTAAGACTCACATGCCAGGGTGATAACTATGAAGGAAATGAATTGATAAGCTAATCGCAAGAAAATACTTTCAGCTCATAGTGCAATGGTGAAAAACTTACAATGCTGCACCACAGGTAACGCCTCTTTCCGCAGCTGACAAGCAAATTTAGGGTTTCCAGGAACACATACCTTTATTTATGAAATGCCACATTTGCATACCTGTTGAGTATCACACAGCATACCAATTAAACATAGACCCAATCGAAATCTAAGTGAGTAGTATTTTACTAATTCGTGCCGACTGAGATACTCAGTTTTATTAAAACAAACGTTCGTCGTAAGATTATCGTGGATAGTTTCATTTCATTTCTTATAATACAGTGCACAATTTTCGTAAGGTTTCTTTTAGTGTTGGTAAACCAATACTAAACATGCGAATTCTCTGTTGTTGCCTATAACAGTCTGACAATGCAAATGCAGTTTATTGATTACATTTATGTAGAAAACGTTTTCTGAATTAAAGCTGACAAACAAGGCTTTAAGCAGAATAAAATACCACTACCAGACGAAAACTCATGTGGAAAATACTTTTCTGACTATTTTAGCACGATGCGCTCTCCCCATACATAATACAAAAGCTTCGAGATGCATCTGCTTCCTGGCCGTCTATTGAACCTGAAAACAAAAAAAGTCACAGAAGTTAGCCTTTTTTCCACATGCGACTATTTTGGGTTGAGTATTGAAGGGAATTAAGTGCAAAGTTCCATTAATTTGATAGCTTCAGTAGACAGCAGAATTGCATTTTAAAAAATGTAGCCGCGAATGTAATAGAACTCGCGACATCTCATCTACAGTGTGTGATGCCTAACGTCATGCTACTAGCCATCACAGAGCTACAGCACTTCCAGAAGTCAACAACAGTTCCTCCAGAACTTCCGCATTCCACAGTACTGTGAGATAGTGCATATGGCAGGATCTAGACTCCTGAGAGACAGGCAGTTACAGCTTTTCTTTTGCATTGCACGACAGTTTCAACAAAAAGATCGTGCAGTAGAGTAGCTCAAATGGAAAGGAACACTTCCTATTTGAATTTCTGCATCCTACACTGTTGGCAGTTCTGTGTGGATGGCAGTTACGTTATTTTATTTCGGTGATTACAAAATAGAATGGAATGTATGCACTGGATAGCCGAGGCAGCTAGTTCATGGCGATTCGGTCAACCAAGTAACTGAATATACTGAACATGCTGCAAACCACGACAGGGAGCCGGTGTTGCAGAATTCTCATCAAGTGTGTCGCATCGGTGTTACGATAGAAAAGTAAGTCACAGAGAAGATGATTTGGTGGTCAGTTGGATTGATGATAGATTCATATACTGATGGCCTAGGTTCGATTCCAACTTCTGCCGATGCTTTTTGACAGGGAGAGACAGATTCTATTCGCTTATTTCTACGCCAAGTGAAGAACGTATAATGGCATTGTGGTCTGAAATTCACATCAAACATGATATTTCTTCTCTACCAAGTAGACGTTAGGTTGAACCACAATAAAGTCAGGAGAGGAGACACGTAGAAGCTCTATCACCAGTATCCTTTCTTATACTAGTTATTTATTAATAGTGACGAAACAAACGCTATGTAGGGTCACAGGACACTTATTCCATCTTTCATTTGAGCTTCTGTATGCCGATAAAATTGGTTCTGAACTGGGAATGCAACTCAGACCGCCCTTAACGCGGAATTTTATCCCTTCGCTACAATACAGCTCGACTACAATTTGTTGTTAGTTCAAAACTGCAGTTTCCTCAACATCTAGACAAATTGCGCGTGAATGGGTTCGAATCCTGGCCCGGCACTTAGGGTTTCATTATGAATTATCAAGCTTTAGCATGAGAACGCCTATCTGCTGATGGATAATAATTTCGATTTTTAATGCATTTTCATTCGTTGTCAACATTAACGATATCTGACGTTTTTGACTCCCGGTGAGACATATAACTATTTGCGAGATCACTGTAAGTTCAAGGATGTTATTCCGAGCTGCTGGTGGAGAAACATTCCGTATCTGACGTCTGTTTGTGCGTAGTCAACAACGATATGTGTGGGGTTCGATTCCCAGTCAGCACTGAACTCTTCGTCATATTATTTCTAGTTCAAACATGCTCACATGTCGCTGCTGGTGTAACAAACCCACATTTAACGTTCGTTTTCTCTAGAATATAACAGTGATAGGTGCCGGGTTGGAGTCCTGCGAAGGCAAAAATTAATGTTTCGTCTCGTCATTTCAGTTAAAACATCTAGCTACTGCCGAGAAAATCCGATATATCACAGATGATTGTGCTTCGATAACAATCCGATTAGGTTCTGGGTTCGAGTCCCTGTTCAACACAAAGCTTTATCCCACGGCATGTCAAGTACGTTACTTGTGAAGAAGCAATATTTAACATCTCTCGTAGTTCGTTAACAGGGACAATCGATGCTGGGTGAGAATTCGCGTCCGTTAAAAATGTTTACGTTACGTAATTTAAAGTTGATATTTGCTGATACTGTCTAAAATCGAGGTATATAACTGTCTGTATGCCTAGTCAGGAATGACTGTTAGTTTCCGTCAGTCACTAAATCTTAGTCTGCATCACATGGGTGTGAATCCATATGCAGAACGAGACGGTTCGTCGTGTCATTTGAAGTTCATACATATTCTCAACTAGCTGCTCGTGAATAACTTAAATTTTTAATGTCATTTTGTGTTAAATAACAAGTACGGTACATTACTTTGAAGAGGTAATCATGAATACGACGAACGTACTACGTGCATTACCTATCTGACGTAATAATAAGAGTGTTACATTTCAGGTATGTCATTTATTGCAATAAAAGTGAACTTACAAGCCTTAAGGACAGTCTTATCTGTGATAAGGTGTTCCCTGATATTTCTAGTATCGTGGTATTACTTTACATCTTGAGTTATTGCGATACACAGCAGTGTTTTCTAGTGGTGACTTATTGCAACCATTTTCAATAGTCAAACGACTTTACCAAAGAGCGATTAGAGGACCTGCTAAACAGCTGAGTTATGTGGGTTGCATGCGAATCAGGCGAAACGCAATTGAGGTCGTTCGGATAGTTTTGAGCACGACTGTACATCCATATTCTGCAAACCAGTGTGAAGTGCTTGGTAGAGGCTACTTCCCATTCTACCAGTTGTTAGGGATTCTTATCGCAGCATTCGCGTACGAAGCTGGGAAAGAACGATGGCTATAACGCCTGTGTGTGCGCTGTAATTAACCTAATCTTGCCTGCGAGAGCGATACGTAGATGGCTGCATTTCCTAGACTCTTCACTTTAAAATGGTTCCTGAAACTTTGTGAGTAGGATTTCACGGGATGGTTTGCGTCTATCTTCAAGCGTCTGCCGCTTTAGGATTTTCAGTATCTCCATGACGCTCTCCCATTAATCAAACAAACCTGTGACCATCTGTGCTACCCTTCTGTATTGTATGAGTTGAGCGAGTATATTTGTGATTCATTCATACTATAGTCATACATTTTTTTCTATATTTATAATTCAGGCGAGGATGCCAATGATCCCTCCAGTGCGGATATACATTAAGTTTGAATTCTTACGGGAATTGGCGAGATACCGCGAGCAATGAAGATAATGGGGAAAGAGTACTACAGCAGCAGTGTGTGAATAAGTTGAGAATTTGGGTCTGACGGGAGGTGTGCTAGGGTATTCCGTGGACTTGCGATGACCATGGTTCCGGACGGCGCATTGGTCAGCGCATTTACCTAGGAAACAGGAGAGCTGTGTTTGAATCCCAGTCCGGCTCAAATTTTCAGCTTTCCCCACTGATTTAAATCAGTGGTCACTGGAAGCTAATGTCTTTATTTCCTTTTTATCTCGACACGATTTTTCGTTTTTTGAAGTGCACAGTTTTACATTTCTGAACATTTATAGCAAGTTGCCAATCTTTGCACCGCTTCGAAATCTTGAGAAGATCTGACTTAATATTTCTTCAGCTTTCAGGCAGTGCTTCATTACAGATAACTACATTATCTGCGAAAAGTCTGAGGTTTCTACTATATTGCCTGCATGGTCATTAATACGCAACTTAAACAGGGAGGCACTCAACAAACTTCACTGGGATACACCCTTAAGTTACTTTTACATCTGTCGATGATTCAGCATCGAAGATCTTGCGGTTTCCCTACCAAGAAATGATTAATACAGCTACAAACTTCGCTTGATACCTTATAGATTGGTACTTTCGATAGTAAGAGGACCTGAGGTACCGAATCAGATACTCTTAGAAAGTCAAGACGTACTGCGTGTAAACGACTGGCTACATCCACGTTTTCAGGATGCCACCTTCAAGCCCTGATTTACAAATAAAAATGAAAATACATATAACTTTTAGAACTGTAATACATAGACGATAAAGATGAATGACATGATTTTAACGATGTTGATAAGGTACATTCTTGTCAGTGAATGTGTTGGGCGGTCTTGGTAACTCTAGGTAGGGAACTTTTGTGTGAAAGGTATTCGAGCGAATGTTATATGAAAATTAATGTAAATGGAAGAATGTACTGACAGTTGAGAAATAGGGATTAGGACATGGTAGGATATGAATTAGACAGGATGAGAGGGAGTTCGAGCCTTCATTTGGAATTGGACGGATGAGCTACGTTACAATTGGTAGTTCGGGTATATGTCAGAATTTATTTAATGAACATGCAGAGGGAGGCAGTTAAAATTGATCTAGGTAAGGATGAGTGGTTTTGGAAGGTGAAAGTTTGAAATGGTTCAAATGGCTCTGAGCACTATGGGACTTAACTGCTGAGGTCATCAGTCCCCTAGAACTTAGAACTACTAAAGACCTAACTAACTTAAGGACATCACACACATCCATGCGCGAGGCAGGATTCGAACCTGCGACCGTAGCGGTCGCGCGGTTCCAGACTGTAGCGCCTAGAACCGCTCGGCCACACCGGCCGGCGAAGGTGAAAGGGAGGTGTGATGTGCTAATTCAGGTGTAAGAGTCTCGACAAATCAGAGTTCCCATGTACGATAAATACAATTGGGTACTGAAGCTCGCATTGAGATTTAGAGCAGACTGTAGTGCCTAGAACCGCTCGGCCACACCGGCCGGCGAAGGTGAAAGGGAGGTGTGATGTGCTAATTCAGGTATAAGAGTCTCGACAAATCAGAGTTCCCATGTACGATAAATACAATTGGGTACTGAAGCTCGCATTGAGATTTAGAGCAGAATAAGTTGTTCTAGCTGTCTGAGGAAGTGAGACAACTTTATAAGCTGCTACCAAATCCATAGAGGAGAATGGGGTCCTGGCGTAGACCACCGAGAAATTTTATCCAAGTTGAAAGCAACATATTCACAGAGAGTATATTATAAAAGAAAACCGTCGCGAGTTTCTTCGCGGTTTTAAAAGATGTCAGTGTTCCAGGAAAGCTTTTCCAATAGCACGAAGTATGATTCCCAAACACAGCAGACACAAGGCATCTTTGTGTTCCTTCTGTGCATAACAAAACTAGGTCCATGCTATGCAGCGTCACATTCAGCACTGTTTTCGATATTTAGGTACTTAGTTCTACAGTGAACATAGACTTGTACTATATTACTGGACATCTCTCATCTTGACTGCTCAAACATCGCTAGATATACATCGTTCCGTAAAATAAAAATGAAAAGAAAGAGTTTCGATGTTCCGGTAGGTAAAACGTTATTAATATAAAATATGCGTCAAAATACTGTCCCGCTTGTCTTGCAAATCCTTTTCAATCGTTGAACGCTTTATTTGACGTTATATGCGTTGCGCAATTCACGTACGTGCTCTCGATCTATAATTGCAATCGGTGACATGATTACATGCCATATTTAGCTTTCGTTACACTGAAGGTTTCTTATGTACACATGTATGGCCTCAGTTTGAGTAACTGATGCTACTTCCTTTTTAGGGTTCCGTACCTCAGACGGTAAAAACGGAGTACTTATAGAATCACTTTGTTGTCTGTCTGTCTGACTGTTAAGATCCCCTTTTCGCAGAAACGGCTAGAGATATCAACTTAAAATGTATGACAGATAGTAAGATGTGTGTGGTCCCTTGGCGGTGTGAACAGTTTCAGCTTCTAAGTCAATGTAATTAAAGGATATGGCCATTCATGTCATATATTTCGACACTCGTAAACCTATTCATCAAAACCTATAGGGAACTTTCCATTGACCTAGAATAATGAAATTTGACAAGACGTGAGGTTTCACGGTACAAATAAGAGAAAAAATCGGGGAACTGTTATTTTTATTTATATTACATAAAAGTATTTTTTGCCATTTGTTGTGCGTCTGCCCGTCTGACCTTCTGTTAAGAACCTTTTCCTTAGGAACGGGTAGTGGTATGAAGCTGAAATTTTTGTGAAATACAAAGCTCTACAGTCCCTTGGCAATGTAAATAATTTAAGCTTCCAAGTCAATGTAAGCTAAAGATACGGCCATATATCTCTCATATTTTTGTACTCGCAAACCTATAGATGAATCATCTACAGGGTAGTCAGAAACAGTCTCAAAAGTTTGTAAGGGTATTGCAGAGTAGGTTGTGCAGAGAAATAATAGTTAAGAAAAAAATTCGATACATTAGGATTAGAGTTAGCCAATCAGGCCGTTGCGCTCACAAATTCTAGGAGCCCACCAGTAACGGTGTCGCCAAACGTGCTCTTCCTTTGGTTTCCTAAAACTGAATAAGAGATCGATACAGAAATTGGGCATAGGACGACGGTGTGGATGGAACCCGAGCCAAAGGCTTGAGTGCCATCATGTACGCTATGAAGACAACTGGCAGGCCGCTTGAATTTGCGCGCACACAAGCCTGATTGGACGAATTCAGTGTTAATTAATTAGGAAACGGTGCAACTTATCGCATTTTTCTTAGGAATTATTTCTTAGCGCAGCCTCCCCTGGAACACGCCTGCAAGCTTATCAAACACTTTCTGGCCAGCTTGTCTCTATAACTCGGACCTGGTGGTCTAGCAGTGAAGAGTTTGCCTGGAAACCTCGAAGTCGTGGGATCTAATCTAGGTCGGACGATGGATTTTTCAGTTTTCGTTTTAGCTTTGCCTTCACTTCTCAGCGATGTGAGGAGTTGCCAGAAGCAGCACGTGGTTAGTATTCCACAATAAACTGTAGGTCACCTTTCCCCGATTGGATAACTTGGGTGGGTTAGGGACACGCAAGTGGCCAAGGTGGCGTCCAATATTAGGACTTGCACTCAGCCATTGAGCCACGCGAAATTTCTCCAGTTAGTCCAGTGTGGACTGTAATTATTGTAATGCCTCGAAACTTGGTAGACATTCTAATGCGTTAATGCAGAACAGATACTCTATAGTTAAAGGAAAGTCGTTGTTTAACGTTGCTACTAAATATCTCTAAAAGTTCTGGACTGATTTACATAAAATCTTTACACGAAACTTTAACTAAACGTTCGGACGGACACAGGCTACTCATTTTTTGATCTATACACTATGTCATCAAAAGTATCCGGACACCCCCAAAAACAACCGTTTTCCCTATTAGGTGCATTGTGCTGCCATCTTCTGTAAGGTACTCCATATCAGCGACCTCAGTAGTCATTACACGTCGTGAGAGAGCAGAATTTGGCGCTCCGCGGAACTCACGGACTTCAACGTGGTGAAGTGACTGGCTGTCACTTGAGTCATACATCTGTACGCAAGATTTCCACACTCCTAAACATCCCTAGCTCCACTGTTCCCGACGTGTTAGTGGAGTGGAAACGTGAAGTGACATGTACAGCACAAAAGCGTACAGGCCGACCTTATCTGTTGACTGACAGAGACCGCCGACGGTTGAAGAGGGTCGCAATGTGTAATAGGCAGACATCTATCCAGACCATTACACTACATGAAACTTCCTGGCAGATTAAAACTGTGTGCCCGACCGAGACTCGAACTCGGGACCTTCTCATTACACTGCAATTCCAAACTCATCAGGATCCACTGCAAGTACTATGACAGTTAGGTGGGAGGTGAGAACACTTGGATTTCATGGTCGAGCGGCTTCTCATGAGCCACACGTCACGCGCGTAAATGCCAAACGACGCCTCGCTTGGTGTAAGGAGCGTAAACATTGGACGATTGAACAGTGGAAAAACGTTGTGTGGAGTGACGAATCACGGTACACAAGGTGATGATCCGATGGCAGTTTGTGGGTATGGCGAATGTCAGGTGAACGTCACCTACCATTGTGTGTAGTGCCAACAATAAAATTCGGAGGCTGTGGTGTTATGGTGTGGTCGTGTTTTTCATGCAGGGGGCTTGCACCCCTTGTTGTTTTGCGCGGCACTATCACAGCACAGGTCTACATTGAAGTTTTAAGCACCTTCTTCCTTCCCACTGTTGAAGAGCAATTCGGGGATGGTGATTGCATCTTTCAACACGATCGAACACCTGTTCATAATGCACGGCCTGTGGCGGAGTGGTTACACGACAATAACATCCGTGTAATGGACTGGCCTACACAGAGCCCTGACCTGAATCCTACATAACATCTTCGGGATGCTTTGCAACGCCGACTTCGTGCCAGGCTTCACCGACCGACATCGATACCTGTCCGCAGTGCAGCACTCCGTGAAGAATGGGCTGCCATTCCTCAAGAAACCGTCCAGCCACTGATTGAACGTATGCCTGCGAGAGTGGAAGCTGTCATCAAGGTTATGGGTGGGCCAACTCCATATTGAATTCCAGCATTACCAATGGAGGGCGCCATGAACTTGTAAGTCATTTTCGGCCAGGTGTCCGGATACTTTTGATCACATAGTGTATGTATACAAAGTTATATATTTCTTCTTCTTCTCTTCTCTTCTCTTCTCTTCTCTTCTCTTCTCTTCTCTATATGAATAACAGAAGTCGCCACTTAGCGTCTGTTGGTATGTGCAGGCTACTTTCACGAACTGGGATTTTGATCCGGTTTTCACTAATACCGGTGGTATTAAATACAGTGCAGCTATTCAGAGAGGTCCAGTGTGGACTGTAATTATTGTAATGCCTCGAAACTTGGTAAACATTCTAATGCGTTAATGCAGAACAGATTTACGCTAGGAAAAAGTTAGTTCTTCCTGTTTTGGCCACCAGGTGCAAATATGGCGATGGGAATGTAAGAAAGACGTATAGAAATGTTTCCATATGTAATGGATTTCTGCTGGAGGTGTGCAGAAAACGTCAATCAAGTGACAAAGGCATAGTGTTGACTTTATTATTAACCGCCTATTACAAAATTTGTTCAATACTAGTGCTTCTGACGTCGACGAGATGCTGCATCCGTAAAACGACGTGATCAACAACTGCTCGCAGCAGTTCCAGTGGAATCTGAACAAGGTATTCCTGTGTAATGCCCATCAAATCAGGTAGAGACCGAACGCGTTCCAAGTAAACGCGTTCTTTTACATACCCCAGAGCCAAAAGTTACATCGATTCAGATCAGATGACCTTGCAGCAGTCCATCTGGAAAATCTCTGGAGATAATACGTTCGTGGATGGTTGCATTAAGCTGATCATTCACTGGGTGAGAGACATGAGGCTTGGCCCTCTCTTGCATAAATACAGTAGTTTCCACATAGTTGCGGTCTTCCAGAGCAGAAATAATATGCTGTACAAGGAGGTCTCGATATCGTGTAGACGTCACGGTATATATGGCAGACCCCATTGGTGTATTCTCTTCCAAAAAGAACGGACCGAGAATAAAGGTGCTTGTGATTCCACAACACACAGTAACATATGGCAAGTGCAGTAGCCCTTCGTAAAGAACACGCCTGTTAAAAATACGACAAATTCGGCAGTTCTGTGTACTCATAGCACCCTGTAGTACAAAATGTGCTTCGTCACTCTGCAGAATATTGCACAGCGACATGTCATCAACTTCGATCCGTGCCAAAAACTTAAGAGCAAATTCAGAACGTTGCTGTGGATTATGGGGTTCCATTTTCTGCGCCGCCTGGATTTTGTACAGGTACCATTGTAAAACAGACTGTACAGCTTCATGTACTATTGTCCATGGGATGTACAATTCTCGTGACACTGCACGAGCACTAGCATCGCCTAGGGCACATGCCGCATGGTAAGTTACAGCAACAGTAACCTCGTAACACCTTCCTCTTGCAGATGCCACACCAAGCTCATCCGTGTTTTAGAATCTTATTATCATCTTCTTTAAACAATTTAAAGGCATCATACCTCTCCTCAGGCCTTTCATTCGGAGACACTCTCTCAGTGCAGCACTGTAACTACTGCTGCTCACATAAAACAGTTTCACTAACAGTGCACAGTCTCTTTTCTAGATAGACATACTATTCACTCACGTCGTGACTCGTCAAATGATAACGTGGATGTCATACAGTCATACTAACAGTGTACGCGCCAGATTTGAACCTGGTAATCAAAATTGGAACAAATATTTTTTCCAGCATAAATCGGTTCCACATAAACGCATTTGCATATCTAGCAAGCTTAGCTGCCATATGATAAACCACCCAGCTGATTCGATGATGCGTAAGGAATTTTTTTGTATATAATTTATAAACATTTCGTACAAACAGTCTGATTTATGATAAATTAAAGTTTTGTTTTTAAAAACGAGGCCACTGCCATCTATCGAACAACGGCCATATCCCGACAGCAGAGCGCACCTGCTGTGTGTTTCTGCCTGCAGCGCGAAGACGCTCGCCTTGTTTATGTCCTCTGGCTGACACTAACGTAACGCTGTAACGGATCAAGATCATGGCGAAACAATACAGGAAATCAGCACTGAAATTTGCATTTCGAAACGACCTTGCTATGCCAAAAGCTCTCGAAGTCGAGCGCCTTTTAAAGGAAGACGCCAAGAGCCCGGTTGCTGATATCGTCAGCATCCACTTTTAGATCGTAAGTAGCATGGTCAATGTGAAACGTACATTACATGTGACAAGATTCTTCAAGAAATGAAACAAGAACTCCTCTTCTACTACGCACACAGAAATGTTGACAACTTCTAGGCTGACTTTGCTGTTCTGGGCCTGCAGATTATTTGCATATTCGAACTACCCTTCGAATTCTCGGCGGCAGACGCGGTAACAGTGCTCTGCTCCTACAGCACGGTAAAAGAACACGTGGCAGAAAAGTGGACCCAATTTAAGAAGTGTCCAGTCCTCAACGGAGTACGCAAGTGCACATTGAAGTCCACTGACACATACCATCATACCGTGCGGTTCTAGGCGCTGCAGTCTGGAACCGCGGGACTGCTACGGTCGCAGGTTCGAATCCTGCCTCGGGCATGGATGTGTGTGATGTTCTTAGGTTAGTTAGGTTTAAGTAGTTCTAAGTTCTAGGGGACTGATGACCACAGCCGTTGAGTCCCATAGTGCTCAGAGCCATTTGAACATACCATCATAACTCAAAATAGGGGGCTGCTGAGCGATAATTATTTATGACGGCCAGCCTGAAACGTGTTCCAGTTGCGTCAAGGAAGGTCACCTAGTTTCGAATGCCGCCAGCGTCGGACCACACAACTTCCACCGTAGGATGTAGTACCTCCATCGACGTTGACGCAGGAATAGAAAAGCAACTGGAATCACTCAACAGAGGAAAGTCCACTGGACCTGACGGGATACCAATTCGATTCTACACAGGGTACGCGAAAGAGCTTGCCCCCCTTCTAACAGTCGTTTACCGCAAGTCTCTAGAGGAACGGAAGGTTCCAGATGATTGGAAAAGAGCACAGGTAGTTCCAGTCTTCAAGATGGGTCGTCGAGCAGAGGCGCAAAACTATACACCTACATCTCTGACGTCGATCTGTTGTAGAATTTTAGAACATGTTTTTTGCTCGAGTATCATGTCGTTTTTGGAAACCCAGAATCTACTATGTAGGAATCAACATGGAATCCGGAAGCAGCGATCGTGTGAGACCCAACTCGCTTCATTTGTTCATGAGACCCAGAAAATAGTAGATACAGGCTCCCAGGTAGATGCTATTTTTCTTGACTTCCGGAAGGCGTTCGATACAGTTCCGCACTGTCGCCTGATAAACAAAGTAAGAGCCTACGGAATATCAGACCAGCTGTGTGGCTGGATTGAAGAGTTTTTAGCAAACAGAACACAGCATGTTGTTATCAATGGAGAGACGTCTACAGACGTTAAAGTAACCTCTGGCGTGCCACAGGGGAGTGTTATGGGACCATTGGTTTTCACAATATATATAAATGACCTAGTAGATAGTGTCGGAAGTTCCATGCGGCTTTTCGCGGATGATGCTGTAGTATACAGAGAAGTTGCAGCACTAGAAAATTGTAGCGAAATGCAGGAATATCTGCAGCGGATAGGCACTTGGTGCAGGGAGTGGCAACTGACCCTTAACATAGACGAATGTAATGTATTGCGAATACATAGAAAGAAGGATCCTTTATTGTATGATTATATGATAGCGGAACAAACACTGGTAGCAGTTACTTCTGTAAAATATCTGGGAGTATGCGTGCGGAATGATTTGAAGTGGAATGATCATATAAAATTAATTGTTGGTAAGGCGGGTACCAGGTTGAGATTCATTGGGACAGTGCTTAGAAACTGTAGTCCATCAACAAAGGAGGTGGCTTACAAAACACTCGTTCGACCTATACTTGAGTATTGCTCATCAGTGTGGGATCCGTACCAGATCGGGTTGACGGAAGAGATAGAGAAGATCCAAAGAAGAGCGGCGCGTTTCGTCACAGGGTTATTTGGTAACCGTGATAGCGTTACGGAGATGCTTAACAAACTCAAGTGGCAGACTCTGCAAGAGAGGCGCTCTGCATCGCGGTGTAGCTTGCTCGCCAGGTTTCGAGAGGGTGCGTTTCTGGATGAGGTATCGAATATATTGCTTCCCCCTACTTATACCTCCCGAGGAGATCACGAATGTAAAATTAGAGAGATTAGAGCGCGCACGGAGGCTTTCAGACAGTCGTTCTTCCCGCGAACCATGCGCGACTGGAACAGGAAAGGGAGGTAATGACAGTGGCACGTAAAGTGCCCTCAGCCACACACCGTTGGGTGGCTTGCGGAGTATAAATCTAGATGTAGATGTAGATGTAGATGTAGACGTCGTACTCGGCAGTGCTCACGACGCCTCCACCTGTTCATACAACAACCTGCCACGGACTGACGCCCGGCCGGTCAGTCAGCCTGGCCAGTAACAGAACTATGTACTATGCCAAGCATACCACTGGAACACTGCAGGTACCACCACCACCACCAGGATGACTATCTCGATTCACTTATTGTACCTTTGTACCAGCGATGCGTGTGCAACTGCCATTGTCCAACACGGAAAGCCACACACGAAGACACGTGTTCACCGAAACGACGAAATGGGGCCGCATTACCGTATCGGAACTTGGCCGCTCCTATTCCTCAAAGGAAGAAGAACTGAACCCTCAGGACGCCAACCACGAGGCTGACATCATTAATACCGACTACACTCCTGCAGAACAGGTCGCAGGATGGTTGGCCCTAACCCTCTGCGGCGGTCGGTAAACAACAGGAGGGTTTCAGTGCACTCCTATCAACCACTACAACCCTGTGGAACATGAACAGACTTCCATGCCCACGTCGTGGGCTGACGACGTGGATGTGTGGCAGGACTTCGGTACAGGGCCCACTGAGATTGTACAATGCCATGATTGCCATGGTCGTCTATGTGTGACATCACTCTCGATGTAGGCTTCTCTCCACCATCACTGTGGATAAGCCTCCTCAACAACCACACCGCCAGGCTTACCACTTGGCCACAATCAATGTCAATATGGTTACCTCCCCTGACTAGATCAAACTCTTGAGTAAAACAGTACAAGCCTGTGAGGTAATGGGCGAATTGTGGCGCCCTGAAAATATTCTAAGTTCGGAGTTGGCATGGTCGCATGGACCGCTCGGCAGGCGCAGGCCGCTGAGCAGGCCGACCACGTGGTGCCAGACGTTGGCCGAAGCAAGAGGGGTCCAGCCTGATCGCATGGCTGGGAATTCCATGTTGACACTGTGACGAGGACGGTGCTTTGTGTCGATGAAGTAGACGTCTATGCCAGGAGTGCGAAAGATGGCGGACTTTGTGAAACCATAATAGCAGATATTTCACAGTTCGTATAGAAATTAAAAGTAGCCAGATAAACGATGATACCTCAAAAAGAAACATGTACATTACCATTACTTGCACGACGATTCTGATGGTGTAATCAGATTTTCAATATCTTTATTAGTTTAAAGTTTAGTATCTGATGGTAAATTGTACAAGTAACGCCAGCAACGAATTTCCAAAACCTAAACGATTCATCCGATTTTCTCGATCGACTTGTCTTTAGAAAGCTGTTAGTGTAAACCTAAATTGGTATAAATTACAGGCATTTACCTTGAATAGTACATGAGTTATTGGAGGTCAAAGTGGCCGATTACTATCGATCGCGTCAGGCCATAAGTACTCCATAGTTGCACGAAAAAACGGTTGCAGCATGCTTATAAATATATTTATTCGTCTCTGTCTTTGTTTATATCCAATGTATTCTATTCATGAAGAAATTGGTCAAATATTTACTGTGTTTTAGAAAGCACAGAGACATTAGGCTACAGACCTACTTTTGCTGGCTATTCCTTTGACGTATGTTTATTTAATTTGTTTATGTATTTAATAAATTATCGCCTGAGAACGGCGATCGTCTCCATCGATTTCGATCGGTTCTTCGATAGAGAGCACAGTAACCTCCTTTTCCTGGTGATGGACCATATAGGATATCCCTCAAGACTCAGCGACACCCTGTGGTATTTTTTTGAAACAGCCAGTTATCAGATACAGGTCAACAGACGGTAGTTGGACCCAATACCCATTAAGAGGTCTCTACGACAAGGTTACTCCCTTTTTACCTACCTTTATGCAACTGCACGCGAGGGACTCCTCGGATGTCTCACTCAGCCTTAGGCTATTTGGCATCACGCTGTGGGATATCACCTTCCGCTATAGGGTGTACGCTGACGCCCTGTTACTGCCGGTTCATTCCACCAGTGAAATCCACAGTGTGCTAAACTGGATCGAGCGATACAGACAGGCCATGGGCAGTCTTTTGAATATCAACGAGTCAACGGCAATGGATATCAGGCGTGGTCTCTGGCCAGGTGCTGTTGGCCCCCTACCGCCAGTTTCTAAACTGAGATATTTGGGAGTCACGTTTACGAAGGATGTGCCCAGAATGGCCATGGAAAACTATCGACACTTACTACTGACCATACACATGATGATGCACGAGAACCTGCTCTGGAACTTGAACCAGCTGTAAGGTTTGTAATACCTGAATCTCTATGATGCGTCAAAACTCCATCACGTGGCACAGTCCTCCCCCTAGTTATGATGATAGGACGCAGACTTCAGGCAGCCTTCGGTTACTACCTATCAACAGGACACCGGTTTCAAGTACGTTACAAAACTCTCTCACCCTCCATCTGTTTGATGAAGGGCTGGGCCTGGTTAACACCTGGGCACAGGCAGCTACCCTCTATATTAGCAAGATGATGAGACGATGGACCGATCAAAATACTTCATTCCTAGATCGTCTATTGGAGGTTTTGATGCCAGTCTCTCACGTCTTGCTGGTGTCGGTGATGCTCGTTGCATCACAGCTCTCCCATGTATCGATATTCTTTCTTGGATACAATTATGTGATCTCGAAGTTTCCCGCAATACACCGTTAGACAGGCAGTTCCGTGTAATGTGGTACATACCAAGTACCCAACTGTCGAAAACGATACACCACAACTGTATGCCAACACTGTGCACGTGACATGGTACGAAGTCACCAACAGAAAGGTATGCGATGAGACATTGGCTCCATGCTATCAGATTAATGGATTCCCCCCTTTCTCGTGACTGTCACCTTCTGGACTAAGCTGAACATCGCTGCATGTGCGCATCGTCTTCCGGCTTTTGGTGACTGGCACAGAAAATCTTAGCTTGTTAACTCCGCGTCACATCCGACGTGGAAGAACCTCGGACCCTCTCCTATCCAGATGACTATTACTTTCCACCTGCAAAGTACCATGTAATTAAATGATTTAAGGGAATGGTCATCGACTATGTCTTCGGTAAAGGGGAGAAAGTGGCGGTTGATTACTAGTGGTACCTGCAAAATTCTCACATGGCCGTCAAATGCATATCTAAGTAGTGTACGATCTTTGGAAATTATTTTCGCAATGTTTTCGTTAATCACCCTCTAGTTGAAGACATGCACAGTCTGACGTTCCACGCAGCATCACAATGAAGACAGAAAGTCCTGAACTGCAAGAAGCGAAAAAGAAAAGAGATTGGTTGATTGATGGAAAGCTACGTTAATTGAGGCATTAGCAAAGCAGAATAAGTCTGTTGTAGATATTTTTACACAGCGTTGTTGGAAATAGAAAACGCCAGTTACAGTGCACAAGAAACATACAGTTGCACCATTCCTGGAAGAAAGGTTCTTTTAGCTGAAGTCAATCAAATCTATGAATGTTATTTTGGTTTTCTTTTGAATAACACTTTTTGTACGGGATGTTCTACAGGGCTTCGTTTGTACACAATTACTAATTATAATAATGTAAAAATTATAGATCATTTTGGGAGAATGTTTAGGAATAATTAGGGGAAACGCCTGCAGAGAAATAGTTCATTATTTTTATCGTTGGGTAACAGGGGCGGTGCCAAGTAGGGGTAGCTTTAATTTTTGTGTCATTTTTTTAAGATTAAACATTATTAGACAAGTACATATTAAAAAAAGGGACTTTTGCGTCAAAAAACCAAAAGTTACATGATCGAATTCTGGCCGTGTCTATTTTTTTCACTCTGCGTCTTAGCCCAGCATGCGGCTAGAATTCCACGTTACACTGCAGTTGCCATTTTCCTGGTTTCATAACTCATTAGGGACATGCAACTCGCCTAAGTGATATCCAGTTTCAGGAGAACTGCCTAGAAAAACGGCATCCGAGTCCACAGCCTGTGCTTTTCAATTATTTATGCATAGAGTGAAAGGTAACATGTGATTCAGCTTAACTTCGTTTGTGTAGAAAAACTTTTGCATTAGAGCAGCAGATGACTCAACTTTAGGCTCCCTGCTTTCGTTGAGTCAAACATAGATGCGAAAAGGATTCTCCGCATAGTGGGGCGAAAGATCCTAATTCTGCGGATACTTTCAAATTACAAAGAAGACTTGTAAACGAATCTCCACTGACGGGAACGAGATTAAGAATTCGGGAATTTCTTGCGGATGAAAGAACAAGATTTCGAAACACTTCTGCAGATTTTTAAGGGGCGCATTTCGAAATATGACAACAATTTCAAACTGTAAATTTTCGTTCCCTCAGATTACGGGTCGCAGTTCACCTCAAATTCTTCGAATATTGGGCAGTGAGCTACTCAAATTTGAAGTATCGAAATTAATATTACCAAGAGCGAAAAGATAACCATCTCACCATGAGGCTTACATGTACGATTTACAATCTGAAATAATCAAATATTTTTAGCCTATAATTTCTCTGCAGTCGTTCAATGCGACGGCTTAACGCCTCCTTACTGTGAGGGTCTGTATACCCGCATGGTAGCACTCTACTGGTCGACGTCGGAGCCAACGTCTTGGTGTATCAGTAAGCTCCCCATCATTCAGGTACTGCTTACCGAGGAGTGCAACCTTCCCTGGGCCGAAGAGATGGAAATCGGAACGTGCAAGACCCAGGCTGTAGGATGGATGAGGAGGGAGGAGGAACAGTATAATGCAATTTGTGAGCTGCTGTCGGGTGCACATACTTGTGCGAGGTCTTGCGTTTTCATAGAGGAGAGGTTCGTTTGCATTTTTGCAGCGACGAACACGCTGAAGTCATTTCTTGAATTTCCTGAGAATAGTACAACGCCACTTCAGAGTTGATAGTTGCACCATGAGGGACCACATCAAACAGAACATTCCCCGCAGAGTCCTACAAAACGGTCGCCATGACTTTACCGGCTGAAGGTGCGGCTTTGAACTTTTTCTTCGGAGGAGAGATGCTGTGGAGCGATTCCATGGATTGCTATTTTGTTTCTGGTTCGAAGTGATCAACCCATGTTTCATCGTCTGTGACGATCAGATTCACAACTGGCAAGCAATTCCGCACAGTTGAATCTTCGTTGCTCCCTCAGGTCTTCTGTTAGGCGACGAAAAACCCAGCGGAAACACACCTTTGAGTACCCCAACTGATGGACGAGTGTGTAAGCACTAACAACGGAGGCGTCCAGTTGAGCAGCGAGGTGTTTGATTGTGACCCGTCTATCACCTCGAATGAGAGTATCCACACATTCCACCTTTGCAGGAGTCAGCTGTTTGCGGCCGGCCCGCACCCGTGACTTCGAACAAGTTTGTTCGATCTTGTATGAATTATGACAAACACTTCGCCCAACGGCTCATGGTGCTTTTGTTCACTTTCAGGTCTCTGTGGACATTCTGCAAGCGTCTGTGAATATCTGTGATGTTCTGGTTTTCCGTCAAAAGAAACTGAATTACAGCTCTTGCTTGGAACGCATCTCCATTACAGACGCCATTTGGAAAGCTGCGTATAGCCTCGCCACCTATTGGAACATCATGACACTACAGGCTGAAGCGGAAATACTCCACAATGTTCCACTGCAAATTCCACATTTTTTCCTTCGAAACTGGTCAAGAAGAAAAAGTGTTGCATTACTTATTGAACGCCCATCGTAAAACGTTTTCCGAAAAAGTACTGCAACAACTTTACTTCGTTAACATACGATAGTTCAGTTTACCAGTGCAGCAGATGACTCAATTTTTAGCTTTCTGCTTTCCTTGAATCAAACCAATATGTGTACACGTTTTTTTGCGCGATACGGCGAAGAAGTCTTCCATAAAGAGCCCACGACGAAGAACTGTGTCAGTGGGTGTCAAGATTGCAATACTGTCATACTAAGCTTCACAATAGGAGTACTGCAACACGAGCTAAACGTGTAGTTCATGAGTACTTTTTCTTATTTTTTCTTTTATTTGTGCACCTAAGCCAGCCTTCAATAGATATTGAATCACTCGCTGACACAAACACCCATGAACTTTTCGAGATTTTTGGTAATAATGTTGAACAGCGACTTGGCTTTGTACTGGATGTCCCACCTAACTATACCCCATATATTTTCGATATGAAACAAAATTTGGAAAATGCAGTTGGTCAGGGATGTACCTATGTCAGGGGCTCACACAATGGGCAGAAATGCGCAATCCCTACAAGTACAGGGTGATTCAAAAAGAATACCACAACTTTAGGAATTTAAAACTCTGCAGCGACAAAAGGCAGAGCTAAGCACTATCTGTCGGCGAATTAAGGGAGCTATTAAGTTTCATTTAGTTGTACATTTGTTCGCTTGAGGGGCTGTTGACTAGGCGTCAGCGTCAGTTGATGCTAAGATGGCGACCGCTCAACAAAAAGCTTTTGTGTTATTGAGTACGGCAGAAGTGAATCGACGACAGTTGTTCAGCGTGCATTTCGAACGAAGTATGGTGTTAAACCTCCTGATAGGTGGTGTATTAAACGTTGGTATAAACAGTTTACAGAGAATGGGTGTTTGTGCAAAGGGAAAAGTTCTGGACGGCCGAGAACGAGTGATGAAAATGTAGCACGCATCCAGCAAGCATTTGTTCGCAGCCCAGGAAAATCGACTCGCAGAGCTAGCAGAGAGCTGCAAATTCCACAATCAACCACATTGGCACTTATCTGTCCGTAACTACCTGAACGTCAACTACCCGAGGCGATGGATCGGCCGCCAGGCAGCCCGTGACAGAGCACTTCATTACTGGCCTCCAAGAAGCCCTGATCTTACCCCCTGCGATTTTTTCTTATGGGGGTATGTTAAGGATATGGTGTTTCGGCCACCTCTCCCGGCCACCATTGATGATTTGAGACGAGAAATAACAGCAGCTATCCAAACTGTTACGTCTGATATGCTACAGAGAGTGTGGAACGAGTTGGAGTATCGGGTTGATATTGCTCGAGTGTCTGGAGGGGGCCATATTGAACATCTCTGAACTTGTTTTCGAGTGAAAAAAAAACCTTTTTAAATACTCTTTGTAATGATGTATAACAGAAGGTTATATTATGTTTCTTTCATTAAATACACATTTTTAAAGTTGTGGTATTCTTTTTGAATCACCCTGTAAAGTAACATTACTTTCAACACAGAGTTACGTATTTTTCAAATGGTACCTGTGAGCTTTCTCCATCGAAGTGAAAACTAGAATTATATTATGGCAGACTTGGTTTCACTGCTCTAAAACTTATACCTTCTGGAACACTTAGACTTTGTTGTTGTTGTAGTCTTCAGTCCAGAGACTGGTTTGATGCAGCTCTCCATGCTACTCTATCCTATGCAAGCTTCTTCATCTCCCAGTACCTACTGCAACCTACATCCTTCTGAATCTGTTTAGTGTATTCTTCTCGTGGTCTCCCTCTACGATTTTTACCCTCCATGCTGCCCTCCAATACTAAATTGGTGATCCCTTGATGCCTCAGAACATGTCCTACTAACCAGTCCCTTCTTTTTGTCAAGTTGTGCCACAAACTCCTCTTCTCCCCAATTATATTCAAAACTTCATCATTAGTTATGTGATCTACCCATCTAATCTTCAGCATTCTTCTGTAGCACCACATTTCGAAAGCCTCTATTCTCTTCTTGTCTAAACTATTTGTCGTCCATCTTTCACTTCCATACATGGCTACACTCCCTACAAATAGTTTCAGAAAGGACTTCCTGGCACTTAAATCTATACTCGATGTTAACAAATTTCTCTTCTTTAGAAACTCAATAGCAAAACTCATTTACTACTTTAAGTGTCTCATCTAATATCCTCAGCATCACCCGATATAATTCGACTACATTCCATTATCCTCGTTTTGCTTTTGTTGATGTACATCTTTATCCTCCTTTCAAGACACTGTCCTTTCCGTTCAGCTGCTCTTCCAGGTCCTTTGCTTTCTCTGACAGAATTGCAGTGTTTTTATTTCTTCTCCATGGATTTTAATTCCTACTCCGAATTTGTTTCCTTTACTGCTTGTTCAACTTACAGATTGAATAACGTCGGGGATAGGCTACAATCCTGTCTCACTCCCTTCCCAACCACTGCTTCCCTTTCATGCCTCTCGACTCTTATAACTGCCATCTGGTTTCTGTGCAAACTGTAAATAGCCTTTCGCTCCCTGTATTTTACACCTACCACCTTCAGAATTTGAAAGAGAGTATTCCAGTCAACATTGTCAAAAGCTTTCTCTAAGTCTACAAATACTAGAAACGTAGGTTTTCCTTTCCTTAATCTGTTTGCTAAGATAAGTCGTAGGGTCAATATTGCCTCACGTGTTCCAACATTTCTACGGAATCGAAACTGATCTTCCCCGAGGTCGGCTTCTACCAGTTTTTCCATTCGTCTGTAAATGTTAGTATTTTGCAACCGTGGCTTATTAAACTGATAGCTCGGTAATTTTCACTTCTGTCAACACCTGCTTTCTTTGGAATTAGAATTATTATATTCTTCTTGAAGTCTGAGGGTATTTCGCCTGTCTCATACATCTCGCTCACCAGATGGTAGAGTTTAGCCAGGGCTGGCTCTCCCAAGGCTATTAGTAGTTCTAATGGAATGCTGTCTACTCCCGGGGCCTTGTTTCGGCTTCGGTCTTTCAGTGCTCTGTCAAACTCTTCACGCAGTATCATATCTCCCATTTCATCTTCATCTACATCCTCTTCCATTTTCATAATATTGTACTCAAGTACATCGCCCTTGTATAGACCCTCTATATACTCCTTCCAGCTTTCTGCTTTCCCTTCTTTGGTTAGAACTGGGTTTCCATCTGAGCTCTTGATATTCATGCAAGTGGTTCTCTTTTTTCCAAAGGTCTCTTTAATTTTCCTGTAGGCAGTATCTATCTTACCCCTAGTGATATAGGCCTCTACATCCTTACATTTGTCCTGTAGCCATCCCTGCTTAGCCATTTTGCACTTCCTGTCGATCTCATTTTTGAGACGTTTGTATTCCTTTTTGCCTGCTTCATTTACTGCAGTTTTCTATTTTTTCCTTTCATCAATTAAATTCAATATATCTTCCGTTATACAAGGATTTCTACTAGCCCTCGTCTTTTTACCTACTTGATCCTCTGCTGTAATGCGGGTTGCCTACGCTCACCTGAAGCCTACCTGCTGTGGGAAATCCTTGCTGCGCGCATAATGGGCAGAAACTGCGGCGCCGTTGCCATCCTATAAAGTCTACGTACTTCAGAAAGTATGAGGTTTAGAACAGTGAACGTAAGTCTGCTGTCACTAATTGTAACTGAAGTTATCATTTCCGTAGAGATAACATACATACGCCATTTAAAGAAACGTAACTTCGTGTTGAAAGTTATGTTTGTTTACAGTTATGGATTGTGCATTCCCACCCTTTATGTGAGCCCCATAGTTGCATCCCTGTCCAATTGCGATTCTCACATTTTGTTTCAATTCGGGAACATATGAGATGATAAAGTGATAAAGTCAGGTGGGACACACTGTACAAAGACAAGTCGTTGTTTAACATTGTTACCAAATACCTCGAAAAGTTCTTCACCGATTTACTTCAAGTTTTACATGGTACTTTGATAAACATTTACATGGATATAGGCAATATATTCTTTTTAAATAAAACAATGTGTCAGTTTTCTCTTAAAACCGACTGCGAGAAGGGATACGGTGTGAAAATGTGCGGTGTTGTCTTCTTTCTCGCATTTCGTTTTAACTACAATAATAGTGTATTTAAACCACTAAATAGATTTTTTTATACAGTACATATTAATTCTCACGATATATTTTTTTAAACAAAAATTGTATGCACAGCAATGGGCTGTTTTGTTTTCCTCCTCGCATTCGATTTTCACGGAAAACAGGAAAGTTTTATTTATGACTTATCGGCTTATGATTAGAATGCTACTACGGAACCTGAATTGGGAAGAACAAAATCTAAGGCTCAGTGCCTGGGAGAGGGCTTAATAGGACATAGAGAGGGGGAAGGAGGAGGTAGGCTGGGAGTGGGAAGGAGGGGATGGAGACAGAAATGTACAAATTTAACAATAGCGAATTATTGCTGGGTTCGACAGTCTGTATATATAATTAAGTTAATATAATTAAGTTTTTGCGGAATCCATAGAGCGTACTCCTCCTCGCCCTTGTACGGTTATTTTCTTTTTGTAACTACTGTTTATATTACTTTGTAACACCTTGTGAACTGCATTACAGTGTCATTATTTCTTCTGTTCTACAGGCCATAATCAACATTATAGCATGTTTGACAATGCCAAAGGATATGGTGCAGACTATGATTTGGCGGATGCTATTAAGTGAGTATACAGACTCTAATACTAAATTTAAAAAGTGTCGCTTTCGTTTTGATGATACTTCGTTTATTATTATTGTTATTGTTGTTGTTATTATCATTATTTATAATATTATTGTGACATACTGATATTTTTACAACGAGAAAAAGTTCAAAAAACACCTTTAAAGATACTGAATTCATTTATTCTCTGTGAAGTAGGAATATAATGAATGTGGCTGAGAACCAAGTTGGATTCAATATAGTAAGACTTGATACGAGCTAAGTCGACTTGGCTTAAGGACGAGGGATTATAGTTGACGATGGATTATAGGTAGACATTTTCACGCTTTTCTTTGTGGGGCAGTCTAATCAAAACCGAACACCCGTCACAAGAGGACCATGGAATAGTTCCATTGAAAAGTAATTACCACACGCATTACGACATTTATTCCTCTGGGAAACGAGACGGTCAATTCCTGTTTTGTAGAACACAGTCGGCTGCTGACGGATCCACAACAGCAACCACTCTCGCACTTCCTCCTCCGACTGAAACCGACGTCCACGCATGTCTTTCTTCAGGTCACCATAGATGTGAAATTTTCACGATGAAAAATCCGGTCTGTACGGGGGATGTTGCTGTATGTCCCAACCAAATCGCTGAAGCATAGCCGTAGTCCAATTGGCAGTGTGGAAGCAGGCGTTATCGTGCAACTGGGTGATTACATTCGACAGTATTCCGACACATCGAGGGCAACAGCAAAGTCAACAGCGGGAATATCCCACACCTCCCCGCCAGAGACATCCAAAGCTGTTCACACAAGTTCTGGTAAGGTATGACGGCCTTCTTCTTCGGCTGCAGGGGCACTCTGCTCGCCGATTTTCTGGAGCGTGGAACCACAAACAATGCGCAGCGCTATGAAGACACCTTACAGGAACTGCGATTAGCCATAAAGTCAAAATTCCCAGTAATGCCGTCGGACGGAATCAGACTGCTGACAGCCACCACACTGCCAATCGGACGAAGACCACTCTTCAGCGATTTGTTTCGGGAACATTGTAACTTCCTCCGTATAATCCGGATCTATCATAGTGTGATATTCACATCTTTATCGGCCTGAAGAAAGACATGCGTGGATGTCGGTTTCAGTCGGACGAGGAAGTGCGAGAGTGCGTGGGGTTGTGGATCTGTCAGCGGCCAATCGCGTTCTATCGATCGTGTCGTCTCCCTGAGGGACAAATGTCTTAACACGTGTGGCGACCATTCCCTGATCCCGTTGTGGTGGGTGTTCTGCTTTCATTTTACTGCCCCTTTAAGATCTGGAGCGAGAGTCTTTTCTGTACCATGGGATAGGCTGTGGGGTGTCTGGAAATGAATAAGTGATCAGGTGTATGCTGCTGGAGGCTTCGCATATTATGGAACACTGCTGCTCACTTTTATGGGGTGTACCGATTTCTGGAGGTAATGTGTGAGTTTTATGAATAGTAAAGGTTATGTATGACAGAATGCGGGCAGATGTGAAAACAGGAGCAAGAACGTGACAAGCAATAACTTACACAAAATGATCAAAGAACAAGTGGGAAAAGTATCACTTGGTAGAACACAATTTTTGTAAGGTCTGAAGGATTTAATCCCCTTTTTTGGTTTGTGTAATTTCCAGGTTCATATTAGTTCTGTTGCCAGTCCCATACATTTTAAAGTATTAGTAAGTTGGATGGAATGGTTGTGGCTGGTGCTGTGGAAGCCACAATAGGTAGATGGCTCGAATTCTGTTTAACGCCTATTTTTGACAGGATAGACCGTTAGGTACCCACGTTATACCTTGACATGAAATTGTTAAGCTGTATTTGATAGAATGTTTGGGAAGATTGAAAATATTTGATAGAGGGCAAATAATACGGTGTCGTCAGCTTTATTAAGAAATCAGTCTTCACGGAATACCAGCAGTGGTGCGGGCAAATCAGATGTGCAGAGTACCGACTCTCAGGTCTCTCCTGCCGACGGATGGAAGAGATGGGTGGGAGTATGATGTTCAGTAATACACAAATTATGTTTGGAGTTAAGAGAGAATACCGGGAAGCTTCACACGATCGACAATTGTTCGTTCGGTTGGTAGGATAAGAGACGAGTGAGTTCTGAAAAAGTGGTCTTCAGTAGAATATTTGGGGTTAAAGCTGATTGGAGTGTGGGAAGGATTAGATGCCGTTCGACTTGCTCACCATTTAAAGCGCACGAATCAGTCCAATAACCATGCCGATGGGTCAGTAGAAAGAAGTTCCCATACTGGGTTAGTTGGACGTCAGAAATAAGAGGCTTTTGGAGGTAGAATGCTGATCCTTAGATTCTTAATATCTGACCGATATTCCTGTGTAGGGGAGGGAGACAACTTCAGGATTTCATATCCCTACAGTGTGAATAGTGATTATTTTCCATGAACACTTGAATTATAACGTTAATTTGATAAATTTTAGCCATGAGTATTTCCTAGGGAAATGACTGCTGATACAAAGAAGCAGCAACCATTGGAGTAACATTGCCGGATCTCATATTCACGCAGGCTGCACGCTCAGCACATCACACAAAGTAAGGGGAAGGACACGTTCTTGCGCCTTCAGAAGCTAACGATACTGAGAAAATTTTCCATTTATTGGTATGTTGGAGAAGGAGTTCTATTACAAAACATAATTTTCTGTACTTCCGTTTCATACCCTAAACATGAATTACCCCACAATTACATGGTCGCCCAGATATGACACCAAAACTGACTTATCTGTCAGTATTTTCTGCCTTTCAAGTAAAAGTATCGGAATGAGATACCACACCTCTTTCGATAATCAGGAAACAATGACACTCAACATTCAAACATAAACTGTTCACTGAATGAGCACTGACTCACTGTATTTTAATCATTACTTTAGGACTTTTTATTTTTTTAGGGGACTGGAGAAACGATACACACATAATAACCTGTTTCACTGGCAGGAGGACGTTCATAACCCTCAACGATATTATCTATGAACAGCTGATTCTCTCCTAACACGAGAGGAGGATTACAATGTAATCTCACTGCGAGCAAAAAACTTTTTAGAGACGGGATACATGGCCCATTTCCTTAACGACTGCGTAATATATGGTCTGACGGAAAGTAATCTGATCCCATTCGTTCCGAGTGCCAGTCCAATGCTGTAACGAGTGCGCCATACTTCTAGCTTGGAATTTTCATGTGCTCCCACATGAAAATATGCCACCTCATATGCAGATATTGCATTGTACAAATACATCATTCCATAGATGTTTGTTCAGTGGTTAAAGGTATTGGCCTCTTACCGAACCAGAACACATCTGCTGTCACTTTGAACAACCAAGTTTGTCTGTGGTTCAGTGGCTTGTTTGTGTCCTCTCTTACAAGGGGACCGCGCATACTCGGAATCACCGGTTTCGTCCAAATTTATTATGTATGCGGCGCTTTGCCACAGATGAAAACGACAGAAATGGGAGCACCAGTTGGCTAAGGGTTTGGAGAAAATACCATATTTACCTTGAGTGGGGCGAGGCATGAGCCATTTATATTAACAGATCTTCCATGGAGTGACTGGCGCAGCGTAAAGAGTACACAACGGTGGTCTGAAGGTCTTGGGCTTGAGTCCCTATGTGGAACTTCTTTTATATATCAGTTAAGTACACTGCAAATAATCTTAAATAATGTTAAAGATATTGGACTTATCAATATTTTCATAAAAGCCTCGAAAAGAAAAATCAAAGGAAAATTTAAGATTGAAAATTAATTTCTAGGAAGGGATTATAAAGCGTCCACCAGAACTTAATATATAAAATTATGTACTTTTATTATTTTACAGTTGATGGTTTATACGTGTTGGTGATGATGATAATGATGATGAAAGCAATTAGATAATAAACAGTTTCAGTTGTAAATAGTTTTATTGGCTCATTCAAGACAGGCTCCGGACGATTATAAGTCCATTTTCAGGTGAACAACACTGCAGTACGAAATGGAGAAACTATAATACCACTTGACAGTTGTCTGTTATAATAATAGTGGTAAGCCACTGTCTAGCTGTGAATATGAAGCTAGTATGGTCGGGTTAGTCAGAATAAAACACGGGTATTGCACCAAATAATCAACAAAAATTATCTAAACTAATGAGCGGTTAAAGGAAGAAGAAAGAAGAAAAAAACACGATAATATCAACGAACAACGGAAGAGAACTTAAACCATGAGCCGCGTTGTCAAACCACACACTGGACGCCATACTGATGGCAGGTAACAGCCGCACGTGAAGTCGAGATACTGTATAACATGGCGGTAGAAGGCAGCCACTCACCAAGTCTAACGACCGTCATTTTACAAGGAAAAGTAAGGCAATTTAGTGGCTGATAGCCTCAGAGCAGACTAGCACGATCGTTAAAATGGTGCACACATAAAATATTACTGTTCAAAAGATGTTCAGACGTACGTCGTCAGGATATTAAAAATATGTGAAAATTATGTACTCGGGCATAAACAGTGAGATTGCCCAATCAGCTGTTAAAAGTGATATAAAAGTAACATTTAAATTTAAAAAAGCCACAAATTAGCCAACATTGGAAAGTTGAATAAAAACTAAATATAACAAGAATTGAGTATCCACATAGCACATATTAAATAACATTAATACTTTTTCCATAGATCATCAATACAACTTTTCATAATGGTATGGAACGCGTCAGTTTAACATAAGTTTTCTTTATACAATATAATTAATATTTTTTTACAGTTTCTACTTCGTATCTAAAAATTCATCTATTGAGTAGAAAAAGTTGTCATTCAGAAATTCTTTTCATTTGTTTTTAAATATTGGTTGGCTATCTGTCAGATTTTTATTGCTATTTGGCATATGACCAAAGATTTTTGTGGCAGCATTAACTACCCCCTTTCTGTGCCAAAGTCAGATTTAACCCAGAATAGTGAAGACCATCCTTTCTTCTAGTGTTGTAGCTATGCAGTTCGTTATTATTTCGAAATGAGATGGGTTAATAATAAAAATTTCATAAGCGAATATATGTATTGCGAGGGTACCGTTACTATACCGAGTTCCTTAAATAAATGTCTGCAACGTGGTCTTGGGTGGGCTCCAGCTATTATTCTGATTACACGCTTTTTTGCAATGAATACTTTTTCTCTTAATGATGAATTACCCCACAGTACACTGAAGACCCAAAGAAACTGATACACCTGCCTAATATCGGTTAGGGCCCCCGTGAACAAGCAGAAGTGACACAACACGACGTGACATGGACTCGACTAATGTCCGAATTAGAACTGGGAGGAACTGACATCGTGTATACTGCAGGGCTGTGCATAAATCCGTAAGAGATCTCTTCTGAGCAGCATGGTGCAAGACATCCCAGATATCCTCAAATAAAAAATGGCTCTGAGCACTGTGGGACTTAACATCTAAGGTCATCCGTCCCCTAGAACTTAGAACTACTTAAACCTAACTAACCTAAGGACATCACACACATCCATACCCAAGGCAGGATTCGAACCTGCGACCGTAGCGGTGGCGCGGTTCCAGACTGAAGCACCTAGAACAGCTCGGCCACTCCGGCCGGCCAGATATCCTCAATTATGTTCATGTCTCGGGAGTTTGGTGGCCAGAGGACGTGTTTAAACTCAGAAGTGTTCCTGGAGCCACTCTTTAGCAATTCTGAACGTGTGGGGTAGTGGCACTGTCCTGCTGCAATTGCCCAAGTCCACCGGAATGCACAATGGACATGAATGAATGCAGGTTATCAGACATAGGATGCTTACATACGTTTCACCTGTCAGAGTCGCATCTAGGCTTACCAGGATTCCCACGTCACTCCAACTACACACGCCCCACACCATTACAGAGCCTCCATCAGTTTGAACAGTCCCCTGCTGAAATTCAGGGTTCATATATTCATGAGGTTGTCTCCATACCCGTACACGTCCATCCGCTCGATACGATTTGAAACGAGAATCGTCCTACCAGGCAACATGTTTTCAGTCATCAACAATGCAGTATCGGCGTTCACGGGCCCAGGCGAGGGGTAAGGCTTTGTGTCGTGCAGTCATGAAGGGTACATTTGTGGACTTTCGGCTCCAAAAGCCCATAACGATGATGTATTGTTGAATAATTTTGACGCTGACACTTGTGGATGACCCAGCACTGAAATCTGCAACAATTTGCGGAAGGGTTGCACTTATGTCACGTTGAACCATTTTCTTCATCTTGCAGGATCTTTTTCCGGCCGCAGCACTGTCTGAGATCTAATGTTTTACCGGACTCCTGGTATTGACGAAGCACTCGCGAAATGGTCGTACGGAAAAATCCCAACTTCATCGCTACCTTGCAGATGCTCTGTCCCATCGCTCGTGCACCAACTGTAACACCACATTCACAGTCACTTAAATCTTGATAACCTGCCATTGTAGCAGCAGTAACCGATCTAACAACTGCGCCAGACACTTGTTGTCTTATATAGGCTTTGCCGACCGCAGGACCATATTCTGTCTGATTACATATCTCTGTATTTGAATATGCATGCCTATACCAGTTTTTTTGCCACTTCAGTGTATGATGCCATATCAAGGCAGTGAATGGCATAGTTGGCTAATTTACTGATATGTATATAACCCAAATTTGCGGTAAACCTTATAGCGTAAGTAGCTGAAGCTAACTGTTTCAGCAGATCATCAATGTGTTTCTCCCAGTTCAATTTTTCGTCAGTGCACACATCCAGAAATTTTGAATATTCTGCCTTAGTAACAGACTTCTGTCCAAAGTTTATATTTATCAATGGTGTCATGCCATTTACTGTACAGAATTGTATGCACTGTGTTTTCTCAAAATTTTGTGAGAGTCCATTTGCAGAAAACCACTTAGTCATTTTCTGAGAGACATTATGTGTTGGATGTGATTACTATATACTTGTATCATCAGCAAAAAGAGCTAGCTATGCATCTTCACGAATATAGAGTGGCAAATCATTAATATATGTTAACAACAATGAGGGACCCAAAACTGAACCCTGTGGGACACCATTCTTGATACCCCCTCAGAGGGCTCTGCTGAATTTTTGCAGACTATCTGTACTGTTAATTTCAAATTTCTGCATTCTTCCAGTTAAATATGAAGTAAACCATTTGTACACTGTCACACCCATACCACAATAATTAAGCTTATCTAGAAGAATTTCATGATTCACACAGTGAAAAACCTTTGAGTGATCACAAAATATCCCAATGGGTGATGTTCAGTTATTCAAGGCATTTAATATTTGATCAGTAAAAGCACTGAGAGTATTTTCTGTTGAAAAGCCTTTCCGAAATCCAAACTGACATTTTGTTAATACTTCATTTTTACAAATACGTGATGCTACTCTAGAATACATTACTTTTTCCAGAATTTTGGATAAAATTGTCAGAAGTGATATTGGACAGTATTTGTTAGCATCAGACCTATCCCCTTTTTTATGTAGTGGTTTAACAACAGTTTATTTCAGTCTATCTGGTAAATGTTATGAGCTACTTCATATGTGGCTGATAATCCTACTTACCTGATGGCAACAAGCTTTTAGTACTCTGTTGGAAATGTCATCAGTTCCATGTAAGCTTTTACTTTTGAGTGACTTTATTATTTTTATAATTTAAATTTTATCAAACTGCATAGGTATTGCTTCTTCTGTATACTGTCTTGCATTTTCTTATGAATAACTGGATCCTATTTTCTCTAAAACGCTTCAAAATGATAATTAAAATGTTTGCTACTTTTGACCTTTATGTTAACAAATTTTCATTGAGTGTGATACAAATGCAGTCTTCTTGTGATCTCGGTTGCCCTGTTTCTCTTTTAACTATATTCCAAATTGTTTTAAATTTATTATCAGATGATCTAATATCAGGCATTCTGCACATACATCTGGGATTTTTAATAATTTTTCTGAATACAATGCAGTATTTTCTACAATGTTTCATTGTTTCTGGATCCTTACTCCTTCTAGCTGTAAGATACTGTTCCCTTTTCTGTTTACAACATATTTTTATCCCTTTTTTTGAGCCATAGCTTCTTAGACGGTTTATTACAGTTATATTTCACCGTTTTGTTAGGGAACCTCTTTTCAAATACACTCATAAAGCCATCATGAAATAGGTTAGATTTTAAGTTAGCATCAGATTTCCTGTGTACCTCATCCCAGTCTAACTGTTGCAAGCTTTCCCTAAAATTTTCAATTGTTAAATTGTTATCTTGGTCTATAAAAACATTATCTATCAATAACTGACTTCAAATTGAAAGAACCAATTAATACTTCAAGGTCAAGCTTTCTATCGGACACTGTCAGAAGATTTACATTGAAATCTCCACAAACAACAATTTGCTTCCCTCTGTCTGACAGGTAGCACAACAAAGAATCCAAGTAATTCACAAATAGTTGAAAATTTCCAATTGAGGACCTATACACGACTACAATTATAAAAATACAATTATTCAGTTTAAGCTCGCATATACATGCTTCTATATGTTGCTCTACACAAAATTTTCTAGTTTCTAAATTTTTCACTCTGTAACATATTTTAATACATATGGCAACTCTTCCTGTCTCCAGAGTGTCTCTACTTACATGTGAAGGGCTTATTTCAATAGTGGTAGAAGTCCATTTTTGTTCATTCTGAGATACAGAGTCCTAAAGTTAAATGAGCGCTGAAAAATCTGCAGTTGAGATACCAGAAATATGCAAGCATATGGCTTCTTGCTAGCGATGAACCTTTCTTTCTGTTTGTTTGGACCATTAACGTCAGAAGCATTATAGACAGAAAAGTGGAGGTAATGGACTTGTACCACTATTGAAATAAGCCCTTCATGTGCTGAAAGCTTATTTCCACCTAATCTTCCTTTTCTATATCTGTGACTATATGATGTACAGACAGGCATCGTACATCTTTCCACTGTCAGCTTCTAAATCTTATAAACAAACAAGGAGCCCATCTACTTTGTTTTTTAATCCCCTGATATTCTGATGCAATAACTAACTTATTTTTCGCTGTGCCTTTAAAGACAATCTTGCGATATACAACATTATTTTTCTCTGAACTTTTACTAGAATCTTGTCATATTTCAACATGTCTAGTACCTGTCTGTGTGAGCTTCTCATTAAGCTTAATTTCATTCAATGTTGAATTATTGGACACCGATCTTAACATACAAAAGAGGTACTCACACGAGTTTTAGAGCGCCCCCGCCCCCCCATCCCCCCTTTAAGGCTTTTACTATCATCCCAGCCAATTTACCCTTCCCATCCTTATTGAGATGCCGGTCATGTCTTCTGAAATCCCACCTATCAATACCATCAACAAGAACCAAACCTATGCCTGAAAAGTAGCTTCCTGAAGCAGCTGATTTGGCTCCATAGGAAAATTTGGAAATTTGTGGTAAGCTGTTATCGGACCAAACTGCTGAGGTCATCGATCCCTAAGCTTACACACAATTTTATCAAACTTAAACTAACAGACCGTGACAAGACGCCTGAGACCGCACAGCTACCCCGCATGGCAGGGCTCCATATCGACACTCCTGACAGAGCTGTTCAATTGGGGACCGATCACACCGCATAAAAGCAGGAACCAAGCCAACATTTGTGTTGTTTGTTACAGATGCCACTTTTACCAGGTCACACTCAATATTGTAGCCCTGATCCAAATCAATAGTGTTTCCCGAACCACCCACTATCACAACATGATCCTGCTTTGAAAAACCCTTGGACAATGATCCAACATTCTCTATCACTTGCCTAAGACATGCACTGGGCTTGAAAAAAGTTGTGAACTGTAACCTGTCACCTAATTTTTTTTGCAAGATCTGGCCCACACCTCTTCCATGGTTACTACCTAACAACAGAACTTTCCTCCTACTTTCTACTTTTTTTAAACAGTTGGTTTACTGGTGAAAGTCTGTTGAGTCCTGACTACACTTACATCTACCTGGGCCTCTTCCGTAGTTACCTGAGGCAGCGAGGCAAATCTGATGTTTGTGCCAATGACGAAACTGTCAGATACTGTTCTCTTTCTGTGGCCCCTGTCCCTTGCTACCACAAGGAGAAATAGTACCAGTTGGCGACAGAATTTAAAGGGATGAAAAGAAGATTAAAATTTTTGAGAAATGAGTTTGAAAGGAATATTGGTGAGGTTTGAGCGCGATTTCAAAAAAAGAATAATTAATTAGAAGATACATTTGCTTCAGCGTGGTTTCCTCTTTTAGGGTTGTTGATGGGTTCTTATTTAAGCTGTGCGTAATTTCTATTCCCTCTAGTAAATTAATGAAGTGACCTTTGTGGTGACGATGAAGGATACTCAAATTGGTATATATATCACCAGCAGAGTGCCCATTGATTTTCAAATGACTGGACGGAATGGACTTAGAATAATTAAGGTCCCGATTTTCCTTGAATACGATGTTAAAAGTGCGCCATGCCTGTCTGATAAAGAGGCATTGGCAATCATCGTACTTAATTTGACAAATACCGGAGCCCATGTGGCGGTTGTGGGTCCTAGCTTCTTGGTGCCGGTACTGAAGACCAGTTCCACTCGGTATAGGCCGGCCGAAGTGGCCGTGCGGTTCTGGGCGCTGCAGTCTGGAACCGCGAGACCGCTACGGTCGCAGGTTCGAGTCCTGCCTCGGGCATGGACGTGTGTGATGTCCTTAGGTTAGTTAGGTTTAAGTAGTTCTAAGTTCTAGGGGACTTATGACCACAGAAGTTAAGTCCCATAGTGCTCAGAGCCATTTGAACCATTTGAACCACTCGGTATAAAACATGCCACTGTGACTCCAAATGTTTTGAGTCATTGGCCAGCTTGATCCGAAATTTAACCTAAATAGAGTAGCTTACTGATTGAATTTCACGGAATATACTCATCGGTGGGTGTCAGGGTAATGCGATGGTGAATACCATCAACTCCTCTATGTTGCATTTGCTGAATAAGGGTGTCCACAGCCTGAATTGTGTAGCTGCTGGAGCTTGCAATGTACCTGATAATTTCAAGTTCATTTTTATATTCCTTTTCGTAAAGGGGTACTTTGGTAGCTCGGTGCACCATTGCACGTGAAGCAGCAATCTTATATTTTTGTGAGTGGTTCGATGAGCTGTGGATTACACTGTCAGTCGTAGCCTCTTTGCTAAAAATGTGATAGGAATCAAAATGATTTGTACATCCAAAGAGGGTAAAGTTAAATTTAAAAAAACGTTTAAAAATCATTTGCTAAATAATATGGCCCCAGTGGCGAGCCTAAGTCCTTCATGGTACACCACGTTCAACATTTTTAAATAAGATGTTCGTCAGATCCATACACCAGGAACCCACAATCAAGCCGAGATCGCACTAAGGCCCTGATAAACTGGTACAGACAAACCAGGCCTGCTCCTCGTGAATTGTGTATAAGATATTTTGAAATGCTGTACTTTCATGGAGCGTCTTTTCAGGCCCTTTTAAGGTATGGCAACGATGTAAGTTTAGAGTCAAATATCAGACTCAGAAATTTCACCATGTCTTTAAGTTTAAGAATCCTTCGTCCTCAACTCAGGGAAGTTGAAAACCGAACAGGAATGACTAAAAAGGACGCACACAGATTTCTCAAATGAGAATTAAAAACCTGTCTCCTCTGTCCATTCACTACTGTTGAAGAGTCAGTTGCAACTGATGAGTTGTTGTTGCAACACTTGAAAAGAAACAAAAGACAGGGAAGTCATCAACAAACAAAGAACACTGGACACGAAATGTAACAATGGACGAGATAGTATTAATAGCTATTGCAAAGACAGTCACGCTTCAAACACTACCTTGAGGAACAACGTTCTCCTGCTCAGAGTGATCAGAGAGGGAATCATTGACTTGATACCTTAAATGACTGGGCGACAGAAGACTATTTGAAGACTGGAAGACACCCTCTAAAACCCCATTCACCAAGCTGCCCGAGAACGCTATGCTGCTAAGTAATATCTTGGGCCTTATCGATGTCAAAAAAAAAAAAAAAGTTCAAATGTGTGTGAAATCTTATGGGACTTAACTGCTAAGGTCATCAGTCCCTAAGCTTACACACTACTTAACCTAAATTATCCTAAGGACAAACACACACACCCATACCCGAGGGAGGACTCGAACCTCCGCCGGGACCAGCTGCACAGTCCATGACTGCAGCGCCTGAGACCGCTCGGCTAATCCCGCGCCTATCAATGTCAAAAAATATACCTAGGAGATTATGCCGGTACAGGAAAGCCTGTTGTATAGCCGCTTGCAGGAAGGCTAGGTCATCAAAGGGGAGCGATACCTCATGAACCCATAGTGAAAGCGACCAAGGAGCAGTCAGGATTCTAGGATCAAAACAGGGCAGCAAGTCCAATGTTTTTCCACCCAACTACTGAGGACAATATTACGATAACTACTCACGTATATTTGGTCCTTCCCAGGTGTTAAGAGTGGAATTAAAATGTCACTTCTACACAAATTAGGAAAGTAACCTAATGTCAAAATGAGATTAAAAGTGGCGAGAAGTATTCCCTTTCTGTGCCCCGTGAGGTGCTGTAACACACTATAATGGACCCTGTAGTGACCAGATGATGTACCACGAGCTGCAAATAATGCAGTATTCAGCTCTAACGTGGGGATGCGGCAGTTGTCTTTTCCACCCGTGGTGAAACTGAATCTCAACTGACCCTCCCAGCAGCCACTCTCTAACGCTAGAAATCTAAATCCTGATGGGCTGTGGCGGTGGCTATGGGAAAATAGACCACCAAGGTCTGAACACTGTCTCATGGGGTGGTATTCAGACTTCAATTCCCTATTGCAGCATCAAATCGTCACCTCCCACCTCTTACAGAAATCCTCCTGATGGCCTCGCATACGACTGTACTTTCAGTGAAACAGTTTATGGTGGTCAGGAACTGTTCTCCTCAATAATTCGGCAACATTTCGCTCTCGCTACCCGAAATACTGTGTGGTTCTCTCCAGTTGACTGGCGCTTGTACCTACGCAGAACTGCCCACCTGGACCTGATTACAGAGTAGCATTGGTCGCTACACCAAGAGACAGGCTGCCTTTATAGCTGGCCTAAAGACTGCAGAATGGATGCTTCAGCAGTATGGCAGATTGTTTGGGTAATATGATCAACCCATTCTTGGACACTGTTACTGTGATCAAACACATCATGTTGGCTGTAAAGCATCCAGTTTGCCCTTCGAAGCATCCATCATGGTGGTTGTCTTTCAGGTTTCACACTGTCTGGCAGGTGAATCCAGACTGGGAAATCGTCACTTGAGTGCAAGTCATCAACCAGTTACCATTGAGCAGTGTGTGCAGGTGTTGGAGAGCATACCGAGAGAGACAGCAGTAAACGACACTGTAGCAGTGTTGAAGTATGTGCTCTGCCCCATGTTCAGCATACACGCATGTGAGAACAAGAGAAGGTTCTCAGCTGCTCTACCCAGGGGGAAGATTGCCGCAGAGCCCTAAAGCACATTATGTTGTTTTACAATCACGACACAGGTTGAGAGGGTCTGGGAGCTGAGTAAGGATGCCATGGGAGCCTCTTCATCTAGCACTCATTTGGGAGCAGGTAGAACGAACATATTGTCAACTGATGACGCACATGCACCAATACAGCGACTAATAGCATGCTATATATATGAAGACAATAACTGTTCTCGAAAGAACAGAAATCTGCTGATGGCCGTGCAGCTTTTCCCTGGAATAAATGATGACTAACTGAAACCCTCAGCTGCCGACAGGTGTTGTTGATATACCTCTATGTGGACAGCTGAAAATGTGTGCCCCGACCGGGACTCGAACCCGGGATCTCCTGCTTACATGGCAGACGCTCTATCCATCTGAGCCACCGAGGACACAGATGAATAGCGCGACTGCAGGGACTTATCCCTTGCACGCTTCCCGTGAGACTCACATTCCCAACTGTCCACAATTCTACATATGTAATGTACCTTATAGACATTTGCCCATCCACTCATTACTCGCGCACGCTTTGGCGATTCCCGTAAGAGTTTGGGCAACCTGTGCGCATTCGCACAGACGAAGGTCAGTGGCTGGGTAGCCCTTAACTATATATATGAAGACAGTAACTATTCTCGAAAGAACAGAATACTGTTGATGACCGTGCAGCTTTTCCCTGGAATAAATGATGACTAATTGAAACCCTCAGCTGCCGACAGGTGTTGTTGATATACCTCGATGTGGACAGCTGAAAATGTGTGCCCCGACTGGGACTCGAACCCGGGATCTCCTGCTTACATGGCAGACGCTCTATCCATCTGAGCCACCTAGGACACAGATGAATAGCGCGACTGCAGGGACTTATCCCTTGCGCGTTCCCGTGAGACTACCATTCCCAACTGTCCACAATTCTACATATGTAATGTACCTTATAGACATTTGCCCATCCGCTCATTACTCGCTCACGCTTTGGCGATTCCCTCTGTGGCTCAGATGGATAGAGCGTCTGCCATGTAAGCAGGAGATCCCGGGTTCGAGTCCCGGTTGGGGCACACATTTTCAGCTGTCCGCATCGAGGTATATCAACAACACCTGTCGGCAGCTGAGGGTTTCAGTTAGTCATCACATAATAGCATGCTGTTTGTGAGGGAGAGAAGCGAGAGATGGTAGGCATTGTTGACGAAAGTAGCCACTCCTGCTTTAGCTCTCTCTCCACTAAGGTCATCCTTTTGGAGAAAATAATCACATAGCTCAGGGGCATCGGAGAATTTAAAATGTGTGTCTTGAAGACAGAGACATATTGGCGTACCCTGAGTTAACAGACGTAGTTCCTCCACATGTATCCTGAAACCATTCAAGTTTCACTGCAGTAGGAAGCCATCTAAACGGTAAAGTTTTCCTCTATCTCTCCCCTTTCCGTACCTCCGTGGTGAGGAGATTGTATCAGAGGGGAGTGGGGATGGTAACGTGAAGGACTCGTCGGTTCCCTCAGGCAGACGTCGACACCTGCACCATCGTCCGATCGATCGGACAGGACAAAGGTTGCGTGGTCTGATGTCTTCGGACCTGATCATTTTGGTTTGATGGTTTTCGACCACAGCTTGGACTTCAGGGATGATGGCAAGGCCATTTTAACACAAACAGTTTTTTGGGACTCATATATCATCTGTTGTGAGAGTTTGTTACCTTTTGGAAGAGTATGTTCCCCAGCCACCATTACTGCCGTGGTGGATAGGCTTGGTTGTTGTTGGACTAGCGGTTGACAGGTGCAGGTGGAGGTGCAATGGTCAGCTGCCAACGCCAGTTTTCTGCACAGGCTGCTTCAACATTGAACAAATGACTGCACAGAAGTTGGTGTCTCCGAAGCCTTGAACGTCTTTTTCGCGTCCGTATATTAGAGCTGCTGTGTCACATTAATTTCCTGGATATTCTTCTCTTTTGCAAAGACAGGACATTCTTTGCTCAAAACAGGATGGACTTTGGAGCAATTGACACACATGGGCTGGGTAGTACGTTGGATGCTGGAGTCGTGGGCAGTGAAGGCTGCATCTTCCATAGATAGCGTAACCATTATGACCCATGGTGGTACGACCAAAGTGTTGACTCTTAAAGTAGAGCGTTACATTTGGCACATAGGGCCTAACGTTAACGTGGAGAAGGTCGGCCACAACACATTCGGGCAACTTTGGTAAATGGAATGTCAGACGCTGCCATTGGGAGTTCGCCTTCATCCCGTTTCATGACATTCTGAACTTCACCGATCCTCATGCTTCCTCATTCCGGTTGCAGTTTTTTGGTATCCCTACCGATAATTTTCTGGCATCTCACAAGTCCTTTACAACACAGATGTCTCAGGTGGAATAGACACGAACTCCTGGGAGTAAAGGAAAGAGGTTTAGACTTCACGGAAGTCCAGCAAACAGTTAGGGAACAAAGCATCTACCCAAATAGAGCCCTGCTTGCCTGGGTACGCCTTATACAACTTCGGTGCAGCAGGTTCCCCAGAGGCTGCCCGCTAACGACTGTTCCGTCTCAACTGGCATGCATCTCATCGGCACGCAGCACAATTTGAGATTGAAGTTCTTTTGCTTTTTTAATTAGGTTTTTACTATTCTCAAAGTCAAGGCAATCAAGCCAAGAGCCCCGTTCCCTGCGACATACAAGATTCCACCGCCGTGCCACACGGTGGTCGCTGAAGCATGCCAAAAAACTGGTGACGATCACCAGTCCCCAGCTCAGTAAACCTGGGCTCGCCATGTCTGTACCCAGCAAACGAATACTGAGCTCCCTGAGGTGCTCACCATTTAGAACTAACCGGGGAACACATGTGGCCTTATCGAAAACACCACGGATGCGGTGAGCATTACACCCAATTTACACCTGCTGGGGTGATATTCATCGCAAAAACAGGGAAAGTAGCAATTTTCTCGGCATCTTGCGCACGCCATAAACGCCGAATTTTGAGAATTACGTGTTTGTTTGAAAACTTCTAAAGAAAATCAAACCTCTTTTACATATATAAAAGATTCGCCCGCATTGCAGAGATGCAGAGACTGGCAGCAAATCACGCGGTACACATGATTTCGCCAAATATTGACGAGGATAGGTGCTGATGCCCAATGGACTATATTTTGATGCATTCTTCTCGGGATGTGATGTATTTTTCTCTCTCGGTCACATAGTAGCAATTTTGAAGATTTTTAATCAAAGTCTGTACCTGACGATAAAAACGGATATCACCGAGTTGCACTAACGGAGTGCATTTGAGTGAAGTCACTTTAGTTGTGCACGATGACAATCCTTCTTCATCCTGAAAACTCTCGTCGTATAATTGGGGATTTGTTTGTCCGTTCCACGAGTCAGTTAACAGAAGAAATTTGGCCTCCTACACACAGCGCCTCATCACGTTACACACAATTTTTTTTTTTTTTGTGTAAGGCTGATGAAACCCTCTCACATTTTGATGAAGTATTGACGACATTACTATATTTTGCCACGTGCCCATCTTCGTTCCAAAAGAGCTCTCTTGTAGCCATATGTAGACTGTTCGCAATAATTTTCCAGAAAGGGCTGTAACATGTAGCGCTGTATATGAGTGGGCTATTTTGTTCATATTTCGATTTATTTGCAGTGTAAGTAATGTAAAAGCTGAACATGAAAATGTTTTCCCAGAGGGATTCGGCCCACGACGCTCGGTTGAGCGTTCCCTACTCTTTCGGTTGTGCCAGAGATTGCTTGAAATTACACTAACGAAAATGTCTCATGCGTAGCCTGACCCGTCATTTTTTTCTAAACGTTTGGCCGTATGGAGCTATCACTTCTGCCCGTTTTATTTCGGGCCAAGCCCTGCATTTACCATAAATTGGGTCGAAGTCAGTGATGACGGGTAGGCGCAGTCCCCTTGTAAGTCGTACTCAACGTGTTTAACCGCCTTGCATACATTCAGCCTTCTTGTCATTTTCTGTATTCTGTACCTGATGGTGTATTCCATCAGGTAGTTACAGTAATAGCTGCCTGTATTTTATGCAGAGGATGTGGCTACTTTCTGCTGTTGTGCGGTCTCAAATACAAGACATAGGCGCGTAATATTGGCTTTGACCATGCACACCTGAACTTTCTGGGTGCTTGACTTCGTATAGTAGTTTTGTTTCTCTACATGAAGTAGAGAAGAACCGTAGTTTACCACTCGGCAGACACTTTAAGACTTTCATCTGCCAATTCCCAGGCTGTAATGCATGTAACTGTGAGAACAACTCTACTCTCTCAGCTGCTTTTTCCTGCTCTGCCTGCAGCAACATGCATTCTACTCCTAAACATGCAATTGTTTGCCATACAAAAAGGAAGAAAGTAGAGGGAAAATTTTCTAGTTTTCAAGTGAGATTCTCTTGCAGACTACTGCTGCAACACAACAATCTAATTTAATTTGAACAATTTTTACTTACTGGTGTTTTAGTGGTTTTTACCTAATTTATTGAAACCCGTGTATTTTGTTTCCTGCTTGGTTGCTATATATGATTTTTCTACCTCTTTAACTAATAAATTATGTATTTCATGCTATCCATTTGACAACGTACTAATTTCCAAACTGCAGCAATACTCCAAAAGTCGATATATAGCTCGAGGAGGAAATTCTTGTTTTCTTTTTTTTTTATATATCTGAAGCCATTACATTGCACAACCTGCTTTCTTGTTTCCTACTGCAAGCCATTCTTTATAGGTTTCTGGCGCGACAACTGGAGTTATTCTTATGATACATAAACAATCTTCATGTTGTTTCTTGGCGTATTATAAAGTGTATCAAAAAATATAAGCGGAAAGCATACTGAATTTTGTTGTTATTGTGATCTTCAGTCTGAAGACTAGTTTGTAGCACCTCTCCACGCTAGTTTATCTTTTGCAAGTCTATCTCTGCAGAACTGTTATAACCTTCATTCTCTTGAAACTGTTTATTGTAGGGAAACCTTGATCACCCCCTACAATTTTTATCTCACACGCTTCATCTCATTACTAAGATCAACAATTCGTACCTGCCTCAGCATTTGTCATACAAGCCTATACCTTCTTTAGTCATGTAGTGTAATGAATTTCGCCGGCCGCGGTGGCCGAGCGGTTCTAGGCACTTCAGTCTGGAACCGCGTGACTGCTATGGTCGCAGGTTCGAATCCTGCTTCGGGCATGGATGTGTGTGATGTGCTTAGGTTATTTAGGTTTAAGTAGTTCTAAGTTCTAGGGGACTGATGACCTCAGATATTAAGTCCCATTGTGCTCAGAGCCATTTGAACCATTTTTTTGTAATGAATATCAGTTGTCGCATATTCGGTTCCGTACCTCTTCATTAGTCATCCAAGCAACTCCACCGATTTTCAACATTCCTCTGTGGCACCACATTTCAGACCTTCTGTTTTCTTCATGCCTGTACAGTTCATCGTCCACGTTTCACTTCCATAACAGACTACGCTTCAGACAGATACTTTCAGGAAAGACCTAACACTTATCGCATTTTGAAATATTTCTGTTTTTCAGAGACGTTTCTTTTAGTACTGACAGTCAGCATTTTATAGTCTATTTAATATGTTCAGCAGTTTTTCTGCTAAAATAGCAAACCTCGTCAGCTGCTTTTAGTGTCTCATTTTCTAATCAAATTCCGTCGTAATCAACTGATTAGTTTTACCTTTGTTGATGTTCGTCTTATTACCTCCTTTCGAAACATCAATTTCGTTCAATTTAAAACGCCCTGTGTTAAGAAGGGTAATAGTATTTCATATCCTTTACACTCTTTATTAACATTGATATCTAACGTAGTTTCCATACTGCATTAACCTTCTTTTACCTTTGTTGGTGTTCACTTTATTACCTGTTTTCGTGATGTACAATTAAAAGCACACTGTGTTAATAAGGATAATATTATTTTACACGCTCTACATTGTAACGTTCTCTAAAGTTGAGAAACAGCTCGTTCTACGATAAGCTGCGTCTTTATTAACACTGGAATCTGACGCAGTTTCTGAAGACTTGTAGCCCTCACATCCCAACAAAAAGATCCATAACAGACGTCACTATTTTTTGGTGAACAATTTCGTTTTTTACAATAATTCAGACGTAATAATCATCTCAATCAAACGATTGACATACCAGATGCTTCCACACAAATTTTTGGTATGCAGCGTCATACGCTGAGAAACTGCCTCTCTCAAAACTCCTTGCAACGACCTACACCTGACATTTGCCTCGTGTGATTGGCATATTCCTTTTTCCTTGCAATGGTTCGGAGTCACGACAAGCTACCTGAACATAATCGTTGACCTGTAAGTGGCACCAGACACTAATCTCGTTGCTAAGTTTGATGTGAGTCACAACTTTTGCTGTAAGAGATGACTTCAAAGACTGTGAACGATCTTTGATAAATTGCTGGAATTATCTTCGAAATCATTTGCAAATACTGTGAACTCTTTCAAACATCCCTCTCTCATGTCTGATATTATTTAATTGTTCCTCTGCAATAGTGAATCTCCATCTAAAGTGAAATTTTGGTTACCACGAACAAAAAAAAAAAATCTCGTGCTCGTGGCACATTTGATCGGATATTCTTATGTTCATAATTTTCTAACTAAGCAGCAGTGTTGAACTGTAACTAAAGACTAAAACTACACTCACCTAACCGCTTCTTTGTCTCTAGACAAAGAAAGGAGAGAGAGTTGAATGTCATAGGACCACTGGTTTCGTAATATTAGTCCATATCAGCACTAATAGTTGTCTCCGGTGAGAGACACGTATTCCGCATATTCGAGTGCAGTTTTCTGCTTGAATGAAATTGAAGGTAACAGTTAGCTGAGTTTGTTAATGCATTGTGTTAGAGAGCGAAAGAAGGTGGCGAGGGGATGGAAGGAGGGAGGGAGTGAGATAGAGACAGCGGTAGGAGAGTGAGGGAGAGTAGAAAACTTGCAGAGGGTGGGGGAGGGGGCACAGAAATCATGACATAGTGGTACAGTGTGTCTGATTCTTAACAATGGCCGATTAATACAGACCTATAACTGAACATAAATTTGGTCTCACGTAAGAACAAGAAATCTGACTCTGTGAACATTGTGTTTTTGCTGATATATAATACAGCTAAATTCTGCATCTGCACAGTAGCTAAATATAATGAACCATTTAAATTAACGACAGCTTGCTCATGGCTAATTTCGACAACTATCCATCGTTTTAATTCGTAAATATATATCTGTGACATCTTTATCCAATCATGTATGACAAAACTGACAATAAGAAAGTGTATTTTATTAGAGAGAATGTATGAGATGGCTGAGGTTTGTTTCAGTGACCAGCGCCATGGGATTTGTTTATGTGCATACAGAATGTATTCGTCTGCTTCGCAGACGACCACGTCTGCCTGAAGGCCAAATTCCACTGGAGCAAATGATGTAAGCAGAAAACTTAAAACTGTCAAAAACTACTAAAAGTATGCATTGCCTAAATCAAGTTATCTATTCCTATATTTACGTGCTGTGATTAGTTACCTGGAGTAGTATAGAATAAAAACAACTAACAGTTTTTCTTCCATTGTCATGACCAAGAATTTTGTTGTGTTTCATCTTCATGTATGGAACTTTAGAGGTGTTCAGTTGTATTTTATTAATATTCTGTTATTGTATAAAAAATTCAAGTGGTTTATTGCTGGCATTTGTCTTGTAATGATTTAAATTGACTGCAAATTCAGTGAAGAATATCAAATTCAGTGATTTTAGTGAAACGATTGGTTACATTTTACACTCATCTTTTGTACTTTAAAAATTATAGTTACTATTAATATTATGTGCATTAATATGAAAAAGGTTTGTTACAATTACTATTTCAGCTGTCCGATACTGTTATTTTGCAACTCAGTTTCTTTCCACAGCCTGTTTTTGTGAGAAAAACTATATGCGTTGTCTTATACTAATTTTAATTTAAAAGTGGGAACGAAACAGTATAGTGTAAGTGGGAATACCGGAAATACAGGTGTTTATAAATCAGTTATACAAAAGTAACCATTTTTTGTGAAAAAGTTAATCCATTCGCAGAAATGTTTGATACAGCGCTGAATGCAGTATATCTTCAAGTTTTATTTACAGATTCAATGTGGCTACCTTTTGTAAGACGACAAATGTCCCATCTTTAATCAGTTTCCTGCCAAATCCTATGAATGAAATCTTGATGTATCGTAGCAACTGCTTGTGTCATCCGTTGTTGCAGCTCGTCGACGTTTCCTGGAAGTGGAGGAACAAACACCCTGTCTTTAATGTAACCCCATACACAGAAGTCCGATGAGGTCAAATCAGGTGATCGTGGTGGGTGGTATATTGTTCCACCACGTCCAATGCAGGCCTCCAAATTCCTATAGAGGTACGCGACAACTTCACGACGATAATGTGGATGTGCGCCATCTTGCTCGAAAATAAATTCTGTGACCATATCCTGTTGTAGTTGAGGCAATAGGTAATGTTCAAGCATGTCCAGGTACGATATGCCCGTTACAGTTAACTCGGCAAAAAAGAGAGAAATGTAAATCTTGCTACAGCGCAAAACACATTTACCTCAGGTTTCATGTTCGACTATGTGAAGTAGTTTCTGTTCACCCCATATCCGAGTCACACTGCCGCAGGTAAGGAAGGAGGTTCCGTCACTGAACGCAATTTTATTAAGAAAATCATCTTCAGTCTGCGTTTTGTTAAACATTTCTATATCAAACTCAGCTCATTTTTCATTGTCACTTTCTCTTACAGCTTGCAACAATTCAATTGTTAGTGTTTCAGTGACAGGCCTTTCTGTAACACCTTGCAGATTGTAGCACTAGGCATCTTAAATTTTAAGATGGCACGTCTCATTGACTACGAATCTATCACTGCCGGACTGGTTCTATTGCTGCATCAGAGACTGCTGGCCCACCCTGACCCGGCGTCCTATGTGATACAAAGCCAGTTCCGGTGAAACGATTGTACCAATTAACAACAGTTTGTATCAAGGTGATGGCTTGCAGTGTTTAGTCCTGAATTATGTCTGAAATTCAATAGCGGATTTGGATTCATGAAACCATAAGCAACACTGTGCACACACTGCACCGTTGTACGACTCCATGATGACTGTTAGAATAACTCAGTTGCGTGTGTCACTTAGTGGGAACGTCGGAAACTAATAGTGGTAAGCGGAAATAAAACTTGAAGATACACTGGCATTCACCGCTATATCAAACTTTTTATAAGTTTTTTACTGTTTTCAGTATTAGTTATTTTTATACAATTAATTTATAAACATCCTTTAGAATAATAAATCTGCTTTACACTAACATTTACACAAGGGGCAAGTATTAATTGATTCCGATATTGTGAGTTTGATCGTTCACAAGTTCTTATGCTTTTAAAAGGCATTGACCCATGTTATTATGCTACACAGGAAATGTACCTGTCTGTTTTAAACAATTTTAGGCACCAAGTTTGTTTAATTTTTGAGACTTTTATAGATTAAACCATTATGATTACGATGTGAGATGGGAATGACGATTCATAAGTCCATGTAATCTTTTTAGAGGTTCAGAATATGCTGAAGCTCTGCGCATCCTGTATGTTTTTCACAGTTTTTTCTTCGGTCTTCTGCTCTCTCTGATACTGAATTCAGTACCAGCACCAGGTCTTCGAAAACCGTAGTAGGGATCTTCAGTTCATACTGTATACGGAATGAAATATCCATCAGTGTCAACATTCTCTTTGAGCGATTTAAGAAAACCTCACAATCCCTAATCTGGATTTGAACTCAGCTCGTCTAGAATCCGAGGCCAGTAGTGCGAGTATTGTAATACTCTCTTTCTGTTATACACCAGAAAACCAAAACATTATGAACACTGACCATCGTGTCGTTGGATGCCGCCAGTTGGCGTTGCGGGCACGTGACGCGGTAATAAAAATATGTAAGCGGGGCAGACACGGACGGGGGATCACCCTAGCGAAGATATGGGTTGCAAATGGAGAAATCCACTGAGATAAGACATTCACAAGTGGTAGATTATTATTAGGCAGAGACTGTGAACGAGTACCTCGAAAACGGCTATTGTCGTGAGCATCTACGGAAACAGGTAGAAAGATAGTGAAACTACCACTTTAGTCCAGTAAGGGCGTCACAAAATAGGCCCTATAGGCCCTTTTCCTTGCAAAACACGGGGTATAAGATTTTATTTTCTGCCTTGTGTATATATCTGGGAATATGTTGAATCCAAGTTTTCGACCTCCAAACCCCTCGGGACAACTTTTTGTGGCCAAAACACCAAGAAATTTTGGCACTTTTTTCAATTTTTCGCATATTACTTGAGAACTATGTATCCTACTGAAAATGTTAACCTTAGAAGGAACATTAAATTTTGCGTCCTTCATCTACTTAAATCTCAAAATCGTTGCAGCCCTTTGGCCGCAGTCAGTTGTCAAAGTTCGTTCATCTACACCAACACAGCCAAAAAGTCGTCTTCAACGCCTGTAACTAAAATACAGCTACTCCAAATGAAAAACGTCAAGGGAATCTCTTTATTGTGCACCAAGTACATCGTAACTGTTTCACACCTGCGCCTGCCATCCGAGAAAAAATAATGGGCTCCCTGCAACATTTTGTTTCACCCTACTTCTTTGGGTGTAGACTAGCAGCAGCCGGAACATGGAACTACTGCGACGTGCATAGGGTGCCGTTAACACCACAAGACAAATGGCTGTGTTTGGAGTGGTGCTGTGACAGTGGAACATGCGCTGCTGAAGAATTGCGTCGCATTGCGTTCCCCGACGCATGGCCGTTCTGCACAACCCCGGATGACCATTACTGGCGAATAAGGAGGTGCCCTCGCGAGTGGTCCCACATTTCCTGATTTCCAGTGTTTTGGAGAGACACGGCAGTGTTACGCCTGATATAGTCGCGTGGTTAGCCATTGAGTATGACTTCAGCTCAAGGCAGATAGTGACCGAAGGGAAACTGATGGCACAACAGTACGTCACGGATATCCTGAGTCCTGGTGTGTTACCTTTGATGCAACAGTACTATAGTGCAATTTTTCAACAGGACAATGCTCGTCCGCGCGTGGCGTGGGTGTCTACGAGTTTTCTGCGTGATGCTGAGATACTTCCATGGTGCCAGCCAGCTCCGTCCCACTGCCAGTATCCAGGATATCAAGGACCAGTTACAACAGTTGTCGACCAGCTCACCCTAGGGGATGATACAACTTCATCACGACTCCCTTCCCAATCTAATCTGTGCATGCATCCTGGTCAGAGAGGGAGGCACATCACATTGACAAGGGGGCTCATACTGTCAAGTTGTTTGTAATTCTGACTCGGTTATGTCATCAATAACGTCATATACCCTATGGAACAGTAGAGTTTGATTTCGTGGTGATCGTTCCTCCCTATGTAGCTTGGTGTCAATCAAATAGTTTCGCATTCGGAGGAGAAAGTTGGTGATTAGAATTTCGTGAGAAGATTCCGTCGCAACGAATAACGCGTTTCTTTTAACGATTTCCAGCCCAAATCCTGTATCATTTCTGTGACACGCTCTCCCATATTTCGCGATAATACAAAACGTGCTGCCTTTCTTTGAACTTTTTCGATGTACTCC